>NW_026652283.1:4122951-4331405 GCF_009828535.3 Hylobates moloch | reverse complement strand
CCAAAAGAATGCTTGCCTAATGGGAATTAGGTAATGATGAGATAGAAATGTCTTAGCTTTTCCCTCTTTTATGTTTGCCCATCTCTTCATTAATTGGCTCTGATCTTACAGGTACTGTGTTGGGGCGGTAGGACCATCATCTAAAAGTTTTTTCCTTCTTCATTCCCATCATCCAAATGCTCAGTATTATAATGGTATTACTTTTCCTCTTTCCTTCCTCCCTCCGTTTCTTTTTCTTTTTCACTTTAAAAATGCTTTGAGGCCGGGCGCGGTGGCTCACGCCTGTAATCCCAGCACTTTGGGAGGCCGAGATGGGCGGATCACGAGGTCAGGAGATCAAGACCATCCTGGCTAACATGGTGAAACCCCGTCTCTATTAAAAATACAAAAAAAAAAAAAAATTAGCTGGGCAAGGTGGCGGGTGCCTGTAGTCCCAGCTACGCGGGAGGCTGAGGCAGGAGAATGGCGTGAACCCCGGGGGGCGGAGCCTGCAGTGAGCCGAGATCGCGCCACTGCACTCCAGCCTGGGTGAAAGAGCGAGACTCCTTCTCCAAAAAAAAAAAAAAAAATGCTTTGAAACCTCTATTTCCAGGATAACGGTTGACTGGACACTCTGAAGGGACCTCCTACTAAAGATCTAAATGGTGTCTGTGTGTGTGTGTGTGTGTGTTTCTGTGTGTGTGTGTGTTTGTGTGTGTGTCTGTGTGTGTGTGTGTGTGTGTGTGTGTGTATGTGTGTGTGCTGCATTGCTTGGCCCACAGAACATATAAAAAAATCTCCAACGGACAAAGTAAAGCAACCCCAAAGCCCTGAGCTGAACTGTGAATACCGATATGAAAAAAATGAAGGCGGTGGACTATCAGGATACACTGGTGGGGCTGGGAGAGAAGGCCTGCTGGAGGGGACGGCAAGCGGGAGGACTACACACAACATTCCTGGGAGCAAGGGCTCCTGTAAGGAGACTTAATGCAGCCTCAGGCCCAGGGTAAAATAAAATGCAAATCCTCTTCAGAGCAAATCATTCTCAAAAGAGGCTAACAGGTTTTCCACTAATTTAGAACAAATAATTGTTTAGCCAAAGATTCAACACACAAGAAAATAATCTATCATAAACCAAAGCCACCCATCAAGACTTCAGACATTGAAATCAGCAAATATGGACTTTACAATAACTATGAATAAAACATAAAGACAGAATCACAAAAATAAGCAATTAACAGTAAGCATCAAAAATAAATAGTTTTCTAAAATAACCAAATAGATCTTTCAATAATAAAAATCAGGATTGCTGGGGGCTGGGGGGCCCCTCAATGGATAAACACAGATTCAGACGAAAGGAGGTTTAATGAACTCAAAGACGGGCAGAAGATACTACCCAGTACACAGCACAGGTACAAGGAGATAGAACATAGCTCAGATATATTAGAGTTCTAAAGGAAAGAATGAGAATTCCTAACGATGCATTGTCTTAGTTGCTGTAACAAAGTACTAGAGACTGGGTGGCTTATTAACAACAGATATTTATTTCTCACAGTTCTGGAGGCTGGAAGTTTGAGATGAGGGTACCATTGTGGTTGGGTTCTGGTGAGGGCCTCTCCACGTTACAGGCTGCTGACTTCTCCTTCAGTGCTCCCATGGCACAAAGAGGAAAGAGCTCTCTGGTGTCTCTTGTATAAATTCCATTCATGAGGGCTGCACCCTCGTGACCTAATAACTGCCCATCCCACATCCTAATGTCATCATATTGGGAGTTATGATTTCAACATGTAACTTTTGGGAAGAAAAACATTCAGTCTATAACACGCATCTAATTGGAACTCTAAAAGAATAGAAAAAAAAATGGCCGGGCGTGGTGGCTCACGCCTGCAATCCCAGCACTTTGGGAGGCCAAGGGGTAGTGAATTACTCGAGGTCAGGAGTTCAAAGTCAGCCTGGCCAACATGGCAAAATCCTGTCTCTACTAAAAATAAAAAATTAGCTGGGCATGGTGGAACATGCCTGTAGTCCCAGTTACTGGAAGGCTGAGGCAGGAGAATTGCTTGAGCCCAGGAGGCGGAGGTTGCAGTGAGCCAAGATCACGCCACTGCACTCCAGCCTGGGCAACAAGAGTGAAACTCCATCTCAAAAAATTAAAAGAATAGAAAAAATGAGGGAGAGGAATATGAAAAGAAAATAGCTAAGAATTTCACAGAATAAGAAAACACATGTACATCAAGCAGGATAAATTTTAAAAAAAAATGCCTCCTAATATATTATGAGAAACTAAAGAATAATTGAAGAGTTTAAAGGAAGTTACAGAGAAAGACATATTTCCTACCATGGAACACCATTTAGCTGATAGGAACCTCTTACCAGGAAAAACGGAACCAAAAACTGCAGAATGCTATCTTCCAAGTGCTGAGAGAATCATCGGTTAGAAGTGTGTACTGACTGAAGCCACTATGTTTACCACCAGCTGCTCTACACACACTAGAGGACTTTTCAAAGAATGTACTTCAGGAATGGTCTGAGATGAAAACAAATGAGGAGCAGAGAAACTTGCAAATATATTCATAAATTTAAATGCCATCTAAACAAATGAAGATAATAATGTCTACCTCAAGCAATTAAAAAAAGACAGGACTAAGCTACTAGACAAGTTCTTTGTATTTTTTGGAAGAGGGGATATTAATATTCTACTTTATTAGGTATTGTCAGAGTGAATGTGTCCCCCCAAAATTCAAATGTTGACATCGTAACCCTCAATGTGATGGTATTAGGAGGCAGGCCTTTGGGAGGTGATTAGATCCTAGGGTGGAGCCCGAATGAACAGGATTAGTGTCCTTATAAGTGCTCTTGATCTATCTCTCTGCCACATGAGGATATTAACCAGAGGACAGCAGTCTGCAAACCAGGAATCAGGTCCTCCACAGACACTGGATCTGCTGGCACCCTGATCTTGGAATTCAGTCTCTAGAACTGTGTATTGTTCAAGCCACTGGGTCCATGATACTCTGTTACAGCAGCCCTGGCTAAGACAGGTATGAGGGTAAGAATTTTAAGATAACCATGTAAAGAATGGAAATGATACACCATTTCAAAGGTAGTGGGGAAAGTAAGAAAGTGTGGAACAGGCAAAAAACCAAGCACTTAAGAAATAAACGCAGGCAAGATAAAAAAAGAAAGACTAGAAAAAGAAGGGGAAAAAAACAAAGAAAAAAAATCGAAACACATCAGGGACCAGAATAAAGGCAAACAGTCACTACTGCCAGTCAAAAGACAGATTCTAGGCCAAGCGTGGTGGCTCACGCCTGTAATCCCAACACTTCGGGAGGCCAAGGCAGGTGGGTCACCTGAGGTCAGGAGTTGGAGATCTGCCTGGCTAACATGGTGAAACCCCATCTCTACTAAAAATACAAAAATTAGGCCAGGCGCGGTGGCTCACGCCTGCAATCCCAGCACTTTGGGAAGCCGAGGTGGGTGGATCACGAAGTCAGGGGTTCGAGACCAGCCTGACCAACATGGTAAAATCCCGTCTCTACTAAAAATACAAAAATTAGCCGAGCCTGGTAGTGCACACCTGTAATCCCAGCTACTCAGGAGGCTGAGACAGGAGAATCGCTTGAACCCCGGGAGGCAGAGGTTGCAGGAGCCGAGATCATGCCATTGCACTCCAGCCTGGGCAACAGAGTGAGACTCCATCTCAAAATAAATAAATAAATATAAAAATATGCCTGGGCAACAGAGTGAGACTCCATCTCAAAATAAATAAATAAATAAATAAATAATGAGCCAGGTGTGGTGCCGGGAACCTGTAGTCCCAGCTACTCGGGAGTCTCGGGCAGGAGAATCGCCTGAACCCGGGAGACAGAGGTTGCAGTGACCCGAGATCGCGCCATTGCACTCCACCCTGGGTGATAGAGCAAGACTCTGTCTCAAAAAAAAAAAAAAAAAAGACGAATTATATATATTTTCAAAAGAGCCAAAATTTAGCTACATACTGTTTATGAGATAACACTTAAACATAGGTACACACAAAGAGTAAAAGGAATGAGATGCAAAAATACATACCAGTGAAATTCCATCCCCCAAACAGCTCAAGTAGCTATATTACTATCAGAAAAGTAAGACTTTATGACAAAAGCCTCACTAAGGATTTGGGGACCACTATAAGAAAATCAATGATCCAATTTACCCAGAAGATGTAATCATTTAAACTTGTATAAGCCTAATAAAATAACCTCAATCCATACAAAAGCAGAACACAGAAAGCAAACATGGATAGAATTCCAAGTATTAAAGGGCAAACTGGCCACCGCAGCAGGAAATTAAAAATACTGCGCTCATAAATTGGTATTTAGGACATGCAGGGAAACTAGTGCATTTATAAAGCTAATGAAGTGTGTAAGATTTGAAAAACAAAATCAAGAAGGCTGATTATTTTATATATAACTCCAGTCCCAACAATGACGGATTATACATTTTTCTGAAGCATACAATGGAAGAATTATAAAAACTGACCATAATTAACACATTTCAAAGAAGTATCATCAAATAAACCATACTGACAGAACACAAAAGCATTTACAATGGAAGTCACTCAATGGGAATCTAAAATACTTGGTGCTGAATGCTTACCACATTACCACGTGTCAAAACTATGGGCATGCAAACAAAAACAGTACTTAGAAATATATAAGCCTTGAGGCCAGGCGCAGCAGCTCACGCCTGTAATCCCAGCACTTTGGGATGCTGAGGCGGGCATATCACCTGAGGTCAGGAGTTCAAGACCAGCTTGGCCAACACGGCGAAACCCCATCTCTACCAAAAATACAAAAATTAGCTGGGCATGGGGGCACGCGCCTGTAATCCCAGCTACTCAGGAGGCTGAGGCACGAGAAATTGCTTGAACCTGGGAGGCGGAGGTTGCAGTGAGCCGAGATTGCGCCACTGCACTCCAGGTTGGGCAGCACAGTGAGACCCTGACTCAAAAAAAAAAAAAAGAAAGAAAGAAATATATGAACCTTGAATGCTTATACACAAAAGGCTGTAACTTAAAGAACTAAAGCATCCAACTGACAAGGTCAGGAAAAGAACATAAAAACCTTCTTGACATTCCACTGTCAATGTCTTAGGAAGTAAGAGCAATGAGCAATACTAAAGGCCAGGTGGTAAGAGGCTTCCGTTCAAAGGATAACCTGGGTGGGGCAGGTTCCTTTGAGAATCAGACCAGTTAGTGTCCATAAAAGGGAGTCAGGCACATGGAATATGAAAATTAGTTTTTGTAAACCCCAGAAGTCCCTAACCAAAAAAATAAAACTAAATGCTTTTATAATCACAGTACAGAAATAGCATGTCTAGCCAAAAGTTCACCCAAGATATTCTTAAAAAGCCAGACTAGCTGGATCACAGGGCAAATAAAAGATCTGAGTCCAAATTAACAGAGAAAGGGAGAAAGAATCTCTTCAGAATAAAGTAACGACCACATGTGAAAATAGTTCTTTTTTTAAACCTTTATTACTACTAAAATTAAAATAACTATCTTAGCAGAAAAAAATACCATTAACACCAGTCAGTAAACTTCATGTTTCCAAATATAAAATAATTTCAAATCCAGACATTTATATTTTAAGACACCCAGACCCAATATAATTAATCAGCTGACAGAGCCACTTTGAAGCCATACATAAAGAATAACTTGGAGACCTGTACTTCACACCCAGTTCACTTGAGAGATTTATTCCTCCTGGTTACTAAGAGCCCTGATCATATTTCTGTGGTTATAATGCTTTGATTCTGTAATCCCAATTCACAATGGAGTGCTGCCCCCAGTCTACCCCACCCTACCAAATCTGCTTAACTCACACATCTTATTAACACCAGGGTGAGAGCTAAAATAACAATCGGATTATACCAACCTTGGATTATTTTCTCCTTGTTAAATCTTGTTTCTCCACTAAAATAGAAAGAGAAGGAGAACCTTATTAGCCAAATTATATTATTTTTGAGAGGAGGAAAAAAATGAGCAATCAAGTGTGGTGATACTCATAAAAATATCATATGAAACTTGTAACACACTTCATAATCCAACCTGTAAAAACAATTTATTCTAAACTAATATCTGCGATTGTCTTCTTTAATGAAGAGCTAAGAATTTCAAACTACTCCAAACTAAAACGTGTAGATCAGGAATCAATCTTAAGTGAACTGCAGGTGGAAAATCCTACTAAAAAATATAATGCAAATACCATTTTAGCCAAATAATTTTGTTAAAAGAAATATATTGATCAAAACTATTCTTACTGGCAGCAGGACCAAAAACTTTAAGAGTCAGTCTATTCACTGCTGGACTGAATGAGCAAGTTAAAGAGAATCTGAATGGAATGGGAGAGAAGTGCACAAACCTTCAGAACCCCCTGCCTTCTCTTAGTTCCTAGGTCTTCAGCAGTTATTTTTTGTAGTACTGACAGCTATCTCGCAGACCAACTGCACACTGAACTGAGGTTTGAGTACTACACTTTTAAAAACTAAAATACCAAAACAAATCAAAGCAATCTGAAGCAACCGGAAGGGTAAAAGAACCGGAAACTTTGTCACAAAATAACTGGGGTTACTGAGGCTGGAGGGGGAAAAGGGCCGGAAGTGCATGGGCAAGACCAGACAGACAGCAGGATAGGTTAACAATAAATGCAACTGTCAAATACATGAAAAGTAGAATCAAGGAGAATTCAGTTGAAATTTCTTTGAGCGCTAATTAAATGTTTGCTGACCCAACCTACCACTAGAATTGCTGGGCCATAAGGTATGCAAATACCCAGCTTTATTAAGTAATGCCAGTATCATAGCAAGTTACACTACCCTGTAGTGTGGTGTACCACCCTCAACAAGATTCAGTGATGGAAGGTTTCTTCAATTTGTACCAACCCGGTACCTGAACAATTCATCTCACTTTAATTTTAATTTGCATTTCCTTGATTTCCATGGAAAATGATCGATCCATTGTTTTTAAGTGAAGCACTAGTTTATAATAATTAAAATGTCACATAGGATTGATTTACTCAGATCTAGAAAAAAAATCTACCAGACCTGGAAGTCAGAATCACAAACTCAGGCCTCGGCCTGGAATCTTGCCGCATGTTTACAAAATCAGCTGTATGCCAACCTCTGCCAAGACACAGATTGCTGGATTTGGCCAATATGAATGTTCTTTAAGACCCAACACAAGACCGGTTCTTTTAGGTAGTCTCCCTCCCCAGAACCATTCCCCATCTACCTACTCTATTTAATACCCACACTCTATGCTCCCATGGTCCCCTGGCACTACCAACATAAGTTTTCATTTGTGTGCTAATTGACTTTTTAGCTCTGTGTCTATCCTGGCTTCAGTTCCTTAAAGGCACAAGCAGGGATTGCATACCCTCAACATGCCCAGGGCCTGGAGAAAATCCTGGGAAATGACAGAACTTCAGTGAATGTACTTTTACCTAGGGAGGGTCATCTGGAAATACCTATCAAAATGACAAATCTGTTTACCCTTTTATCCAATAACCCAATTACTGGGAATAACTGAATTCACTCATATTTAAAAGATCATTTGCGGCCAGACGTGGTGGCTCATGCTTGTAATCCCAGCACATTGGGAGGCCGAGGTGGGTGGATCACGATGTCAGGAGTTCAAGCCCAGCATGGCCAAGATGATGAAACCCCATCTCTACTAAAAATACAAAATTTAGCCAGGCGTGGTGGCGGGCGCCTGTAATCCCAGCTACTCGGGAGACTGAGGCACGAGAATTGTTTAAACCTGGCAGGCAGAGGTTGCAGTGAGCTGCAATCACACCACTGCACTCCAGTATGGGTGACAGAGCAAGACCCTGTCTCACCAAAAAAAAAAGATCATTAGCTACAGTATTATTTCTAGTAGCAACAGATTATAAACAACCCAAATGTCCATAACAGGGAAACTCATTCCTTAACTATGGCCAGAATAACCATTATTTATATTAACAAATAAACAGTGACATATCTACCTAATGGAATCCTACGTAAATGTGTCCTTTAAAGAGAGACATTATATGCAAAGATATGGAATGCTCACCAAGATATATGATTAAGTAGAAAAAGCAAGGTATAGAATAATATGAAAAGAAAGCTACCTTTTTAGAAAGGAGGGAAATAAACATCTGGATCTGCACAAAGAAACAATGGAAGGATAAACATGAAACTAATAAACATGGTCACCTATTGGTTGGGGGGAGAATAGGAAGACTAGGGAGAATTGTTTTGATTTCTAAATATGTAGATGTATTAGCTTAAAAAATAAATGCAAGATAAAGAAATAAAATTACACAGAACTGGCCAGGCACGGTGGCTCACGCCTGTACTCCCAGCACTTTGGGAGGCCGAGGTGGGCAGATCCCGAGGTCAGGAGTTCGAGACCAGCCTGGCCAATAAGGTGAAACTCCATCTCTGCTAAAAATACAAAAATTAGCCAGGCATGGTGTTGAGTGCCTGTAGTCCCAGCTACTTGGGAGGCTGAGGCAGAAGAATCACTTGAACCCGGGAGATGGAGGTTGCAGTGAGCCAAGATCATGCCACTGCACTTCAGCCTGGGCAACAGAGCAAAAAAAAAAAAAAAAAAAAAAAAATACACAGAACTATTTATACCTTGGTAAAAAACCAACAGCACTGATTTGCCATTATCATTGTTGTTAATATTAATAAAAGATTTCCTAGGCCACATGCAGTGGCTCACGCCTGTAATCTCAGCACTTTGGGAGGCCAAGGAGGGCAGATCACCTGAGGTCAGGAGTTCGAGACCATCCTGGCCAACATGGTAGAACCCTGTGTCTACTAAAAATACAAAAATTAGCCAGGCGTGGTGGCAGGTGCCTGTAATCCCAGCTACTCAGGAGGCTGAGGCAGGAGAATCACTTGAACCCAGGAGGCGGAGGTTGCAGTGAGCCAAGATCATGCCATTACACTCCAGCTTGGGCGACAAAAACAAGACCTCGTCTCAAAAAAGAAAGATTTCCTACACTCCAAAATTCATTCAGAATCTTATAAAATGGGCATGAAAGAGGATATTAACCTCTACCATTCAGATGGATAAAGCAGAAGCATTCAGGGCAAACATGGGGAACCTGTCATTTTTAATCTAGAAAATAGTTACCATGTATTGGATTCACTTCCTGTCTCAGCCTCAAAATCTTGCTGAGACCAAGAATAAAATATCTGTTATTTCAATATAAGCAACATCCTCAGCTGGGCGCAGTGGCTCATGCCTGTAATCCCAGCACTTTGGGAGGCCGAAGCGGGCGGATCATGAGGTCAGGAGTTTGAGACCAGCCTGGCCAATATGGTGAAACCCTGTCTCTACCAAAAACACAAAAATTATCTGGGCATGGTGGCACGTGCCTGTAGTCCCAGCCACTCGGGAAGCTGACACAGAAGAATTGCTTGAAACCAGGAGGCGGAGGCTGCAGTGAGCCGAGATCAGGCCCTCAAAAACAAAACAAAACAAGTAACATCCTCGCTAGACAGTGGCTTGTAGCCCTTAAATTAAACCTGGCCTAAACTGCCTCCATGCCTAGGGAGCTGTCACCTAACTTAATATGTACACAAACCACAACACAATTTGAGAGTATATTCCTGTAATAAAAACCAAGTCTCAGCCAACCATGGCAGCTGAGCTTTCAGCCAATTATGGGCTGCAAACTGCTCAGACATGTCCTATTAAGGCAAAGCGGAGCTGTAACCAATCAGGCTATTTCTGTATGTCACATCCTTTTTTTTTTTTTTTTTTTCTGAGATGGGGTCTCACTCTGCAGCCCAGGCTGGAGTGCAGTGGTGTGATCTCGGCTCACTGCAATCTCCAACTCCAGGATTCAAGCAATTCTCCTGCCTCGGCCTCCCAAACAGCTGGGATTACAGGCAAGCGCCACCACGCCCAGCTAATTTTTGTATGTTTAGTAGAGACACGGTTTCACCATGTTGGCCAGGCTGGTCTTGAACTCCTGACCTAAGGTGATCCTCCTGCCTCAGCCTCCCAAAGTGCTGGGATTATAGGTGTGAGCCACCGCGCCTGGCCACGTTACTTCCTTTCTCTGTCTATAAATACTGCCTGCCTATGTCGCTGGGTTGAGCACCCTGAAGCTTTACTGGTTCAGGTGCTGCCTGATTTATGAATCATTTCTTTGCTCAAATAAACTAAGTCTAATTTGTCTAAAGTTTTTCTTTTTATATGTTGCTAATACAATTTCCAGCCAAAGCCAAAGAAGCACCCTCATTTTGAAATGAGGGGTGAGAAAAAATTTAATAATTTGCCAACCAAGAAAAGAAATCATGCAAAAGCCACCAAAAAACTCAGTATTTAGAATCACAGAAATTTGGCCGAGATGATTACTTTTTGTATACTTGCTGACGATTAACTCAGCATTTTTATTTAATCAAAGTAGATAACGAAAGATTCAAATTAAAGGTTTATACTGTCAAAATGTCATTTTATAAAAAATAGAATCCCAGAAATTTGATGGTCTCATAAAAGCACTGCCCCACCATCTAACGATTTTCAGTGAAAGCAGCATAACCACTGTGATATAATGAAGGATTCATTTAGCCATATATCAACAGAGGCTGCTGTAGACTCAATAGTATTATTAACAATCACAGCATTCAGTTTAGTTCTATTCGGCATTTTTGCGTTCAAATCACTTTATAAATATTAAAGAGTAGGAATCCAAAAATAGATTTTTTTCCAAAAGCTTTCATAAATATTTAGTTGTACAGCTTTTATCAGCTTTATTGAGAGGTTTATATAAATCTTTGAAGTAACTGTTTAATTAGTACGTTCGGGGAATGGGAAAGGAAAGTTGATGGCTAAAACAGTTTTACTATTAATCTATTTCCCTTAAGCAAGTCTGACTTGTGATAGCAGCAGAGAAGGTGAAGGGAGCTGAAAGGTCAGAGGGATATATTTTGAAGGAGTCAAGAATAACACCACTCATTTTCAAAATCTGCAGTGTGGTCCATTTCCAAAACAGAAACCTGACTCTGCAGGAATCCAAGTGCTTCTGCCAAGATGTTAAGTCTTAGGATCAGCCATTTATAGGACCTACAAATATACATCATTCATTTTGCAGGTTATCTCACAGTTCTTAAAAGACATTGTATCTTGTTAGCCTGGATTTATACTCTGCAGCATTTCTTCAAAAATCATATACAAAGCTCAATTTCCCTTAATTCCATTTAAGGAATTCAAATTCAACACAAATTCAGCGTGCTACACAGGAGGGATAAATCATGGGAAAGTTGTTCTTTTTTTTTTTTTGAGACGGAGTCTCGCTCTGTCGCCCAGGCTGGAGTGCAGTGGCGCGATCTCGGCTCACTGCAAGCTCCGCCTCCCGGGTTCACGCCATTCTCCTGCCTCAGCCTCTCCGAGTAGCTGGGACTACAGGCGCCCGCCACCACGCCCAGCTAATTTTTTATATTTTTAGTAGAGACGGGGTTTCACCGTGGTCTCGATCTCCTGACCTCGTGATCCGCCCGCCTCGGCCTCCCAAAGTGCTGGGATTACAAGCGTGAGCCACCGCGCCCGGCCAAGTTGTTCTTTAGTGTAAATGAAAATGTAAACCCTCACCTCATATCACGAATACAGCTTAGTCCTAATTCCTTTACTTTGACCAGGCGGTCTTGAATCCGGCCTCAGGTGATCCACCGCCTGGGCCTCCAAATCGTGGTTACAGGACTTTGGGTGTTTTTGATTTTACCTTTATAC
Organism: Hylobates moloch; assembly: GCF_009828535.3. NCBI lineage: Eukaryota > Metazoa > Chordata > Mammalia > Primates > Hylobatidae > Hylobates > Hylobates moloch. The sequence goes on along the minus strand of NW_026652283.1, from coordinate 4,319,653 downwards.
TTTTATAAAGCATTAAAATTTTATAAAAGTATTAGCTTTATAAAAGTACTAAATTACAGATGACCTAATAGTATTTTGCTTGCTTTATTAATATACAGAACAATTATTAGCCTTACACAAAAAGTAACTGCCAATAGAAGTACAGTAACAAAAACAAATCAGTTTTGCTATCATAACTTTACTAATTCGGCCAGGTGGGGTGGCTCACGCCTGTAATCCCAACACTTTGGAAGGCCAAGGTAGGCGGATCACCTGAGGTCGGGAGTTCGAGACCAGTCTGACCAACAGGGAGAAACACCATCTCTACTAAAAGTACAAAAGTAGCCAGGCGTGGTGGCACATGCCTGTAATCCCAGCTACTCCGGAGGCTGAGGCAGGAGAATAGCTTGAACCCGGGAGGCGGAGGTTGTGGCGAGCCGAGATCATGCCATTGCACTCCAACCTGGGTAACAAGAGTGAAACTCCGTCTCAAAAAAAAAAAAGAAAGCAAAAACAAAAAACCTTTACTAATTCATTTTTAAATCATTAAAAGTAAATTAAATTTAGTTTGCCAAAAAATCTTAAAGCTTTAAGAGCTGCCTAAAAATGGAAGTGAACTTCTCTGAGGATCCGACAAGATGGCCGAGGTAGAGCAGAAGAAGCGGACCTTCCGCAAACTCACCTACTGCGACACAGACTCGGACCAGCTACTGGACATGTCCTGCGAGCAGCTAACGCAGCTGTACAGTGCGTGCCAACGGCGGCAACTAAACCCGGGCCTGCGGCGGAAACAGCACTCGCCGCTGAAGCGCCTGCGCAAGGCCAAGAAGGAGGCACCGCCCATGGAGAAGCCGGAAGTGATGAAGACGCACCTGCGGGACATGATCATCCTGCCCAAGATGGTGGGCAGCATGGTGGGCGTCTACAACGGCAAGGTGGAGATCAGGCCGGAGATGATCGGCCACTACCTGGGCGAGTTCTCCATCACCTACAAGCCGGTGAAGCACTGCCGGCCCGGCATCGGGGCCACCCACTCCTCCCGCTTCATCCCCCTCAAGTAGTGGCTCAGCTAATAAAGGCACACATATCTCCAAAAAAAAAAAAAAAGAAGTTAAATGGATGGTTTCGCCGGGGACTCACTGCAAACACCTACAACATTTCAAGGAACCAGACCCTTCAATAGTGCTGGATAGGTGATGGTAATGCCAACATACACGTGTTGGAGTTTTCAACAATGCTGTGCCGTAAGCTCATGAGAAGTTATAGTCTGACAATGATGATAGACTTGAATTCTGGAATCTTGGGCATTCTGTTCCAGAAATGATACACACTGGTACTTTCATTTCAAAGTATGAAGAAAGATAAACCACATTCAGGAACAGCACAAGATTCCTAACAGGTTCTGTTGAACTTAAATTGCTTTAAAGATTTTTTTGCATTATCTGAAGAGGTAAGTCCAATAAAATTATCTAACTCTTCAAAAAGTCATTACATTTAACTATGGTGATAATGAGTCAAATTTAAAAATCACTTCTTTTCCTGAAAGGATCACCAGGTTTTGGTTTTGAGAACTCTGAAGGCAAGAAGAGGGATGATCCAGACCGGAAAGCATTGAACCAGCCCTCTCACTCCATCTTCCTACACATAAAACAGAACAAAATAAACTATTGTCATAACTCCACACAATTATATTAAGAGACTAAAAAGTAGCCTCAAAAATGGCTGGTGATGTTCAAGTAATCTACAAATGCCAGGTTTTAACACATTAAGTAGGAAACAAAAGACGGTGAGTGGTTAAGTTGCTTTGGTTAAACTCCTACTTCCTCAACTTGCCATGTGACTTTAAGCAAGTTACAAGGCATCTCTGTCTCAGCTGCCTCACGTGAAAAATGAGGATATCAGTCCTTAACTCACTAAATTGTCAGATTTTAATTACAACAGTGCCTGGCAAATAATCATTTATTAAGACATTTTTTAAATGATTCCTATGAGGGCCTCCGGAATCAAACCCTTTTTAAGCAGCAGAAAGGGAATAAAATCCATATTTATATGACTATTGTCTATTAAGAATCTAAATAGGAATCATCTTACTTTTTAGGGGTTGCCTTACCCCAAATATTCTATAACTTCTGAGTTTTCTTTTTTTTTCTTTTTTTTTTTTTTTCGAGACAGGGTCTCACTGTGTCGCCTAGGCTGGGGTGCAGTGGCCCAATCACAGTCACTACAGCCCTGACTTCCCAGGCTCATGTGATCCAAGTGATCTTCCTGCCTCAGCCTCCCTATTAGCTAGGTTCACAGGCATGCACCACCACACCCAGCTTTTTTTTTTTTTTTGTAGAGGAGGTTTCACCATGTTGCCCAGGCTAGTCTTTAACTCCTTTGCTCAAGGGATTCACCCACTTCCGCCTCCCAACGTGCTAGGATTACAGGGGTGAATCACCTTGATGGTCTGAGTTTCAATTATAAATATGACACTGGGCTGGCTGGGTCAGGCGTCTAGAAAGTGCACTAACATTGGAAGAAAGGGTGATCAGGCCTCTAGCTCCTGTTCTGCTACCAATTAGCTGTGTGACCTTTAGTAAGTTAAGAACTCTCCCAAGGCATTCTATACAACTGAGAGGGGTGGGAGAAGAGATAGTGAGGAACTAGATTTCTAAGGTAGCCATTAAAATCCTGCTAATCCTAAACGGACAATTTTAGAGGATTCTTAAGATTATCTTTCTTATAAAGGAAGCACAGGCCAGAAAAGATAGCTGTTAAAGTCAATTGACAAAGTTAAATCACATTAACGTCCTTTGCGAGCTCCATGAATGCAGAAATGGTATGTTATTTATCTGTATGATCCAGTCTACTGGCACATAGTACCTACTCAAAATGCTGGTGTGCTAAGCTATACGTTCGTATTTGGGAATCAACTGCACTTTTATTGGAGCTTTCTTTATAGAAGTTATTTCTCAGATATATTTCTTCCCCTGTTGCATCATACACTTTACCTGTCCCCCATTTAATTCTCGCATTAAAATAGTGAGATAAGCACTATCATTTGCATAGCAGGAAATTTAAGTCCAGACTACTTGGCTCTTAGCTGGAGAACAGATTCCAACCGAGGTCTACCTTGCCTGAAAAATCTGTGCTCTTAGCAGGGCGCGGTGGCTCATGTCTGTAATCCCAACACTTTGCGAGGCCGAGGTGGTCGGATCACTTAAGGTCAGGAGTTCCAGACCTGCCTGGCCAAAATGGCGAAACCCCATCTCTACTAAAAATACAAAAATTAGCCGGGCGTGGTGGCGCATGCCTGTAATCCCAGCTACTCAGGAGGCTGAGGCAGGAGAATCGCTTGAACCCCGGAGGCGGGAGGTTGCAGTGAGCAGAGATAGCGCCACTGCACTCCAGCCTGGGTGACAGAGCGAGGCTCCATCTCACAAAAAAAAAAAAGAAAAATCTGTGCCCTGATTTTCACCTCCCGTTAACATTTGGCAAATGCATGTTGATAAGAAAAGATAAGAGACATAAAGACCTATCAGCATTCAGCTTCGTGTAATGTTATGATAATAAAAACATTTATTTGGGATGATACGGTCTGCTGAGATCAGAGCTGTGATCCTCTTCTCTCCCAGAACTGTAACCTCTGGGGAAAAGAAAGAAGTCTCATATATGTGCCTGGGGGGCTGACTGCCTGGGGAAACGAGGGGGAACCTCGGAAACGGAGAGGATAGCGGAAGGCAGCCGGCATCAAAAACATCAGCCAAGGACGAGCAATTCTGCAAACTCTTTGCAATCTGCTGGGGAGCAAAAGCGGTACCCAGACAAGTCTATGGACATGTCTGGCACCGTTTCTGGTGCAGCCACCAAGTGCCTACGAACCCCGATCCCTTGCCCCTCCGGGCCTCGCTTTATCTGAAACACGGGACGAAGCTATCTAAGACCTGCCGTCGTCCCTCGGGGCTGCTGGGGTGACAGGAGGGGCGACACGAGACGGCCCTAGGGCAAGCGCCCCGGAAAAAGCGCTTCCAAGCCAGTCCCCCGGGGCTGGAGCGAGCAGGGGAGAGGGTGGTAGACCCGTTTTCCCTTCACCCGCTCCAACACACTCAAGGAAGAGAGAGAGAAAGGCATCCTGCCACAGCCATACTCACTGCCGGACAACAGTCAGAGCGAAGCGAGCCATGTTCCCGGAGCCGCGTCCCGTCAGCGGCCCCGCGCCGCGCTGCCCCTGCACTGCGGGCCACCTCCCCCACACCACTTCCGCCAAGCAGCCGGCCGGCTCCGCCGCCATAGGCCGAGGCGGCCTCGCACGTCATCCCCGAAGGCCACTCAGGGCCGGGCGAGGCCGACGGGGCGGGGGAGATGCGGGAGCCACGGAAGCCCCGCCCAGGGCTGCGGCGCTTGCGCCCCTGCGCGCCGGCCTGTGATTGGCGCGCGGCAGGTGCGGGAGGCCCCGCCCGCGGAGTCCGCGGTAGGATTCCCTCCCTCGGTAGCCGGCAACCTGCGTTCGGGGCAGATAAGGAAGCTGGCGCACTGATTTGTGGTTGATCCGATGGAGGCTGGAATGCAGCCGTTCGTCTTACAGCTGGCCACCGTGATGAATCCCTCACGGGTGTACAGCGACCAACACACTGTGTTCTATGAGGTCTGTTAGTCCCTAACCTTGGGGACGTAGCTCGGCAAGGTCTGTAGACTTAGACCCACCCACCCCAACTTCGCTCGGACAGACGCCCTCCTTGACCAAGCTTGAGTCGGGCTCCTTTGAGGCCTTTTCTATACTAGACGGCATCCTCGGCCTGCCGAGCCGGGTTTTACCAAAGAATCCTGCTAAGCCTGTTTATCAAGAGACCTCTTTTTTTTTTTTTTTTTTTTTTGGTAGAGTTTTTTTTTGGTAGAGACGGAGTCTCGCACTTTCACCCAGGCTGGAGTGCAGTGGCGCGATCTCGGCTCACGGCAAGCTCTGCCTCTCGGGTTCACGCCATTCTCCTGCCTCAGCCTCTCCGAGTAGCTGGGACTACAGGCGCCCGCCACCACGCCCGGCTAATATTTTTGTATTTTTAGTAGAGACGGGGTTTCACCGTGGTCTCGATCTCCTGACCTCGTGATCCGCCCGCCTCGGCCTCCCAAAGTGCTGGGATTACAAGCGTGAGCCACCGCGCCCGGCCTGAAACCCTTGATTCTTTACCTATCCTAATATTCCCTGTCAAATTCCTCATAGATTTCTGTAGGCTCAATAATGCAGTGAGTGCTGGATTTCACTCGTTTTCTTGGTTGTTGTTGTGTTTTTTTTAAGACAGAGTCTCGCTCCGTCACCCATGCTGGAGTGCAGTGGCGTGATCTCAGCTCACTGCAACCTCCACCTCCCAGGTTCAAGCAATTCTTCTGCCCTAGCCTCCTGAGTAGCTGGGATTACAGGTGCACACCACCACGCCCAGCTAATTTTTCTATATTTTTAGTAGAGTGGGGTTTCACCATGTTGGCCAGGCTGGTCTCAAACGCCTGACCTCAGGTGATCTGCCCGCCTCTGCCTCCCAAATCTTGTTTTCAAATAAAGATTAATTACTGTCTTCACTGAAGATGAGCCAAGTGTAAAATGCCTGATCTATTTGGAATGTAGAGTAGGGGAGGAGATTGTGGGTTGGAGCCAGTTCCCCAGGCATTTAAATAATTTCAGCAATGCATTAAGAATGAAATTAATTACATTGTGACCAAAAGCTGGCCTGTTGACTAACCACCAAAATAGCTGGAGTCTGTGAAATTTATATTCTTCTTGTTTATCATTTTTTTTATCGAAAGGTTTTTTTTTTTTCCTTAGGGGATATTCTTGGTAGTAAGACTAAGATAGTTGAAGACTTAAATCTCCAGGACTTCAAAGATTTTCAAGGGTATACATTTTTGAAATTTATGGAGACTTGGTTTGTAGACTAGTCCACAGGTGTTTCACAGAAATGTTTCGTGTGTCCTTGTGAAGAATGTGCATTCACTCATTATTGGATACAGAGTTCTATATATACGTCTGAAGCAAGCTTATTTATTGTGTTGTACATATCTTCAATAATAAATAAGTGATAAAAGCTATCTATCCAAAACCTTTAAAAAAAGTTTATGGGGTCTATCACCAAATTATGTCCTGAATCCACCACTTCTGGAGTCTCACTGTGTCCCAGGCTGAGCCTCCATCTCCTCTCGTCTGGATTACTGTGACAGCCTGTTGGCATAGCTCTGCTGCCTCTACTGTGGTACTCAGCCATTGAAGAGATGTCCCTATTGTGTCACTCCCTTGCTGGAAAATTCTCTATTGAATTCTCATTGCGGTTAGAATCAAGTCCCAACTCCTGCAAGGCCTATGTGGCATGACCCGTCTTGGCCCTCCAGTTGCAATTCTCTCTTCACTGCCCCTCCTCATCCAGCTCCAGCCATCAGGGCTTCTCTCTGTTCGTAGACCATGTCATGCTCATTCCTACCTCCGGATCTTTGCATTCTCTGTTCCTTCTGCTCACAGAGCTCTTTCCCAAGATATTTGCATGGCTGCCTCCTTCTCAGCCTTCAGGTATCAACTCAGAAGTCCCACTCTCAAGAGGTCTTCCCTCAAGCAAAGTAGCCTGCCCGGTCACTATCCATCATCCGATTTTATTCTGAAATTATATCATTTATGAACATTTTTGTAGGTTCATTGCTTGTCTTTCTTCAGCAAGATATGTATGTATTCCTTGACCATGGGGACTGGCTTGTTCCCTTCTGTGTCTTCAGCACCTCGAGTAGTACTAGATGTATTGTAGGAACCCAAACAATTCATTAGAATCTAGGGGGTTTTTTGGGGTTTTTTTTTTTTTTTTTCTTTTTGAGACGGAGTCTTGCTCTGTCACCCAGGCTGGGGTGCAGTGGCACCATCTCAGCTCACTGCAACCTCCGCTTCCAGGGTTCAAGCAATTCTCCTGCCTCAGCTCCCACACAGCTGGGATTACAGGCACGTGCCACCACGCCCAGCTGATTTTTGTATTTTTAATAGAGATCAGGTTTCACCATGTTGGCCAGGCTGGTCTCAAACTCCTGACCTAAGGTGATCCTCCTGCCTTGGCCTCCCAAAGTGCTGGGATTACAGGTGTGAGCCACCGCGCCCAGCCCTAGAAATCATGTTCTTACAGAATATTTAATGGTATGATAACATTCCCCGATAGGAGATTAAACGAAAAAAGAGCAGAAAGCCATTCATTTATGAGCCTGATTTTTAAGAAAAAATACATACATATTTTTAAAACACAAGAGGAAACATGTAATTTATGTCAACGGTTTCTCTACTTGGTAGTTAAAATGTTAAAAATGCTTGTTCTCTATTACTAAAGAATTTGTTTTCTGAGACACATGCATACCAATAAGCAAGGTGTCTTTCACAAAGAAAATTATCCAGAGGGTGGGTGACGGAGAACATATAAACTGTTCTATGTGGCTACTCATACATACTAAAGCAAGGCAACTTACTATTTTTACTATGTAATAGAATACAGCTGAGAATTAAAAAAAAAAAAACAAAAAAAAAAACACCTTAGTTGAGGGGTAGTATGTTCCCGGTATTTGTTCTGTTTATTTATTTATTTATTATTTTTTTTTTTTTAATTTTTTTTTTTTGAGACGGAGTCTTGCTCTGTCACCCAGGCTGGAGTGCAGTGGCGCAGTCTCGGCTCACTGCAAGCTCTGCCTCCCGGGTTCACGCCATTCTCCTGCCTCAGCCTCTCCAAGTAGCTGGGACTACAGGCGCCCCGCCACTACGCCCGGCTAATTTTTTTGTATTTTTAGTAGAGACGGGGTTTCACCGTGGTCTCGATCTCCTGACCTCGTGATCCGCCCGCCTCGGCCTCCCAAAGTGCTGGGATTACAAGCGTGAGCCACCGCGCCCGGCCTGTTCTGTTTATTTTTAATTAGGTCACTTTATGACTCTAAGATAAAGCTCTTTAAGACTTACCAGAATAGAGGCAGGGCACAGTGGCTCACACCTGCAATCCCGGCACACTTTGGGAGGCCAAGGTGGGCAGATCACTTGAGGTCAGGAGTTCAAGACCAGCCTGGCCAACATGGTGAAGCCCTGTCTCCACTAAAAACACAAAATTAGCTGGGCATGATAGTCCCAGCTACTTCGGAGGCCGAGGCAGGAGAATTGTTTGAACCTGGAAGGTGGAGGTTACAGTGAGCCAAGATCGTGCCACTGCACTCCAGACTGGGTGACAGAGCAAGACTCTGTCTAAACATATACATATATATATATAATTAAGACTTACTAGAATAGAGACAAGAGGATTTTAAGTTTCAGAATAAAAATGGACAGACAAAACTGACATCAGATAGTACAGACTGAGAGTGTTTGGGACCAACTGAGAACTGTGGTTTTTGCGATTACCCAAGTTATTTATAACACCACTACTTTGCTTTTTTCTTCTATTGCTTTGAAGTTGGAAATTGTAGTGGTTTATGCAGACTTAATAAAAGAGAAAGTCTTGGGCTTTTACTGGCAGGGATTTTCTTGCACCACCCACTGTCATAATTGATTACATGCTGTACCCTGATGGAAGAACAGAATTTCTAGGCCAACAGAAAATCACAAATACATGGTAAACCATCTGCTTTGTCCAGCGACTGAGAAATAATAATGTGACCAATGATCCAAGTGAGAAGGGACTCCCAGTCCCCCATCAGCTTGATGTCTGAAGGTGGAGGGAGACTTGTTTTGGCAGCTGCTCTGCCAACATCTGACATCTGTCACCAATAGCTCCCCATTATTGCTGGTTCCAAAAAAATTATATCTGCCAGTCAAACAGCTTTCCTACTGATGGACAGTCGAAAGATGCCTTCTCAGCCTGCTATGCTTCTGGGGAACTCCCCTTTATTTGAATACATGCATCCTCTAATCCCTTTTCATGCCTTGCCTGTTAGCCTGTTGCTTAGTGGGGAAGAGAACGCTCCCCAAGCCCAAGTTCATTGCTGTTTGGAAGAAGGGCAGCAGCACCAAGGGGCTATTATGAGAGTTGTAAATGCTTATGTTTCACTGCTGTGCTCTTGAGAGTAGTCTCATCAGGATCCACAGAAAACCCATATCCACCTCCACCCCTGACTTTTTGGGAAAAGAACGTTGCATCTATAATGCCTTCAAGAGCAATTAACACAGTCCTTGGTGTGTTTGCGTATGTCCAGACCAGCTGATTCTTGTTAAAGCTTTCTATGTATTAGGCACTCTACACAGACTACCTCATTCAATCCTTCTAATAATCCAGAGAGATTTTATAAAAGAACAGCGGAGACTCAGAGACTCAGAGCCACTCGGGCTAAGTGGCAGCCCCGGGATTCAAAGTCAGATCATCTTTTTAACTAAGCCTTTGTCCACCACAGGACCCTGACTCTGTCGCAATGATTGTATGTAATACGGAAATGTACGATACAGTCCGTAATATTCCAGGCAAGTAGCAAGCACTGGGGGGACATCGGCTAGAAAGGCCAACCCTCTTGTTCTTGCCGGAGCCCTGACGGAATGCTAAGGAAAAGAGAAGACCGCTAGGCCCTAAAATCCTAGGTGTCTTGGCCCTAATACCTAGGCAGTGCCATATGGAAGCAAATCTTCCACAGTCCCTTCATTGTGAGTTCACAGTCACATAGGAAAAACATAAGTGAGTGACTGCTTTGAAAACCTGTGATGCTTCAAGATTTTCTGAGAGAGTATTCACCAAGATGTCCAGAGGCTCACAGAGCTGAGCAATGAATGGAAGCCCGCAGAGGCCAGGAGTTCTCTTTCATGTTCATTCGTACATTGCTGGGTGACCCTCAGTATGGCATTCACCCTTGCAGGGCCTCAGGTCATTGCATCCATGGTAAAATAATATTTTTTGAAATATTAATCAGCATTTTTTTCCTCCAGTATTTTTCCTCTACGTTTTTGGGCCCTTCCTCCTGTGTCCCATTTTTTGGGGCAAGGAAGGTGGCCATGAAAAACCAAGAAAAAGAATATCTCTTTCTATAGGATAACAAAAGGAATCTTTAAATAGCAAAGGCTTGGGAGACTGTGATGATAAAAACAAGGCTTCCCTGCCTCTGGACTGAGATTCTCTGGGCTAGGTGGGGGAAGGAGGGAGCGTTGGGGGAGAAATAATAATAACACAGATATTCGTGGGTCCCTGAAGAATAGGGACAAACTAGATATGTGATTTTTTTTTTCTTTTTTTTTTTTAGATGGAATCTCGCTGTGTCACCCAGGCTGGAGTGCAGTGGCACAATCTCGGCTCAATGCAACCTCCGCCTCCTGGGTTCGGGTGATTCTCCTGCCTCAGCCTCCAGAGTAGCTGGGACTACAGGCACATGCCACCACACCCAGCTAATTTTTTGTATTTTTAGTAGAGATGGGGTTTCACCATGTTAGCCAGGAGGGTCTTGATCTCCTGACCTCATGATCTGCCCACCTCGGCCTCCCAGAATGCTGGGATTACAGGCATGAGCCACCATGCCTGACCGTGATTCTTTTTTTAATTGACATAGGTTCGGGGATTTGGGAGGAAAGCAGAACCCATGGCTCCTTCCCAGGAGTTTATGAGCAACTCATTTATAACCTGAATGGAATGAGCATGAAGAACAGCCAAGGGGCAAGGCAAAGACGCTGGAAAGAAAAGGCTACTTCCTTGGTGTACATTCACTGACAAACTCCTCCTTAGATTACAAGGCCCTTTACTTTCTTCATTGACTTTGTCTTCATTAAAAAACTATCCCCTGATGATTTCACTAAGTGATGTCATCATCCAACCCCACCCCCCTCCAATCTTCCAACCCACACTAGGCTAAAAGTCTCACTCTTTCAGCTCAATGCTCAGTAAGCAAAATATGGATCAATAAAGTAGCCCAATGTAGCAGAAGATGCATGATATTTGAATTTAGACACATCTGGGATCCAGTCCTAGCCTAACTCTTTGTGATAAGCCAAGTGAGCCATGTGACCCTCCATTCACTTAGCTGCAAAACAAGGTACCAAATTCACCAGAGGGTTATAAAAGGATTACAGGAGAGGCTTGTGGAAAGCTCTTTCAAAACTACAAAACCCCATTTCACAGATGAAAAAACTGAGTCACCGAGTTTACTATGAGTTACTGGGTGGCTCAGTGATGAGCCCAAGGTTACAAAGCGAGTGGGTGGCCGGGTGGGCATTCCAGAGCAGAGCATTGAGCACTTGTATTCTGGGCCAGCCACCAAGAAGCAGTTGTCTTTCGATCTGTCTCTGTCTTTAGCCTTTGAGATCAAGGACAGCAGAGATCTCATTGCTGGAAAAGCAGGTACTGAGACACATTTGTTGAATGAGGGGTCCCATATGGAGCACCAGGCACGTACCCAGCCCTCATTTGTTGAATAAATGAGCAGTGCCCAGGAGCCCTGTGTGGGAAGGGGATGGTGAAGAGTAACGATTTTCAGTGAATGGGTTGACCGAAACATGGCCACAGAGATTTGCACTTTTTCTTTTTTTTTTTTTTTTTTTTGAGCCTGGTCTTGCGCTATCGCCAGGCCAGAGTTTGGTGGCGTTCTGGCTCCTTACAGCAGCTCCGCCTCCCGGGTTCACGCCATTCTCCTGCCTCAGCCTCTCCGAGTAGCTGGGACTACAGGCGCCCGCCACTACGCCCGGCTAATTTTTTTTTGTATTTTTAGTAGAGACGGGGTTTCACCGTGGTCTCGATCTCCTGACCTTGTGATCCACCCGCCTCGGCCTCCCAAAGTGCTGGGATTACAAGCGTGAGCCACCGCGCCCGGCCAGAGATTTGCACTTTTTCAACAAATCTTCTCATGGAACCTCCATGGTGCCAGGAGCACTAAAAATGACTCTCCAGACAAACAAAAGCAGGACAAGCTGTCTGGATGCAGTGGCTCACACCTGTAACCCAGCACTTTGGGAGGCTGAGGTGGGAAGGATCTTTTGAGGCCCAGAGTTTGAGAGCAGCCAGGGCAACATAGTGAGACCCTGTTTCTATAAAACATTTTTTTAAACAATCTAGATGTGGTGGTGCATGCCTGTCGTCCCAGCTACTTGGGAGGCTGAGGTGGGAGGATCACTCGAGCCTGGGAAGCTCAGGCTGCAGTGAGTTGTGATCACGCCACTGCCCTCTAGCCTCAGAGACAAAGGAAGATCCCGTCTCAAGAAACAAAAGAAAAGAAAACCAAAAAGCAAAAAGCAGATCTTTACCCACCCCACCTTATTTGGGCCTACCTGCAGACCTGGGCGTGGGGCTGAATGTTGGGATCTCAAAGGAATTTCAAAAATCTGGCCCAGCCCCGGGGTAATCTGATAACTAAAAACTCATAAAGACATAAAGAGATCTTAATGCTTAATGAGCATAAGGTCTTTCTTTATCTGAGAAGGAGAGGTTATGGTCCACAAACTGAAGGGAGTATTCCAGGTCTGTTTGTGGTGGAGAGGGTTGGAGGAGGATGACCCCCTCTTGTGACTTACCGAGTCCTCCTTCCTGGCCAGGGAGGTAAAACAGACACAGATTAGGCTGCAGAGCTGTAAGCCCTACGCGGAGTGGCAGGCGCCGTAAAAGAGAGCAGCGGGTTCAGTGGGTTGTGGGGTGGGCAGGGGGTAGAGAAAGGGGCCAGTCACACTCAGCTGCAGCCCTCGCGGCCTCGCAGGCCTGTGGTTGCCAGGACTTAAATTTCCCAAGAGTCGTTACAATCCTGACTTTTACGTGAAAGCTCTCATCTTGTATTGGCAAGTAAATCCAAGACAATTTCAATCACTGTGGGAGTCAAGCTAATTATGTCTGCAGGCTGGATTTGGTCTGTAAGCTGCCAGTGTGCCATCTCTGGATTAGTCACTGAAGAGGCAGGAAAGGTGATGAACCAGCACCAGCCACCCCAGATGGAGTCATGATGCGGCGGTAGTGAGAGAACCAGGTGAGGGAACTGCCTCAGGTGCGGACGGGAAAGGCCTGACGTTCCTTCCCCAGGCTGCCCTGGGGAGATGGCGGAGGCGGGCGGGGGTGCTGCTCCCGCTGTCTGCTGGAGGGAGGTGTTCCCTTCCCTGCAGGGCAGAGACAACCTACACCTGGCTGGCTCTGGGTTTCTTTGTGAGTGATCCTGTCTGTGGCATTAGTACCACCTAGTGGACTTCGCAGGAAGAACTGTGCGTTGAAACCACGTGGACAGTCATTTAGCAGAGCGGTGGTGGTGAGAGCAGCAGAACGGCCAGGGCCCAAGCAAATCAGCATGAAAGAAACCATAATAATGAATAAACTCCAAGCTTAAAGCATAAACTCAAAGCTTCAGGGGGATAACGAGACAGAGGCAGGGGAGCTGGTCTTGCTTTTTCAGGCCGCCCAGTTCTGTTTGACTGAGCCTGTGGTCCCAGCGGATGGAATCAGCCCCTCCAGCACGGGGAGGCCCCCAGAGACCAAACACAAGGAAAGCCACCAGTCATATTGAAACTTCCAGCCTTCTTTCCTTAAGCCTCACGAGAAATTAGGTGGGTGGGCGTCCCAAATCAATGTTTGTGGTGGTGCTTATCCTGTTTCACAAGCGTAACATCTGTGTTTATAGTGTTTAAAATCTATTAAATTGTGTGTGCTCTTCAAGCCGCCTATTTGAATATTTTCCCTTCATTTAAAAAAACAATTACTTCCCATCCCTTTTATTTTTGGAAAAGGTCACACTCTGTTTCCGTTTCCAAACTATGCTGACCCACATGATCTTCCTAGCAGAAGTGTTTTCCTAAAACTCACTCGCTTGAGGAAACCTGTTTCTCTGCAAGGGCCCCTCCCACACCTTAGCGTCGATTTCCCCCCAGATTCATTTGCATTTGTTGTTGTTTCTCTTTGCAGTTTTGTAGGCCTGTGTGTCCTGTTTTTTTCTGTGCTTTTCCTTAAAGGCTCAGTACAGGCCCCACATACACATCGGCTGTGAGTACGGGGCTTACCTTGATACTCTGAATCTCCCTACTCTGTTCACAGCATTTTTGCTGTTGCTGTAATTGCTAGCACAGCAGGGAAGTAATCTGGTGTAATATTCAGCTTTTGAGTACTTGCTTCGTGTCAGTATTTTGACAATATTACTGCTAAGCCAACTGGGAAGGTGAATTTTGGTGATACCTCTGCATATTGAATAAAAGCTCCAGATCTCAGAAAGTCGTTAGAGATACAAAAGCACTCCCTTGAACACACACAAAAGATCGGGGATTTCCAGGTCTTCAGTCTTCATTGCATTTTTAATGGCCACTTGCAGGAAAGGCACTTTCAAGTTTGAGATTTTCCAGTTGTAAGATGATCTGGGTCTGAAAGAGCGTAGATGGGGCAGTCAGATTTCTCACTGCTCGGCTGTGTGCTTCATCTGCTCTTCCCACCCTTAAAACATCCATTGCTCAGAACGGGGAAGCCCAGCAGTGTTGCTGGGCGGCATTTGGGAGAGGGAGTGGAGTTGTCATGCTATAAACAGATCAAGCATTGATCCTACAGAGCAGAAAGATGGGGAAGGGGAGGGAGAGGAACCCAGGTGGACATTATGTCATGCCGAAGAGAATTCCAAGGACGGTTAAGAATGGCAACCAGAGGCCCTTGAAACTCCCAAGAGGCCAGCAGACCAGGCAGAAACACAAGAAAAAAGTTACCCCCATTTGTCGCTAAGAATGTCAGATGTCAAGGGGAATGGGAACAAAGGGGAATTTCTAGGGTCCATGCAAGCTTAAAAGTCCTACTAAGTGAGGTTACTTGAGATCAACAGGGAATATCTTAATCTGGACTTCCCCAATGGCCAGTTTTTAATCTTGTTTACAACTCAGGTCAGAATTAAAATGGAAAACAGCCTTCGATGACTTTCAGAGACAGGGAACTTTGGAAAAAATGAATTTTATAGTAACATCAAAATGTCTATTATAGCTTGTGCAACAAAGGGAAACCCCATCTGTACAAAAAATAAAAAAATTAACTGGGCGTGGTGGTGGGTGCCTGTAATCCCAGTTACTTGGGAGGCTGAGGCAGGAGGATTGCTTGAGCCCAGGAGTTTGAGGCTGTAGCAAGCTGGGATTGTGCCACTGCACTCCAGCCTGGGGGACACAAGACCCTGTTTCAAAACAAAACACAAAAAAAGTGTTCATTAGGTCCTTGCCTTCTGCACACCCATCACTCTTGGGAAAGAAGCTGGTCTGAGCTAAGGTCCAAGAGCAGCTGGGCCTAGGGCCTGGCAACTCATTTCAGCAGTACGGAGACTGTCACATCCCATTCCCAGGCTCTGCTCCTCCAGACTCCACCAAGGGTAGTTGCAGCCTGTGTCTCAGAGGAGGGATGCAGGAAGGATCAGAAATCAGGTGGGAACCACAAAGAACAGCAGGCAGGAGACAGGAAAGCTGCAGGGGCGGGGTTCCCCAGAGACTCCCTAAAATCTGGAGATGGCACCGCAGGCTTCTGGTACCTCTCATGCCAGGAGATGCTTCCTCACAGCCCAGAATGAGTAGCTGGCAATAATCAGGGGCGATCCTCTGAGGACCGGTCATAGTGTCTGTGATGTACCCACCTTCTGAAGGTGGGCTGAGGCTTCTAGCTTATAAGCTGGCTGCATGGGCACCCCTCGTCCCCTAGCAATGTCAACAATGACTTGTACTGCCATAACACAGAGGCATATGTAGATTCTATTCCAGGTTAGAATGTGTCTTTTATGCCACTGCCAATTGTTGCAGCGGCATGAAACAGAGTTCTGACATGAGACAAGTGTATTCCATTCCGAGGACTGCTGGTTTATAAATAAGTCAAAAACGGCCAGATAATTTAGGTCAAGGTGAGTTTATTGTCCAAATAGCATAACCTAATTGCATTCAAAACCATTTTCAAATCCATCTTTAAACTAGTCAGAAAACAGGTTATTATTTTTTTAAATCACTTAACACTGAACAGATAAGACCTCTTAAAAGGCAGCTGACTATATCATGTCACCATCATAGCCAATACAACATTTTTGCCATACTTCCTAAAAACCTTTTCGCGTACACTGATCATGCTACTTCAGCACTTTCTAACATCCTGACCAAACAGACACCCACACCTCTTATAGAGTACACTGTGAGAGAATAACATGGACTTGATATGGCATCACACTTGTTTTAAAGCAAAAAAAAAAAAAGAAAAAAGAAAAAGAAAAGAAAAAAAAAAGCCCAAGACAAGAAACTATATAACTGAGAGAGAGAGGAGAGAGAGAGAGATCTGAGGTACATGATATAAGGGTAATGAACATAATGGAAAAGATCCAATGGCCCGATGATTTGCTGGGGATATAAGAGTTGGCCAGCAGTAAGAACTAAACCAATTAAAAATAAAAATAGAAACTTTGTTTTTCAAGGACAGGCACCTGTCAAAAGACATTGGATACTGTAATGGCTACAGTCAGTAAGGCACTTTATTTCCCCAAAGTAGGCTGCAGGCGAAGGGATGCAGGCTGCAGCTACCGCATGCACGTACACATTTGCTGATGGCTTCTTAAAACCTGAGCCGAGAATAGGGTCTGATAGCCCAGCCAAGTTTAAAAGCAGACACACACGAATGTAGTATCGTTGTGCCTGAAATGACCATTCTGGATTGTTTAGAATCCAGAATCATCAAAAGCCATGTGGTATGAGGAAGTAATAAATATCCTCTTGAATCTTCTTACCCTATTTTGCACAAATGGATGGCTGCATGAACAGCTCTTGTTAATTGCTCTGAGTCCACACCAATAGAAACCTGCACTCATTCTATAGCTACAGAGGGTTTGTTGGCTTAAGGGGACTTTATCGTCTCAGCATTAATTTCCCTTTTAAAGCTATTCTCAACGTTGGACTGTCTCAGAGATAAACAAAGAGGAATCCTTTTGGCTTAGAAGCCAACTGGCTTAACTCAGACTTCCTCCCCTTCCTACCTCCAATTCCCACACTACCAATATTAACTTCTTGAACTAGAAAATCAATTATTTACATGACATAAGGTGCAAGTCTATTTCTTCTCCCAGCCCTGTCCCCTGTGGCCCATGGAGAGAAAATTCCCCTGCCCTCTTTGAGAGAGTCATCTGATCCTGCCTAATCTTCTTAACCTTTCAGTCCCAGAGCTCCCAGGGCACAGTCTGGAGAGGCCCTAGAGGTGCTAGACTGCAGGAAAGCGCAGCTCCGTCTGAAGAGTTACCCATCCTGCTAGCAAAGGGATGCAACGTGATGCCGTCAGGGTTGCCTTCTCCTCTGGCTTTGTCACTTAAGCCATGTGTGCCCCTGACCTGGCTGATAAGAGGCAGAACAGAGCCTCCAGTACAGAGCACATAGACCAAGGATGATCCAGTAGTCAGGCATGCTGTGCTCTCCAGTGGGGTCCTGAGGCAGTTCAAAATAAGGCCTCCTGGAAGAACAGCCCCTTCTCCAAGGAGCTCGCCTCTCAGGACGCATGGGGTGTTCTACGGAGGGAACCGCCCTTGGCTTTCTCCTGCAGGCTTCTTGGCTGTCATGGGCCCGCATGGAGTTTCATTATGCTTAGCATATATTTTTGGCATACTAGGATTTCTTCCCCCTAGGATTTGGCCAAAAGAGGGGAAGGATCAAAATTTGGCAGGCAGGGGGAACAACTCAGCCCCCACTGATGGAGAAAAAAACAAACAGATGGAAGTAAAGACGAGATAGAAACACAACAAGGTAGAAAAAGACCAGGATAATTTGGAAACCCTTTAGTGGGAGGTAAGAAAAAGAAGAGAAAGAACAACAAAAAAAAGAGCAAGTTCAAATGCAAGGGGGAGAGGAGCCCCTCTGGAACAAAACTGCTACCAAAGAGACTAAGATCTAAGGAGAGGGCAAAATCCAGGATTCCTTCTTTTGTTTAAGCAGGAGCACGCAGAAAAGCCTAACAAACTCCCGACTTTCCCATCAGCAGCCCCACACCCATCATCACACAAGGCCCCAAGGATGGGAAAGAGAAAAGCTAGAAGGACCCAGGGGCCTCAGGACTACAGGAAGAGTGGAAAGTTCCAGACTGTAAATAGAGTCGGGGAGGCTTGTGCCCTTCCTTATTTGTCCGGTTCTTTCATTTGCTGCTTCTGTTTAAGCTCAAGGGTCAGTCGCCGCGAAATGAATTTGCACCTCGATTTCTCTTTAGGCTCCAAGATTCCCGAGAACTCCAGGGTTCCCGCTTTCCCCATTCTGTGGGACTCCTTGGGGCCCAGGAGAGTGTGCTGAGCAAAGCTGGCTCTTGAGAAAACTCTGGCTAGCTAACTTGCTGGCTGCTCCACTTTCCTCTCCAAAACTTCAGAATTCACCACCCATTGTCCCACCAGAAATCCCCTAGAATTTTAGGGTCATGCTAACTCACAAAGTCCTGAACCCTTCTAAACACACTTCCCAAGAGACTGACTCATCTGGAATTTCACCTCTGTAGAGAAGCAGCCTCTTCACCTCCCTTCAACTATCATCCCATACTTATCTGACCTATTTTTCTTATCCTGCCAATTCAGTGTGATTGAAAACCTGACCGTTTAGTACCACTTAGCAGAGGACCTGGGCTTGCATAGTGCTTGCCCGCGCAGTTTTGAGACAGAGGAGGGAGAAAGAAGCACCATAAACGCTGCTTGCTGCAGATTCATCTACTCGCAGACTCAGACTTAGGAAACCTGCAGAGATGATCCTAAACTCAAGGTGTCCATGCCAGGGGAGGGGAAAGACGGAGGGGAAAACTTCAAGATGAAAGGGCCCTTTGCAGATGAAGCCCCGCTTTCGAAAAAGCTGCAAGATGAAGATCTCCAAACAGCCTGCTGGAATTCTTTTTAGTCTCTTTCCTGATACCTGGTACCTAAGTGCAAATTACGACGTCTGAGTCTACTGCATAAATGTTTGTACTGAACGTCTGCCTTGAAGGGGAGGGAGGATCCCTTGGTTCAATGTATTTTTTCCATCACGATGAGGATACCAGGGTCTAAATGGGAGCCCGATGGCCTCCACGACCAAAAAGGTCCCTGGGAGTGATGAGACCGCCCTGCCTTCCACCTGAGAGGGAGTCAGCCCTGCTCACACTGCTTCTGTGTTCCTCACGCGAATGGGCTCCCAAGCAGAAACTGTACGGTTGTGAGGTATTATGAAAACAAAAGCGTGAATCATTGTCTTTTGTAGTTATTGATTTTGTCCAGTAAACCTGAGGTAAAGAATACTCCGTCTTTGAAGAATGTCATCAGAGAAAAAAAAAACCAAAAAACCAAAGAAGAAAAAAAAAAAACAACCATGAATATGCTACCAGAAGAAAACAAACTACAGAAGGGCTTTTCCAGTACGAAGAACTCATATCTCAACCATCTACTTCAGGACTTGGAATTTAAGCAGTAAAATAATATATTATAAAAATGTTTATAAAATAGCAGCACACTCTGTGAAACATTACAGCTAGGTACTGTCAATGTGAATAAGGATGGATGATTTTAGCTTCTTAGCAGCGCAAAAAAAAAAAAAAAAACCAAACTGAACAAAACAAAATGAAAAAAATGAGAGACCCTTAGATTGTTTTCCGTCTTCAACCCTCATACTATGAAACAAGGCAGAATCTGTGTATAAAATAATTCTTCAAATAGCCCTGTTCTGATTTTTCTTTTTCACTTAAAAAGGCAAATATTTTAACAAATAGCTTCATTACCTGTCAATTACAATTGTGCAAAAAAAAAAAAAAAAAAAGTTGTTGCTCCAACCTCTTTGCTAACTGAATGCCTCTAAGAAGTGGAGAGGAAGAAAAATTCAAGTACGCTGAATACAACTTTGCAATAAAATTAACAACAACAATAAAAAAAAAAACGGAAAAGGGAACAAAATGCCACACCCTGATATTCAGCCATCTATCTTTGCACCAGCAATAACTTTTCTTTCCATGTCCAAAGGAGAAGTATAGAGATGGGAATTAAGATCCTTCTGTGCCATCAGAATGGTAACAGATTTTAGTTTACAGGCTTTTCTGAGGAATGTTGTGATGGGAATGTCAGCAGGAAGGGGTGTCACTTGAGTCCTGGTAGGAACACCAGAACTGTGTACCAAAGAATGTCAGATACCAGAAGCGAAGAGTAACCCAGACTGGGGGCAGGAAGGGAGGGGGCCAAAGAGAAGAGGGGAGGAGTATTCAGCATGACTTGCATAAACCATCCCATCTATTGCTCGGGAACAATTTTTCAAAGTGCTTTTCGAATGGAATGGTTTATAACAATGCTAAACTGTGAACCAGACATGCCAATCAGCACCAAAAATTAGTTGTTTTCTAAGAAGAAATGCCAAGGCCACATTACCCTTTTAAATACAGTAACAGAAAAGATCCCATTCTGGATCCCACCCTTGGTCTCCATCTGCCTCCGTTTCATGTGAGTTTTGGTTATGGCCCATAGCTACATTTCCCCATTAGACAGCAATATGGTGGTGTCTGCAATGAACTGCATTTGGAAGAAGAAGCAGGATGTCACAGAACATGAAACCCAGGAGCCAATCACCTGTGTCCAACTGGCAAAATAAAACATCTTTTTTTAGGTAGCAGCTACTGCAGACAGCAAAAGGATGTTAATGTAGAGACCCAACCACACTCCTGACTTAGTAACAGGTGGCTGAGAGCAAAGGTGCTTCTCCATCCCAAATGGTTCAATCATGTTGAGAGATTGTTTTGTACTCCTTCCCCATCATGTCCCTCCTTATTTCAATTCCTTCTTGAGTTCATTGCTTTGCAATCTAATCATGCCATAAATGGCGTACACAGTTCCTTGAAATTATACTACAAGGGGGTGTATGTGCTAGCTCATAACATGAAAAAAAAAGTCTCCTCTAATTTGTTCCCATATTGCAGGCATACATATTCTCTAACTACTCTGCAGGTTTTCCTGTAAGCATTTTACTATTACTTTTACATAATCAAACAATAACTGTTCGCATATACAAGGGATTCCCTTATGCTGTACTTCAAATAGGCACCAAATGCTTTTTATTATTCCGTTTTCGTAGGACCTTTTCTCTCACTTCTAAAAGATCTTTAAATATGATCTAGGCGGGGGCAGAATTTTTTTTTTTAAGTTTCACCCTAAAACACAAAGAACAAAAACATAACCAGAAAGAAGGAGAGAGCAGATGATGGATGCATCTCTCTCTTTCGGCCCAACTGGCATCCTCACAGGTCGATATCCCGCACGTCTGTAGGGGTGCTGGCTTGGTCCAGTTCATCCTCCGACTTGGATCCGTCACGCTGGTCCTGACGGTACTGCTGCAGGCTATTGAGGAGCACCGCCTCAATCTGCTCCTGGCAAGCTTTGAGACAATCCTGGAACAATGGTCCAGACCAGAGCTGTTAGTAAGAGGAACAGGACACAGAGCAGCCTACCGAGAAAACACGCATAATTTAGCTTGCATGAGTCTGTGCTAGTTTCCAGTAGAAATACATGTGAAATAAAGGAGGGATGTTCTTAAAGTGCCAAGGAACCTCACTACTCCAGGTGGGGTCCATGGGCTGGCGGCATCAGCATCACCTGCGAGCTTGGTGGAAACGCAGAATCTCAGTCAACCCAGGCCGAGCTATTCAGAACCTGCATTTTAGTGGAGCCCAGGTGACTGGTATTCTGAGAAGCACTGGCCTAAATGATGGTCACTTACGGATGCCTGGTAATCAAGGCGCCAACCAGATGCTTTCTGCCTGGGGAAGCTGGGAAGTGGCAGAGAAAAGGGGAAGGCTACTAGAAGTGCTACGACATTAGCAAACTCAGCCCCTGAGAACTAGATAAGAAGGAAGCCAATGAACCAACGTACTGACCCTCACATAAACTGTAAATACTTTTTCTCACTCTGCCCCCCAGGCTGGAGTGCAGTGGCACGATCTCGGCTCACTGCAACCTCCGCCTCCCGGGTTCAAGCGATTCTCCTGCCTCAGACTCCCAATTAGCTGGGACTACAAGAGCCCGCTACCATGCCCGGCTAATTTTTGTATTTTTAATATAGACAGGGTTTCACCATATTGGCCAGGCTGGCCTCGAACTCCTGACCTTTTGATCCACCCACCTCAGCCTCCCAAAGTGCTGGGATTACAGGCGTAAGCCACCGCGCCTCACTGTAAATACTTAAAAAAAATCCCCAATTTTTTCTGCTTCTTTACCATTTCCTTAACTCTCTTTATAAAGACATAATGCAGAATGTCTACAACATTCTGGACCCTTGAGCCATCCAATTTGGGAATAAGCAAGAATATGCAGCATTGCTTTAGTATCATTCTATATTGTAGGGGTAATTGACAGTGTGTCTGCCCCAGGCAGGAGCTTCTCTTAGGCAGGTGACATGCAATGCAATGACAAGTCACAGGTATCAATAGACAGGGACCGTTCCTGGTGCTAGTAAGAGGGTACAAACAGTAGACTTGCTTCTAACAGGCATTTTCTTTTTTTTCTTTTTTTTTTTTTTTTTTGAGACGGAGTCTCGCTCTGTCGCCCAGGCTGGAGTGCCGTGGCGGCGCAATCTCGGCTCACTGCAAGCTCCGCCTCCCGGGTTCACGCCATTCTCCTGCCTCAGCCTGTCCGAGTAGCTGGGACTACAGGCGCCCGCCACCACGCCCGGCTAATTTTTTGTATTTTTAGTAGAGATGGGGTTTCACCGTGGTCTCGATCTCCTGACCTCGTGATCTGCCCGCCTCGGCCTCCCAAAGTGCTGGGATTACAAGTGTGAGCCACCGCGCCCAGCCCCTAACAGGCATTTTCTAGCCTCTCTCCTCTGCAAAGGTGCCTTTGTGCACTCTCTTAAGCACATACATAAGGAAAATATGTTAAATCGAACCTCCGTGTGTCTTTTCATAGTTTAATATAAACTTCCCTTTTGTTTCTTTCACTGTGCAATTCTCCCCACCCAGAGGTTTCTATTTTGCCAAGCCCAAAAGCATTCTCTTTATTTCCCAAAGATCTAAAACAGCTGGCCAGGCATATTGGCTCACACCTGCAATCCTAGCACTCTAGGAGGCTGAGGCGGGAAGTTGAAACCAGGAGTTCGATCCCAGCCTGGACAACATAACAAGTTCCCCATCTTTAAAAACAAACATATAAATAAATAAAATAAAGCTGGAACTAACCACTAAGTAAAAAAATTTCCATACCTCTAAATTTTCCTTTCCTATCTCTCGTCTATCCCACATTTCAAACTATAGCTTTCAATGAAAATTAAGATTAGGAACAATCACAGACTAAAGACCGAAGGCAGAGATGAAATATCACCTGGAACAATGAAATGAGGAAGGGTGGTATTTGCTGCCCACCCACCATACTTGCAGGTGGCACCTGAGTTATTTAACTTTTCTGATCTCAGTTTCCCCACAAAACAACCAGAGTAAAGGGCAACTGAGATGATACTGACATATGTGCAGTGCTAAGTGGAGCTCAATAAATGATCGTGATTATTTCTAATAAACTGGTCCTGGAACCTGAAAGAATTCAGATTTCTTTGAAATGAGGTATAGATTCGCGTCTAGTCAAGACTAGTGAAGTGTGTGTCAAGATCTTGACAATCTTTAGTCAAGATTGCGTGTCTGGTGCTGGGGAGAGTGCTGAACATGACAGACATGACCCAGCAGCAGGAGTCTCCGTGCCACCCTGAACAAGGCTGAAATGGAGTCAAGCACTGGCCTCTGGGACTTGCTAACACCTCTCAGACTTTCCTGTGGCATCTCCTGGTCACATCCCTTACCCTGTCCGACCTGTTGAGCTGAATGAATGATGATAAATCGCATGGGGCTCACCTGCCTCATCCCTGTTCAGCTCTTCCCCAAGTTCTTCCCTCAAGGAGCATGTGGCAGCATTATCCTCACAGGTTACCACTCGCTAGGTGGGAAAAGTTAAGGTATAATGTTTCTTTTCTTTTCTGTTTTTTTTTGTTGTTGTTGTTGCTGTTGTTTTGAGACAGACAGTGTTGCTCTGTCGCCCAGGCTGGAGTGCAATGGCACAATCTTGGCTCACTGCAACCTCCACCTCTCGGGTTCAAGTGATTCTCCTTCCTCAGCCTCCTGAGTAGCTGGGATTATAGAGGCACGTGCCACCATGCCCAGCTAATTTTTGTATTTTTAGTTGAGATGGGATTTTACCAGATTGGCCCGGCTGGTCTCGAACTCCTGACCTCAGGTATCTGCCCTCCTTGGCCTCCCAAAGTACTGGGATTACAGGCATAAGCCACTGAGCCCAGCCTAAAAGTATAATGTTTCTAGGGCCACTTGCATTTCAGTAGATGTCTGAAAACCTTAAATCCTTATAATCTAAAAAATTGAATACTAAATATAGACTCAAAATGAATGTGGGGGTTAAAGGCAAAAAGTGACAACGGTCAAAACTACTGTGGAATGTCCCTTAGGAAGGTTCTACATCAGAGAGGAATGGCAAGTCTCATGCCATCAGTTTTTCTTCTAAAGCTGGGATAGACATAGACAGCCCTTTCTCCATCTGAGCACCGTGTGAAGGAGTTGACTTAAATGCCAGAATCATCGTGGTGTGAGATGCTCACTCCACGGTACATGGGCAGGAGCTGAGACCCAGAACCGCAGCTTCAACCCCACACTCCGTCCATCCTCCCTCATCCCCTGCGCTCACTCACTGAGCGAAACGTTGGACCTAACAATCTAAATTGATATTTTCTTCTTTCTGTTTTTTTTTTTCTTGCAAAGACGAATCCATTGAATCCAGGAAGTTCACGTGTAATGTTCCTCTACTGTACAGGGATTTGAGAAGCTGTTGAAGGGGATGTTTACCAATTTTTTTTCCCAAGAGGCAGAGGGACTAAATCAGAGTATCTCCATACCACAGAGGCAGTGACTATATACTTGTTTCCAACTGAATACTTGCCCATGGAAGTCAAATCCTACCCAAAGCATAAGGCCTAAGAGCTTTTGTTATCTAAAAGAGATGGCAGGATTCTTGGCTGACTGAGGGAACTTGCGTGTGTGTGCGTGTGCATGCGAGGTGTGGTAGACAATAGCTCTGAGCCATTACATTAAAAAAGAAATGCCCGTTAGGCCTAGCAATGTGGTACCTTTAAAGAGGGTTTCGCGTGGCATAGCCCTCGGTGAATACTTTCCAAGTTGCAGTTCCTGTGAAGACTTTGCTCCTCAACAAAAACCCTCTTGCCTCCCGGCCAATCCTGCCTTGCTCTCCTGCCTCACAGGTTCTATTCTGGCCCCCGGCAAGATCATCGGGGTTAATGTATCTTCTACCGCGATAATATGGCCAACTTGGGACTCCATGGCCATCAGTGAATTAACCATGCCAGCATGACCCTCCACTTGGGGAGACCAGGCTCCAGAAAGCTAAAGAACTCGGTTTCAGGCCATGCACGTCTTCCCTTTGGGGTTCCCAGTGTCCCCACTTTTTCTGCTATCAGCCTTCCCTTCCAGCAGCCTGAGACCTTAAAGGAACAGTTCTGAGAAAACCCTTCAGGGAGGACTGGGATGTCTGGCTGTCACTTCTACTGGACTTTCAGAGCCAAGGGACTTGAGGTGACATGTGCGTGCACAGTAGCGTTTTATGTAAGTTCTAGCCAAGAATGAGTGCCCAGGCTATCCCACATAAAACAGAGGAAGGTTTCATAGATAGACAAAACTGCATACTCTCTCTTTTCTTTAGTCACATTTTAATTTCAATCCAAATCATCACTGACTTGACTATGGCCAGCTTTGTTTTGTTTTGTTTTTTTGAGATGCAGTCTCACTGTCACTCAGGCTGGAGTGCAGTGGTGCGATCTTGGCTCACTGCAACCTCCACCTCCTGGGTTCAAGCAATTCTCCTGTCTCAGCATCCCGAGTAGCTGGGATTACAGGCGCACGCCACCACGCCCAGCTGATTTTTGTATTTTTAATAGAAACAGGGTTTCACCATATTGGTCAGGCTGGTCTCGAACTCCTGACCTCAGGTGATCCACCTGCCTTGGCCGCCCAAAGTGCTAGGATTACAGACATGAGCCACCACACCCAGCCTGGCCAGCTCTTGATTGATGACCCCTCTGACTGGAAGATAAAAGGATGACCAAAGCAGGTACTCCATGAATGAAGAATTCTTAACTCCCTTCCCCACCCTCTTCTAGACTTACCTTGTGGCAAAGCAGGACGCTAACCCTCTCTGCAGTCTCCACCTAGCCTTCCTTCAGGTTCCATTTCCACGAAACTTGAAAATGATCAGCTTGACTTTCAACTACACAAACCCCTCATTCTAGCTCAGCAAGACTAAAAGAGCAAAAGCCTGTCTTGTATAAATGATGTTGAACACTGCTCTCTGATGGTGGAAACTTGGCCTCTCCCTTCCATGAGACAGAGCTCACGCCTTGCATATGAATACCTTTGTTTAGCATGGCAGGGGCCCTTTCTGGACTTGTGAAGGGCATATAAATTCTGTGTGCTGGTGGGAAGGGAAGGCAGAGGAGATTGTGCAATGGTGCTGATACCTGCAACTGGACATAACAAACTCCACATCGCCCGGGTCTTGCCCCAAGCAGGAGGGCAGGAGAATGCATGGGATTGGGGTGGGGGTAGGGATGGGGGCAACCACCTGGAGAGAGGAAGACCTCCACCTTAAATCTAACCAGGTTGCTTCTGTTAGAGGATCAAGCTGAGAGAAGAGTGGAGTTAGTGTTTCCAAAGGGACTGGATTATAAGAAGACATACATAAATAATCACAGACTTGGAGAATTTGGAGGTCCAAAGGGCCTTTGGAAATCAAATAGCCAAACGCTCTCGTTTCTCAGCTAGGGAATGGAGTGTGGAGAGTTGACATGGCTTGCCCCACAGTGACATCTGGCTGAAAGCTCAGACTGGCTTTAGAAGGGGCAAGCCTCCAATTTCAGAACTCCTTTTTCCTATATACCTCGACTTCTAAGCTCTAAGTAAAGATATACAGACCAGAGAATCTCCAAGAAAGACAGACGTAGCCCAAGTGGCTGGAAAAACACGAAAGCGCCTCTAATCAAAAGATGTTACACGCATGTCAAGTGCGGCGGCTCTAAGACATCAGCTTTCCTGCAGCCTCCAAAGCACCAGCCATTGTGTTGAGATGCCCCAAATTAAGCTGATTAAAAGGGAAGCCATAATGCTCGTCTGTCAGCCTGGACAGGTGGTACCCTACCGCGCTGGAGGTCGGGCAGACCGCCAACTTCCACGATGATAGGCCCCCTCCCTTGCCCCCTTCCCTCCTGGCTGCCCCCACCCCCAAGCCTGGAGCCCTGACAGCAGTGTTTGTGATCTTCAGCTCGTTACAAGGGCCTCTGACTTCCTCTGCTTGCTGGCTCCAGCTCCGCGCCCTGCACCCTCCTCTGCCTCCATGAATGGGCTGACGGAACTCCTACCATTAGCCCTCAGTGTAACTGCACCACTCCATTGTCACCACACACGCACTGCACTCAACAGGGGGACAAAGGGCTGAATGAGCCCCAGACCCGCGGCCAACTCAGGCAGAGACAACTTAGGAAACTATCTCATTCTTCCTTTCTTCACAGGCTGTTTGGCTTATTTCCTTGCATACCAAATGAGGCCCACAGAAAAATGAGGCAGGAGAGGGAGGCATCAGCCCCCGATTCTATTCCACCTCCCCACCCCCAGCTTCCAGGAACACTTCACAAGGTTCCTGACCACAGGCCCCGAAGAGTCCACGGAAGACAGAATCTGTAACAGTGGAGCCTTGAAAATGACATGTGCGGCGAGGGCGCCGGCACTTCCCGCTACGGAACAGAAAGACACGATGCTGAACCCCAGGAATCACACACATGTGGTCGAAACTGAGACTTCTTCCACGGCGCCTCCACCTCCCTGCTTTTTAATAGCTAACTGATCATCAGGACCATAAAATGCCAGGATGACCCTGAGGAAGGGATATCCTGGAATCTTCTCCGGGCAATATTTAAGAAGGTGTCTAGGGACAGGGACGAGAGTTGAAACACTCCCTATTGGGTACCGTGTACACTATCTGGGTGACGGGTTCAACTGAAGCCCAAACCTCAGCATCACCCAATATATCCACGTAACAAACCACACATGGATCCCCTGAATCTAAAGTTTTGTTTTTTGTTTTTTGTTTTTTTTAAAGAATGTGACAAAGAGTTTTGATGTGACTTAGACAAAAAAGGATAAATATAAGGAACAGGTGACTAGAGTCTTTCTTCTGTTAACTATCTTGCAGTAACTTCACAACATCTTTATGACCCGTGAGCCTCAATTCCATTTTTTAGTGAGTGAATCTGTGCAACTGTGTCATGTGAAAATGAAGCCACTTCATTTAACCTACTCTAAGATAAGGTTAGGGAAAACTCAGAAGGCTTGGAAGGCCCTGACACAGAATCGAAGTTAAAAAAAGATACAGCTTTTCAAAGGACATGGACAGACCAGTGAATTGGAAATGTACTGGAAACCCGTCTGCCTGCCTTTGTCCTTTGCTCCTTCCTTCCTCTTTCCTTCCTCTCTTAAGCATCACTCCCAGTGACTCTGCCAGGGGCTCTGGATAAAGAGCTGAGGAAAAGCTGGGCCTTATTCAAGAGGTTCTATAGACAAGGAAGCAGTGAGATCAATGCTGGCACGCAGCCCGACTAGTGTGCAGAGGGGATGGAAGAGGACCCCGATTCAGCCCAAGGAAGCAGGGCCATGGTCACCGGGGACCCAGGCCAGTGGCGCCCTCCCCTCTCAAACCTACCCAGGCACTGGACACCCGCAACAGACATCCCCCGCTACAGCCAAACTGCCTCTCTGGCTGTTTTTAGCAACTCTTACGATTGGAAGGAAAAAGCATTTAAAATATACCACTCTCTGAGACTTTTATTCCCTATAAAACTGTCAGGCCCCTCACTCAGCTTTCTCTTTGGAATGAAGCGTTCTGGTTTATTTTGGCAACCAGACGGAGCAACAAAGGCCGACTTTCTCAGAGCCGCATGCGTCCCTCACATCAAAGCTATCTGCTCCTGGCCAACGAACCACAGAGACTCGCCTGGCCATCTCACAAGAATCAGGGGGACTCTCTTTCAACAGCTCGATCCCCGACAACCCAAGACCTAACCCCCAAAGTGACAGAGAGCACTGCAAGCTTGAAGAAATCAGAAACAGCAAGGTGTGTAGGAGCTGACGTATAACTTCAGGGGCTCTGGGAAACTGTCAGCTCTTCCTGATTCCTGTTTGTCAATGCACTAGGGCCAGGGGGCAAAATGTGGTCCTGTGTATTTCACTTTTCCAGGGAAGAGTTCAGCATCAACCTATGGGCATTTCATAGCGTGGCCCAAGGATGTTTCAGACATACGTACATACATATATATATATATATATATATCCATTTATGTATGTGTGTGTGTATATACATATACACACATACATTTTACTATCATAAATACACATCATGTCAAATTTCCCTTTTCAGCCACTTCTAAATGTACAGTGGCATTACGTACATTGACACTGCTGTGCGGCCATCACAACTCTCCATCTACAGAATTGTTTTCATCATCCCAAACTGAAACTCCACACCCATTAAACACTACCTCCCCATCCTCTCCTCCCCAGACTCCTGGGAACCTCTATTCTACTTTCTGAATCTATGAATTTGACTATTCCAGGTATCTGGTATAAGTGGAATCATACAGTATTTGTCTTTTTGTGTCTGATTCATTTCACTTAACATAGTATTTTCAAGGTTCGCCCATGTTATAACATGGATCGGAATTTCATTTCTTAAGGTTTGAATGATATTCCATTGCGTGCCCACACATTTTGTTTCTCTACTCTAAGAACAGTTTCCATCACCAACTTTTCTCTGCTGGGAGGCGGGCACTCTGTATTAGGCCTCATGAGCGTCTTCTTTTGGGTTGATTTCCTACTGCATTTAGTGTTCATAACACATTACTTAGCACACCTTCGTTTATGTTCTTAATTTGCTAGGGTTTTGCATGCTTTACTCTTGATTCATTGTACAACTGCTAAGTTCCTTCAAGGCAGGAATCTCATCCTCTATTTCCCACATGCCACCCATCCACCCCAACTTCTAGCAACAACTGGGCCCTCAGTAAACACTTCCAGAAATGAATGAAGGAAATACACCACCACTTCTTGACTCATGAAATGGTAAACAGAGGTCAGGAAGGACAGACAACTCACCTCCCTCCAAACGCTAATGTGTTCTAAATTCTAGTCCTTTTATTTTTCTTCCCTCTGAGCGTCAGCTTTTCAGAGAACACAGGCTGATGGATGGGAGGAGATTTAGCACTTGGGAAGGTGCATACACACACACACACACACACACAGCCTAGCCCAGAGCTGCTTGAACCTTTCCACTAAAAACATTTTCAGGGAGAGTGAACCAGCCTCTGGGGTGCCAGAGGTAAGCCTGGAACTTCCTGAGGTCTCCGATTTTTATTTGAAAAAGTATTATGAATTTTACATTTCACTATGTTCACTCTTGGTTTTTTAATGTGAAAATGTTCAACCCAGGCCCACTGGTGTGAATGAGGCACACACAGGCAGCCCCAGTTAAGAAACACGGTGTGTGCCCATTATAGAAATGAGATACCAACTCGACCAACAGTTAGGATTTATAGGAGGACACCCCTAAACCAGCGTCGTATTCATTTCATGTACATTTAACAGAGTTGGCCAGCTGACTTAAATGGACTGGCTACCTAGTATCAGAAAAAGGCAGTTTCTCCAGATGAGATAACAGACTGACTTGCCTGCAGTCTTGAAAAGCCAAGAGACTTTGCAGCAACTCCCAGGAGTGAAATTGACACCACTGTCCATGTGAGATCAGTAAGAGGGGACAAAGGGAAGTGGGAAAAGGCTGGAGCCGGTAGGGTGGTCAGCCCATCAGAGCAGGTCTATCTACATCGGGGGAAAACGTTACAATGCCTG
This sequence comes from Hylobates moloch, assembly GCF_009828535.3. Classification (NCBI taxonomy): domain Eukaryota; kingdom Metazoa; phylum Chordata; class Mammalia; order Primates; family Hylobatidae; genus Hylobates; species Hylobates moloch. Next base: position 4,288,853 of record NW_026652283.1, on the reverse strand, counting down.
GGGGCAGGAGGAGGGGGGGTGGCCGCTCAAACTCCTGTCACTGACATTTTTGTCTCCAGGCACTGAGGAAGGGCTTGTCTTAAACTGGTTGAGAGTCCTATTTGTAAGGCAGCCTTAATTGGAGACATTCAGAAAAGGAGGAAAGCGTACCATTTCTATAAATGTTAAGTCCTGTCCACGATTTTTCTCTGGAGGATTAGAGAAGCATTCTTCATGCTGCACTGGAGGGAGCTTTTCAGTCTGTGTTCTGGAGTCCTCGTTTAAAAAGCGTATGTTTGGAGCCCGCATTTTAAAACCATATCTAAGAACTATCTCAGAGAAGGACCCCGGATTTGCTCTGTCAGCATCTCCCCGCACCATTTCTCTGAGCGGGGAACAAATGCCAGGAAAAATCCAGGTGGGCAGGAGAGGAGGCCAGCCAGCTGCAGCCGTGGGCTCTCTGAAGTTTAATCTGTTCAGTATCCCTTGTGCAGGCCTCAGCCATAGGCCTGTAAATCACATGATCTCTTAACTCAATAAAAGCCCACAGAGGGCATCTGAATCCCCCTGGACCATCCAGAGGGTGTCATCGTGAAGTGCCCAGCATTCTTCAGCCTCTCCATGGTGACGCATGAGGGCTCAGGGCCAACACCCCTCTCTCGGGTTGACTTTAAACCCAAGGGTTTTTTTTTTTTTCAAACCAAAAGATCCCAGGAGCGGCAGCAAGGGTGGAGTGGAAAGTTTCCAGGGGGCAGTTGGAGCTTGAGGGTTGTAGTCCCAGCTCAGCCACTGCCCACCCCCTCCTGGCTGGTTACTTCAGCCCCTGTCCTGCCCGTGGAAAATGAAGGAACTGCCTCTCTGACCTCTTAGCACCATCCTGGCTCGGATGGGCTAGGACTGCAGCTTCCTACCGATTGAATTCAGAGTCTCACTTGACCCTGGTCTCTCTCAAAACCTGTCTTCTCAGGAGCTCCAAATTCTGGCAACAGGAAGTTAACAGCCTCTGGGCCGTCCACAGGGCACACAGAATGGGGAAGCTCCGTAGCTAATAATAGTTTCTTGAGTTTGTATGGCACTTTGTCTTTTGAAAGCACTTTGTAATCCATTACTGCATTGAACAAAAGGGAAGAGAGAGCGGGGAGGGGTCGAGAGGTTCGCCAGGGACGGACACTGTTCTCACAGTGAGGCACCTCTTGTGTGTCTGCTCTTTCCCCTGCAGCTGAGTCCTGGCTCTCCTTTCTCCTCTGTGCGCCTTACAGCCTCAGCGTGTGAAAGCAGACACGGCAGCTCTTCACTGCCGGGCAGAGGCAGCCCGGCAGCGTGTACAAATATGGCAATGAAGCAACAATTCAGACCCACTGAGAAGCCCACGCCATAAAGGAACATCGGTAAACAGCCCTCCCGCCCCCACCCCCTTCATCTGCTTGCTGAGTTTTCTTCTGTATTTTACCGTGCACAGCTTTTCAGAACCTTAACAGGGGGTGTCACCTGCTGAACTTTGCACCCCCTTGGATGTCGATCTTAGAAAACAAACCAGAAAAATACCTCTGACACAACATAATCAAACCCGTCGTCTCCTTCCCTGAGCTGAGAAGAGACATCTGGACTTAGCCAAGAAGGTGGTGGCCACCTACCACGTCTGTGTTGGTGATCTTAGCCAGCAGCTCAGTCAGGGCATCACAAGTGAGCGAGCTCACTTCCTCATCCTGCTGGAGCCCACAGATGGCTGCTCCCACGCTTCCAGTTGCGATCATTGATGGTGGGTACATGGCAAACTTAAAGTCTGCAAGGAATGAGAGGCAGAAGGTCAGGGCACAGAACACATTTGGATCCCAGAGCTCCCGAGACTGCAGAGACTCAGAAACAGGACGGCACCAGGTCAGCGGCATGAGTGACCCCATGCCCTACACGCATGTCCTCCCTCGAGTTCTTTCACAAGGAGCCTGTGTTGATTTGCCATCACCATGGCTGTTCCAGATTTAAACGAAGGAGACTGAGGCAGGGAAGGAAGATAGTTTATCTAAGTGCAAACAATGAATGCACAGAGGATTCAAGGTCCCCAATCCCCAAATCCCAGTCATATTAAGCATGTCCTAGGTAACATTCTTGACCCTGGTGGGGGGAGCAAGGTGAGCGAGTCATGGTCTCCTCTAGAGGTGATGGTGGGAACAGAGCAGAGAATGCCTGAGACCAGTGCACCCCACAGGCCATGCAAGCAGGACAGACCAGGCGCTCCAGATGTGAGAAGGAGGGAAAGTACAAGGAGGTGGGAGAAACGGGCAAAATCTCTGCAGAATGCTAATTCAGATGGGATCTTGTTATCGTTTTTGACAGGCATCAAGGATTAATATGACCCCCACCCAAAAAAAAAAAAAAAAAAGATTTGATTTAAAAAAGGAAATGAGAGAAGCAGCCATGCAGGGAGTGCACGAGTGGGGGCTGAGTTCCATCCAGTTCCCAACCTCTGGCCCAACAGCAAGAACCCTCAGAACATTAGGGCGGAGGATTCTAACCCTAACATAGGGCTCTAACTAAGCACCAAAGATTAATCATTGCATCCGAATCAGATGGGTGACTTGGTTTCGACGTTATGACTCATGAGCCTGAAGGCCCCATTTTATTGCTAAGAGAAAAAAATGTGACTTGCTACAGAGAAGTGCAGAATGAGGATAATAAATCAGAGGGGCTTGAACCCCATCCACTGCCATGCTAGACGGCTCCTCTTGAAAGACCAGCCCCCTTGTGTTCCTCCGAGCACTCCTTCAGAGGGGCCGGGTGGCCGTGATCCAGCAGCTGCTTGGTCCATCGAGGGGAAATAAAGACAGCCAACTTCTCCTGTTACTGCTGCTGACAGCTACCAATGACCACCATATGCAGTACGCTACACGTGACGTCCTGTTTAATTTACCCATCAGCCACAGAAGGTGCACACGTGCGTCACCCTAATGGTAGGGGTGAGAACCCTGAGACTTTTGAGAGTTTAAGTTGCACCTGCTCGTGTTGACATAAGGGTAGTTATAGTTGCAGCCATCACCCTAGGGACGGTCCTGGAGTGCAGCAAGTCTTCCAAAGCGTACTGTTTCTAGTTTTAGCATTGCTCTAGTGAGCTTACTGCGTGTAGACATGGAAGGGGCACGTGGAGGCAGGAGACACAGCGTACAGGGAACCATGGGTCACCCTTCAACTTACAGCAAAAACAATCAGGTTAAACCTACAAAAACCAGCCCCTCTCCTATTTCCCCTTCTTCCTGTACACGCTCTATTACAAACACATTTTCTACAGCAGCTCTTTTAATGGTGAGCCCATTGCCCCAGCATCAAGTTAGCAGCATTGTTAGACACCGTGGATCCCTAAGCCAAGCACAGCCCTCCCCTCCCATCGTGAACGCAGAGCAAACCTGGCCATCTGCCTGTCTCCTTGGCTTTCTTTCCACTGCTCTCTCACCATCTCCACCTCTTGAGGGACGTATATAATGGTGCTGCGCCCACGCCTGCTGTCCACCTGCCCCTCCTATGCCTTCTCTGTCGCCACGAACAGTGTGACAAAGCCAGCCTCCCTGCCTCTTGCTCTGCTGTAGGTCTCTTCCACATGGGTCACAGGAGAGTGTTTCTCTGCCCAATAACCTCGTTAGCTCCCCCCTGTGACATTCATAACACAAGCGGGGCAGCCGGCCCATGGCCCTGGGCCCACAAAGGCCCGGGCAGGAGCATCTGCCAGGGAAGGGGCAGGCAAGTGTCCCCGGCCCTCCCCTCCCTCTGCCATAGGCCTCAGACCGGGAAGCACACCTCACACATGCCCGTCTCTGCTGTCCCACTGCTAGCAAAACCAACTCTTATTATTGGCATACGAACGAACTTCTGGAAGCCAGCAGGCATAGGGGGAACAGGTGCACCAGTTGCACAGGGAGACTCTACCTCCCTTTTGTTTTACTAAGAAGATTTCCAGGGGAGTCCTCTTGGGGACAGTGTCCCGTCCCACAGAATTGGGGAGCACTATGTGCATGAACTTGGCTGCCTCTCAGCAGCTCGGAGTGGCACCAAAGGAGTAGTGTGTTCCCACAGCCAGAGGAAAGAGCCGCTGGAGACCAGGACAGCAGCCGTGCTGCCCTCTGTTGCCTGCTACGCAGGAGACGAGCATCTTCCTCTGGATCCCTGAGCACGCCCCACCTCTCCTCCAGGTTAGTCAAATACTGAGGCAACATCAGCCCTCCAGCTAGGTCCAGACGTGGGTCTGCAGGCAAGTCACTTCCTCTTTCCAAGGGCTTGTTTTCCCATTTGTCTAAATAAGTGTTTTTCTAACGTCTAGCTGCAACTCATTAATGGGTCATGAAATGCATTTGTGGGTCGTGACCAGCTTTTTTTGTTGTTGTTCTCCTTTAACCAAACAGAGTAGGATGGAAAGTATCAGGCTCACCGCATGTAGTTAAGGGTAAATATTGTTCGGAGAAATTTTGTATCAGTTTGATATACTCGTACACGTATCCTGAGTTGCGCTATAAAATGTGTTTCTTCCTTCATGGGTTAGGTCAAGAGTTTAAAGATAGGCAGGATAACCTCCCGGGTGCCTTACAGCTCTACTTTGCTCTTATTTGAGGATCTGGAATGGGAATGACTCCCAAGGAGAACAATGAGGAGACAATAGAACGGGTCACGGCGCCTACCAGCCGGCAAGTTCACAAAGCAGCCCTCTCCACAGAGCGGCGCTACTTCCCCGTGGCACCAGGGCTGCCCCAGGGCCACGCTCAAGGACATCCCCCTCTCTACTGGCAGGGGATACTGAGCAGAGAGAAAAACAGAAAAATGAAACATCATTTCATCTGTGCACTAGCTTCCTAGCTGTAATTAGCCAACCCCCACCCTCAGCTGCAGAAAGCTCCACCTACCCAATGCAGCCATTCCTGGAAACCATCAGCTTTGTCGCTATGACAGGATGGAGAAATGGTCACAATATCCTCTCAGGAGAAGGAAGCAGAAAACCAAATTGCATGCATGCATGCAATGATGAAGATTACAACCATGGGCAAATACATACGTACATGCCTATGGATGAACTGGAAGGATGCACGGAAAATAAAAGCTGTTCTGTTAGGTGGGAGAAACACAGATGAGTTTGTAAAATTTGCACGTAATATTATTTTAACAAATAAAAACCAGGTACAAATTTCTCAGCAAAGTCTCTTGATCAAAAATGCCAACAAGCTATATGCTGGTGCAGAAGGCACGCTCAGGGGTGAGGGTGTACCCTCTCCATCCTTAACTGTCCACCTAGAGAGGTGAGATGCTGGTGACTTCCTGAGATCCCTCCTCCTGCAGCACAGAAAGAGGCAATGAACTGATCAGCGATCCATTCTGATCGACTCATTACAATGTGCTCCTCCCTGTTCCAGGCAGCATGGAGGACTCCCCCAAAAACGTACAACATCGAGACTTCTTAAGGCTGGGCATCAGTGCATCAGATAGCAGAGGATGGTGTGCTATAATGGCTAGGTCTGTACTACTATATGGATAACTTCGAAAGAAACTTCTCAAAGAAAGCAGGCTCTTGAAGGCTGGGTGTGCAGTGGCTCACATCCGTAATCCCAGCACTGCACTCTGGGAGGCCGAGGCAGGCAGATGACCTGAGGTCGGAAGTTCGAGACCAGTCTGGCCAACATGGTGAAACCCTGTCTCTACTAAAAATATAAAAATTAGCCAGGCATGGTGGCACGCGCCTGTAATCCCAGCTACTCTGGAGGCTGAGGCAGGAGAATCACTTGGAGGTTGCAGTGAGCAGAGATTGTGCCACGCACTCCAGCCTGGGTGACAGAGTAAGACTCTGTCTCAAAAAAAAAGAAAAGAAAAGAAAAGAAAAAAAAAGGGGGGGAGTCTCCCTTCCCAGATTTGGAGAGTAGACCCAAAAAGCTCCAAGCTGGAAGGTGGAGTGCATGGAGCTTGGGCAGCAGCCTCCACTCCTGCCCCAGCCCCCACCAGACCCAGGAAGGCCTTTCTCCAGGTTGCTGCATCTGGGGATCTGAAGGGGCAGGAGCAGCCACACGCCTTGCCATGGGGAACAGAGGCTGTCCCAGGGCCTGGGGCTCCAGCTCCCCTCCAACCAAAGCAGACCTCTGGAGAACACAGCTCACTGGTTCAGAGTATTCACTCTGGAATCAGACTGAGGTTGAATCTCCATCCCACCACCTACCAAGTGTGTGAAGATGAGCAAATTACCTGACCTCTCTGAGTCTTCATTTTCTGATCTGCAAATAATGAGAACAGCAATACCCACGTCCTAGTGCTGTTCTGAGGATTCACTTAAAATAATCCTTGTAAAAGCACAGTGCCTGGTTCAAGATAAGCAATGAATGTCAGCCAGCATCCTCCCCAACCTGCCCCTCCTCTGCTCTCACTCCTGGGACTTCCTGCAGGACTGTGGCGAGGAGTTCTGACTGGAGATGCTCTCCCGTGTCTGGAGGGATGAGGAGAAAGGCGCCCAGCATCCCTGGATTGCAGGCAGATGCAGGGAGCAGGCCAAGCCGGCCAGGAAGAATGAGGGCTCTGTGCTTCCTGGAGAATCTGTCACTATCCAGTAGTGTATGTGTCCCAGAAATGACATCATTGAGTCCCCAAGTCTCCTGCTGCTTTGCAGAACTGGGAGAAAGTGCAGCCCCACAGGGGAATGAAAAGAACCCCATGAACACTCAGCGAATGGAAGAGAGAAGTTGGCAACTCTAACCCAGCACATTCCACAATTCATTGAGATGCAGTTCACCCGAGCCAAGGAACGATGCCCACATAACCAGGAACACCCGACATTCCCGCCTCCCTCCTGGCAAAATGGTAGAGGCAAAGGACGCACCTTAGGGGAATGCCAGCTGGACCCACAGGTGCCAGGGGCAGCTCTGGTGTGGGCTGCATGCTCGTTCATGACCGCGGTGGTGATGGTGAGGTATTAATAAAAAGGAGGTTGAAGTTCATCTGTTTCAAACCATCTCCTTTTACAGGTGAATCAATGAAGTCTTGGGAGATGAAGTGATCTGGCTCACTGTGAGTGTTGGGCCTGGGGTCCAGATGAGACTTTGAGACTCTGGATCCAGAGCTCTTCATAACTTACTGGAAGCTGACCAGCTCCTCGAGGTCACCTCCCATATACCACTCAGGAGGACAGGGCAGCCTTTCATGTCACAAGTGGGGGAAGAGCCCCAAAGGTGGCGCTCTGGCTCAGGACTGAAAGGACTTGGGTCCCAGCCCCAGCCCCGGCACCAGCAAGCACAAAAGGCTTATCCTCCCAAGGATGCCCTGGGGGTCCCACTGGGCTCCCTCATCTGGGCACAGGCCCTGATAAGTGCTCCATTTCATCAACTTGGTATCTGTACTTCTTGGTAGGATTTTACTGAATAAAGAGTTCAGAGCTAAGTAAGTTTAAAACCATGGAATACAAGGCCCTGCTCAGTACGTTTAGCACCCATCATTTTGGCTATGGTGGCTGAGGTCTTGGGGTGCAGGGGTGATGGCTTTGCTCCTGTTCACCAATAAGGGGATAGAGATACGCCCTCTGAGGCTGAAAAAGAAAGGGAAGGCCAGGTCAGGCTTTCCCAATCTCTCTTCTCCAACCTGCAGTCAGGTGAAGTTCAAAGGGCCAGAACCAGAGTGTTCACAGGCCAGGGACGTCACTGGGCACGCACCTCATCTGCCACCCCCAGAAGAGGACCAGCATACCCTGTCCTTGTGGGGCAGGGCTGCCATGACAAGGGAATGCCCATGCAACTGCAAGGCCTGCTGGGAGGAGCTGGTTGGAGGGCGATGAGCAGACTGCTACCCATTCATCTTACAGCCAGAGGGAAGAGCAATAGCAAGCACCACACTGCCTGGCTGCTTGTCCCCACAGGGCATGCTAACGACTTCCCCTCAGTCCCATGACCTCTCACAGCTTCAGGGGCAGCTCAGAGGCTTGCAGATGGAAAGATGGTTTCCATTCTTCCTTCCCAGCACCCATCAAGGTGAATCTCCCACTCTAGATCAAGGGCCAAATCATCGGACTTCTCTGGGCCACCACTGTCTCCCTCTCACTTGGGGATGGAATCTGAGGGAACACCTGTAGGTAAAGCCAGGGCAGGGGCTAGGACAGCACAATGGGTTCTAGTCAACACTGGGGCTCTGGCCTTGGCGTGGGGAGGCCTGGGGGTGGCTATCGTGTGTGGCACAAATACCAAGGTGCAGCATCTTAGGGTGGGCTTCTAGTGAAGAAAGAGGGGATGTGGGTGCCTGGAGAGGGAGGGTGAGCACCTCCCCCTACCCAGTGCCAGGTGTAAACTCAATGCCATTGGCTCTGCTAGACTAACTGGAATCATCCACCGAGCATGATATCACATCTCAAGAATCTCCCAATGCCAGCCAGAGTGCGAACCCAGGTCATCTCCAGTGGCCTTCTTTCCTTGCTTGCAGACCTGGGTGCTCTATCAGCAGAGCTGCAACCAGGGAAGCTATGGCTCAGTTCTGCTTCCTCAGTTTTGGAAACTCCAGGAACAGGAATGCTAGGAGCTGTAGTCAGGAAGATCCCCCACCCAACCCACCCATACCTGCACTGACCAGGACCTGCTGCAGAGGGATACCAGCAGCTTGCGGCCCTTGCTCTTCCAGAAGCCATTTCAGGCCGAGCAGGGAAGGAAGGAGGGCTCCTCTCTGCCTTGCCACCATCTTAACCCAGAGCCCCATAAAGCAAGACCGCCACTTCGCCACACTTCCGCAGCCCCTGTGTTCTCCTGCTCTCCCTTCCCCTTTCACACACACATACGCTCCCCACACACTGCAGAACCACTGCCAGCTCTTTCACAACCAGCTTTTCCCATGAAAGAGCTGCACAGCCTGAGGGTTGGCTGCCATCTCTCGGGACCCCCATCCTCCAGCCACTGTGGACCTCCAAGACCCTGGCCGAAGGTGTTTCATCAGCTCCAGGACAGAACATCCAGGACTGGGAGAAAAGGAGAGAAGTGTGCAATATGAGGTGCAGGTGAGGGCAGCAGCTCAGGCTGGGGAATCTGCATCTCCTACCTCTGTTCCTCAGCCACTCTGTGCCCGCTACTGGCCAGAGTCCCGGGTCCTCGCCCATTCCTCACACCCTGGCCCCACAAGGCACAATCTCCTCTCCATGGAAGGGGTTTCCTTCAAGAAAAGCGGCCTTTGGTGTTTGTATTGTGAGGCCAACTGCTGTAAAACTCCACGCAGCCAGGATTCTATGTGACTCAGTCAGTTGCACAAACCCAAGTGCAGATGAGGGAAAGCAACGTCTTGCGATACAGGCCCCTCCTTTCCAGACCCAGGAAACTGCCGAGGACCTCCCTGTGCTCTCCCCAGTCCACGCCTGAGGCTTAGTGCTTAGCACACGATTTGCATCTGGTTTGGGGGTGTCCTTTCCCAGTCCCTGACCAAAGCTAGTTCAAGGCCCCCAAAACACAGTCTTTATAACTGCCTCTGTCTCCCTTTGGGCCTCTGTCCTCAGTCCCTGAGTCCCAGGCTCCCTACTCTGGCCCCGGAGTTGGCAGCCAGCCCAAAGATCTGGGCAAGAAGGCCACGGGTGGGGGATGGGATCCCCAGTTTTCGAGAATGGGTCTAGACGGAATCTGGGGATCTGCCCACACCCGGGTAACTCCACCCGGCACCCCTACCCCAATCAGAGATCAGAGAGGGGGAAGGGGCACATAGACCCCAAAAGATCTGTTAGTCAAGAGACAGTGTTAAGCAGAGTTCTGGCTATCAACAGCTGGGCAATGGGGGAGTTTAGGGTCGGGGGTCAGCTGTCCTTGGGCCAGAGAGAAAGAACTGGCTGACCCCTCCCCCACAGTGAATCATGATGAGAGAGGAAGGAGACAGCTGAGCCTGGGAGACAGAATGACAGGTCACTGGAGGACTGACCTCTCGGGCCCAGGCCAGACAGCACAAGGGAAGGAAGCCAGAGTGACCACTATCCAAAAGGCAGCAGGGGTCCACGGGGGTCCTAAGAACCGCCCCCAGGGCTGCAGGAAGGATAACGGACTCTCCCACCAAGGGACACGGGGCGCATGTGCACACCATGAGGCCTGGCCTGCATCCAGAAGAACAGGACTACAGAAAACCAGCAAGGGGAAACCTGTGCCCTAGATGAACAGGCAGGGGGCCGGGAGGACTTCACACTCAAGCCTGCAAGTGCAGAACACACAGGTTCTGCTAGAAACAGATAAGGGCAGCCAGAAAAGGAAAGCCATCGTATCCACCTTAGTCGCAACAGTTAAAATCAGGGTTAAAATGGGAGATGGTAGCATTTTCACAAGTAGTGAAGGTCCAACCTACACTTCCGGTTTACAAAGCACTTCCACGTGCATCACCTCTTTCTGAGTTTTAATTTTCCTAGTTGCTCTGAAAAGGCTGTAGGATGATGTATCAATAGGCTTGTTTTGGAGATGAAGAAGCTGGGGTTCAGAGAGGTTAAGCAGCCAATTAAAGGTCACCCACTGATATGTAGCAAATCCTGACTTTTTGACTGTGAGCACAGGGCATATGCAATTAAAGGTCACCCACTGATATGTAGCAAAGCCTGACTTTTTGACTGTGAGCACAGGGCATATGCACTACATCGTACATTATATAATCATCTGTAGAACTCATGAGTAACCATGTAACAACGTACTGAGAAAAGTTACCACCCGAGTCCGCCTAGAAATTTAACTGCTCTTGGCAAATTTGAGGTGAACCACACCAAAAGGTCTTCCCAAGTGATCAGCTTTTCACCTAAGGTTTCTGATTGTCAAAACATGAACTCCTGACATCTCTTCCTTGGATGAATAAGGTCCCAGGGTCTCTGCCATGGCCACTACCAAGAAAAAAACCCAAAAAAACAGTAGATACTGGCCAAGGCTGGCTGTTTAATAAAAGACAACAGCAAACCACTGCCTTTAGTTTATTAGAAAACTACAAGGCAAATAAGCCAGTAGGAACGATGTATCAATTGTGGGATCCACGTGGTAGGCAGAATTGCAATGTTAAAGGCTGCCGCCAAAATCGAAACACCTCCACATGAACTGAGGGCATCAGAACCCCGCGCTCAGAAAGTCAAGCCAACCAGGTTCACTCCCACGCCCAGGGGGGTAAACAGCTAGAGAAGCGAACAGCTAGAAGGCCATAAATGCCCTACAGCAAAAAAAAAAGAATTTCTTTGGCCTCCCTTACCACTAATCAAGGCAGGCAGCATATTTATCTTGATGTTGTTCCTTTAACCTGTATTTCCCCCCCCCCCCCCCCCCCCCCGAGATTTCCTCTTGGGCTTATCTCCAAGCCATCCTTTTCCTTAAAAGATTAAAGATTTAAACACAACCAGTGAGCAGTATATGTAATCTTCAAAGAGCACTTTAGCCATCATAAAGAATACTTTAACAGGCACTAATTTTTTCGCCTTAACCACACCTGTCCTCATAAACCATTTATGAGTTTAGCAGAGAAAGCGAATATACAAAGCTCAGATAAAGAAAAAGCAACCTAGGAATGCAGCTTCAGACTTTAGACTACTCAAGACCACCCCTCCTCCAAACTCCTCAACTGAAATGAAAGTTCGTACGGCATTTCGCCTCTCCCTGGACATCTCCCAAAACAGCTCTCCCATCTCCCTCCCTGGCTCAAGCCTCATCTTACCGGTGGCACACAGAGCAATGAAGGTCTGGGCATGCTTGCGGATCAGAGACAGCTTCTCCCGCTGCTGGGGCAGCTTGCGCAAGATGTGCTCAATGAAGTCATGAGGAGTGACAGCTGCCAGGTTCCACTTCAACTTCCCCAGCACCACCAGTTCCCACTCCTGGAGGGGAAGGCAGGAAGAGGAGAATCTAAAATCCACAGGCTGACCTGGTGTAGGGGGCTGGGGGTTGGGCTCCAGACCAGTTTTAAGGCCGCTCATTAGGACGTGGCTGCTAGATTGTAAGGCGGGCCCATTTGTCAATGTGCCCCTGAAGCTTTGAAGTTGTTGACAGCTCTTCTTATGCTTCAAATGTCAGGCTCCACTGAAAATAATGAGAGCCCAGGTAGCTGTTGCCAAGATTCTATTTTCTTCTACTTCGTTTCCACTCCAGCTCCCCTTACCCCCTCCCAACCCTGACTTGCAGGCAATACTGCTTCCCGCCCACCCAGAAAGCTGAACCTACAATGAGATACGGCCAAGGTCATTGTGGCCCTTTCATGGTAATTTATTGTATATGTCTCTATCACCGAATTAACAGTCTTTCTAATCTTCATGGAAAAATGATGCACACAGATAAAGCTCAAAATAAGGTTCCTTGGCCCAACCCCTTGGCAACCAATTAGCTTGCTTTTACTTAGCGCCAAAAAGTGCCTTTATCTCTCTGCTGCTCAAACTCCCCTTTTACATATCAGGCAGAAATTCTGGGGATGTGACACTCAGCCCTTTCACCTAATTGTTTCACAGGCCGTTGTCATCATGACTAAAGGACCACATGGTCATCAGCAACCCCATTTTGCAGATGGAGGTGATTTGGGGCAAGGTGAAGGTGCCTGCTCAGTGTCACAGCATCCCTCAGTGCAAGTGTGGCGACCACACAACCCTGTCTCTTTTGGGTCTCTCACCAGCAACCCACCTGAAAAAGAACCTTGTTTCTCTCTTTCACTGAGATACTTAAGGGAAACTGTGCTCAAAGGGAAACAGTCCAAAATCAAACATTAAAAATATCGTATGTGCTACCAGCAAATATGCCTATCCACTGAGCTGTCATCAGAAGAATGAGAGGCAGGGCCTGTTTGCCAATGCACCCTGCCTCTCATTCACCTGGAGAACCTGCAATCTCTTTCATTTGCTAAACCAGCAACCAGAGCACCAGTCCCACAGCTGTGGGGCCGGGGATGATCCCCTTTCCCTCCCAGGCCTCAGCCTTCTCATTTGTAAAATAGGACTCTTCCAAATCCCAACTTCTAGGGTAAAGGGAATAGGAAAAAGCCAAGTTTGTTTGGAGCAATATATTGCTTGGCTAGTCTTGGAAAGATCTGGGTGTCCTGAAGAGCATCTCAATTCACCATCCTCTTGAAACAAATGAACCATATGAAGATGATTTTTCCTGCTCTCTCATGAGAAAAACAAATTGGTTCCCAATTCTAACAATGTTTTCTTCATAAGCTTTAAAATCTGCCTTGGCTTTCTGTGGACACCTGGGGTAAAGCGCCCCAATAAACTACTAAACCAACATCATCTTCAAAGATGGCTTGAAATGCCAGCCCTTCCTCTTCACAGGGTAATGCGAGTACGAACCACTGGTCTTGCACCATTATTAAAGGAAGCAGATCTCCCAGAAGAAAGCACCTTTCTAGGCCTCTCGGACCAAACCAGAAGCAGCTAAAACCTGGCAGCCGTTCAAAGGTGAAGTCATTCAGGCCCCTCTCCACATTCTCGGCAATTCCTCCCCCAACCTTGTGCATGTCTTCCACTAGATGGCAGCAGAGCCCCAGAAAGGAAGGCGCCTCACAAAGAGCTCAGTTCAAGAAGCCAGCCTCAGCCCTGTGGACTTTGTGCGGGCCCTGCCAGTAAGGAGGGGGAGGGGGCGGGAAGGAGGGGGGTGCTTTTCTCAACAGTGCAAAGAGGGGTGTGCAAACCACGGAAGGTGGGCCTTGGAGCCGCTCTTCCATCCAGTACAGCTGCAATATGGTCGTCTTATATGTCAAGCTGCAGGGAAAAGGAGTTAGATCAGGTGGGAAAAAGGTTCCCTGGTAGAAAACCAGAGATAAGACAGGATCCCTGGGGTTGTACAGAGGTCACAGTCCCACTGGAGGTAGGAACCCAGGCCTCGGACTCCTTCAGTGAAAGGCCACATTTTGACTTTGCTCAAAAGTCAATGAACTGATATTTAGTGAACAGCTATTATGTGTTGATGTCCTGCGATTTTGTAGCTATAGAGGGCATTACCTTTGAACTCCAAGTTTTTAGGAGACACCACAGCCACATACCTACCATGTGAACACATTCTCAGACTATTTTTGGAAATTTGGAATTTAATTAAAATATTATCACTGTTAATTAAAATATCCCACGCGTCCCCTACACACATGCATACACAATTGCAAATGAGTCTCACCAACCCACATCTCCATGACGATCTTATTCACAGATGTAGCCTCAGTGCTGGGCACGGGGCCTGGGCACATAGTAGGAACACACAAAAAAATAGACAGTGGTTTCCTATTAAATGAGCTATCGCCCATAAGTGGGTAAATTCTATTGGTGGGGTCATTTTGGATCCCAAGAATTTGCTCTGGAAGTGGTGAGTGGAAGGCATACTGTAGGCCAGGGCAAAGCGGGAATCGCAGAAAGGAAGGGAGGAAGGGGCCGGTCATTACCAGCAGCTCCTGAGGCTTGATGGAGTTGTCTGTATAAATGCACAGCTTCTCCGCAGTCAGAGGGCTGGTCTCTTTGAGTTTGGAGGCCAGGAACATGCAGACAGCACCCAGGAGTTGCAGATGGGACTTCGGAGTCGGGACCCCAGCCAAGAAACGGTCCAGGTAATTCATGGCCAGAGGAAAGACCTCTTCTTCGCACTTCTGTTCCTCACAGACCTATAATGGGAGTGGGAAAGGGTTGGGGGGCGGGGGTGGAGAGCATAGCATCAGCAAAAGAGAAAAAGAATAAAAAAGCATCATCTATGGAAACAAAAAAAATTAATTTTTTTGTGGGGAGGGGGAGGGGAGTAGAATGCGTGATAAGAATAAAGAACAAAGATGAGGAAACTGGGGTGAATCAGAATAGCCCATCAGTGCTTTGGTATTCCCAGGGAGCCTATAAAAGGGGGTGAACTACAGCTCCAAAACGGGGAGTCGGAGAAGTGCGCAGCAGCCGCGGCAGCTCCGCGACGCTCCCTTTGGCTACTCCTTCGCGCACTCTAACTCACTCACTCTTTTTTGGATTTCGTCATCTTTTCAAAAAATCAATAAAAATATTCTGGAGGCTCCGGGGGTCCACTTCTTGGTCTCATCCGGATCCCCAGATCCTCCTCTATCATTCCCGACAATTGGAAAAAATGTCTGGGGGGGTCCCTGCGGCCCAGGGGCCGCTATTGGGGGGGCGGGTGGGGAGAGGTGGGGAAGAGAGGGGGAGGGAGGAGAGGAGGAAGAGCGCCGCAGCCTCGGCAGCTGGAGTCGGAGCGGGGGGGGATGGTTTCAAAAAATAATTAAAAATCGAGGAAATATCCTAGAAAAGCCCTTTTGGCGTGAAAACCCCAAAGAGGAGCCAGGCTTCCCGACACAGAGGTTTCGGGTGCCAGAAAGGTCTGGATTCCGACCCCTGGGGCTTTGGATCCCGGGAGGAAACTTGAAGGGGTGAGCGCCGCGGCGGGAGTGTCCGGCTGCGGCCCACAAGGACAGAAACTAGGGAACGTGGTGACGAGCTAAGGGAAAGACGGGAGCAGGGAGCCCTGGAAAGAGGCACGGGGGGCTCCAACCTCTCCTTTAGGGGTGACCCGCTATCCCCCCTACACACACCCCCTCCCCCCTTCTTACCCCACCCAAATCTCCGCACCGAGGAAGCTGGAAAACCAAACTGTAAGTAATCTTCGTGAGGTGGGGGGTGGGGGAGAGGGCACGATTAAAAGTGGGGTGGCCGGGCTAATGGGGTGCGAGGGTAAGCGGGCGACGTTTCCCAGCCTTTCCAAAGGGAGTTTGCAAAGCAACATGGCGAAACCACGGCAGGTCCAGAGCTGTGCATACGTGGGCACACGGCTCGCTGGGCAAAGACTTGGAGTGAGGGGCAAGAAGTGGTTCTTTTGGGTTCCCCTGAAACACACGTTTCTTCAATGGGACTTCCGGGGCTCCTGAATTCCCTGTTTCTCTCCTTCTCCCTCCACCTCCCCCCTGAAGTGCCAGCGCGGAGTCGCGACCACATGCGGGGACCTGAGGCCAAGACGAATTTGCTCTGGCCTTTTGCGGGGGCTGCCTTTCTGCTCGGGGTCCCTATTTCAGGCCCCGGCTCCCTTCCTGGCCGCAGCGCAAGCAGCCGCGGCGGCTTCGCAAAAGACAGGTCGCGAGGCGGGTGGGAAGAAGAGGCAGCCACATACATGCAGGCACACGCGCGCGGGATGCTCCCCCACCCCCGCCCGGGACAGCCTCGCTTCTCCCAGATTTTCCTCCCCCCTCTCCCTCCCCAGTTTATCTGGAGAGGAACAGAAATGAAGCCACGCGTCTCGCCCAATGGCGCGCGGTAACCTCCCGCACAGGAGCTGGGAGCCGGCGCGGGGACTGCCCTCTCCCAGGTTTAGGGCTCCAGCCGGGGACCCGAGAATCCGGAGGGGTCCTAGCTCCTAGCGAGCGCCGCCCCCCGACCTACCTCCAGCATCCAGGTGGCCACCATTCTGCGCATGTAGGGTTGGATGTCTTTCTGCACGCACTTGAAGTAAGAGCACTGCGGAAGGTAGCGCTCCTCGATGGTGAGCAGGTTCTGCAGGACGCGGTCGTCTTGGAGCAGGTTGCGGTCCCGCACGGCCCTGCGGACCGGGTCCACCTCGCAGCACAGCAGCTCCATGGCGAGCCCGGCGACCCCTCTTCTCTCCTGCTTTCTCCGGTCTGGAAAAGTGTTTTTCTGGTTTTGTTTTTTGGAAGGGGAGGGGAAAGTGTTCCCCTTACCTCCTTCCTTTGGCTAAATAGGGGGTTTTCGGGGGAGAGGTGAGGGCAGAGAGAGAAGGTGGAGCAGAAGAGAGGCGAGGACTGGGTGGTGGGCGAGCAGAGCCTCGGGGCTGCCTCACTCGCACCGGTCCTCCCCTTCAAACTGGTCTCGCTCTCCCCTGCTCGCTCTTCTCCGCTCTGAGGCGGTGACGCAAGCTGGCTGGGCAGTTAGCTCTCCTCCCTCTCCCCGCGCTCCCCGCTCTGGTTCCTCCTCCCCTTCCCTCCCCTCCCGGTCCTCCCCTCCTCCTTTCAATCTCTCCCTCCCTCCCTCCTTTTCCCCTCTCGTTATTAAGGAGAACAGCAGCTGGCCCGACCTAACTTCAAACGCGGTCCCCCGCCACCCCCCACCCCTCTCCCTCCATCCAGCCCTGCATGCCAGGGGCCCCGGACAGGGCAACCCACAAAAAACTACCGATTCCTATTTCTGCCCTCTAATTTCACTCATTCTGTAGGTGTAGGACGCCAAAATACGACCCTTCAACTTTGGCTTCTTCAAAACGGATCCTAATCCTCCTGCCCTTGTATTTAAGATCCAGGAATGTAGGGTAGATTTGAAGATGGGGTGACCTCAGACAATTTAGAAATAGAAATAGATCGCTTAAGTGAAAAATAAGGGAGGGGGTTATTTTAGAAAATAGCAACCTCGCATACCCGGAGATAAAGGTCATGTCCTTGAAGTTTGTGATCCTGATAACTTCGAAGCTGTTTCAAAAGCCCCGATTAAAGGGACCAGAACAACGTCCCTTCTGCCCCCCTGCAGAGTGTGTGCAGAGGAAGAAAAGGGAGGGAGGGGTGGGTGTTAGGAAGGAAGGGGGATGCTTCTCTGGAGGGATAGAATGTGATCCTCGAGCAGAAACCATCGTGTTTCTGGGGGCTCTTCGGGCGCCGTGGGGCGACGCGGTGCAGCGTCTAGGGCCGCCGCAGGCCGGGGGCAGGGCTCCCAGCGGTTCCTCCGCGGCCAGCGGCCACGCAGGAAAAACCCGCTTCCTCGCCCCTGCATCTGTTGACAAGCCGCCCGAGGTGTCTGCGCTGAGCGTGGCCACACCGATACAGCTTTCTAGGAAATGGCCCGGGAGGGGGAGGGGGAGGGGGCGAGTGAGGGATTAGGTCTGGCTCCCCATCGCTCCCCCTGCACAAACACCACCACCCCTTCCTTTCCCCGGAGGCATGAGGCCTCCACCCTCGGTCCTTCGCCCGCATCCTCGCCGACCCCTCCGGTTTCGCGCCTCACTCGCCAGGCTTTCTCCCTGGGAGCCGACTGCGGTGAAGTCGCCGCCAGCACGGTCGGCCCTGACACGTGCTCTAACGCATGCTTGAGTCAAGGCTGTCTTTACAGGAGATATGATCTGGTGGCGTTTCTTCACCCCCTTCCTCCTGTCACCCCCCCACCCCCACCCCCACCCTGCCCTTTGGTGTATTTCACTCCAGGAGGAAGGGGAGAGACCAGCGCCCTGATGTGCTGGCCAAGCTGGCACGTGCAGCGGGCATGGCGTGGCTCGAGCTCTCTGGGCACACCGAGGCCGACCGAGTACCTCCCTCACCGAGAGAGGGGGCCCGGGCAGGGGCGCGGAGAGCCAGCAAGGCGGGGTGGGGCGCGGGCTGGGTGAGCCGCACACTAGGTTCCCTGCAAGGCGGAGGAGGGGAGCGAATAAACTAGAGGTGCAAGCGATTAACTCAGGCCCCGGAGCCAGCCTCTTTAAAAGAGGGTGGGGCGGAAGGGGTGGGGGGGGGAAAGGAGGGGATATCGCTTTAAAAGGGTGAGTAAGAGTTTGGGGCGCCGTCTCCCCTCCCTCTATTTGCCTACCAACTTGGGGGGGGCCCTTCCTGCCGCTGGTTTGTTTCCGGCCGGGTGATTCTTTTTTTTTTTTTTTTTTTTTTTTTTTTTTTTAGTAGGACGCGTTCCCCACTACATCAAAAGGAAGCCAAGGGAGGGCGGAGGGAGAGCGGGCGCTGGGGCGGGCGAAAGCTGGGGAGAGGCCCGGCCGCTTCCGACCTTATCAATAGCAGCGGGAATGAGTATCCCATCTCCTATGTGTAAAGAAAGGGGAGGGGAGGGGCGGGCGAGGAAAATGTCTAATTGCTGTGGAAGCCATTAGCTTTCAGGAAGAAAAAAAGCTCGCTGAAAAACCCAAGTTGCAAACTCAAAATGAAACAGTCCAGCGCCGCGGATGACACCCGGGCCGAATACCGTGTACACCCGCACGCAGTCGGTCCCGAACAATCGCCTATTGATTTTAGTCACGCTGGGCTTCCCGACTTAAGCTTTTGAGTCACCCCGGATAACTACATTCACTTACATTTTAAGACCCCCATAAGGGAATTACTCCAATTTCACCTAAGCCACCTTTGAGCGGATCAGAGAAAGTTGCAGTGGGGAGAGGGGAGAGAAGGAGGGAGCGCGGGAGGTATTTTTAAAGTATAAATCTAACCCGACAGGCAAGGACAGAGGCCGCCGGGGTCCCAGCCTCTGGACATCACTTGATAGCTCTGCGAGCTAGGTCTCTTCCACCCCCACTCCGCACACCCTCCCTTCCCCGGGGAAAGGCATCCAGAGCGCTGGGTCTCCCGAAGTGGGGGCAGGGGGGGCGAGGAAGAAGCGGGTGGTCGTCCCGGGGCCTAGCCCACCCCGAGGAGAATGCCTGGGTGGCGAGTCCTCACGTCTCGGGAGGGAGCCGAGGGCCCTCTCGCCCCTTCCCTCTCCCCCTCCCCCTACTCCGTCTTGCTTTACAGAGAAATTCCAGCGGGGAGGGGGGCAGCGAATGGGAGGGGCAGAGAGGGTCGCGGCCGGATGCCCCCCCTTCCCGGCGCCCTCTGCATTCATGGAGACCCGCAAGTTCGGGCGCTTCCCGCGTGGCAGGCTCGCCTCTTGACGTTCCCCTGTCCACTTCCCCTTCCGATTACTGACTGTTCCCGAGCGTGAAGCTCGCCATCGAATCCAATCCCCGGTGATTTTGCAGACTCTCACACGTGGGGTGGGGCGTGAGAGGGTGCGGAGGTTGGCAGGAATGTCTCTAGGAGGCTTGGACTGGAAACTGAGTTCTCCCTTTTGGTCGCCACTCCAGCCATGTGTTAAAACCCTAATTTCTTGTTAAAATGCACTCCACCTAGCACGCGGGAAAAGGCATGTTGCCTTCTAGGCAAAAGTGCACATTTTCTTTCAGTGTAGACTTAGGTTTCAAGAAAAAGCGCAAGAGCCTGTGCTCTGGCTTGGAAGTCCAAATTGATCACCGTGGCGCGGGGGTGGGGGGCGGCGAGGCGGGGTAGAATGTTGGTTCTTCCTTATCTCCTTTTCACCCTTCACGGAAAAAAAAAATACATATATATATCCCGTGTAGGACTGGTGATGAACTTTGGCGAATGCCAGTTTTATGGGACTTTTATTCCTTTTCCGGCCGGCTCCCCACCCTCGACGCTAGCGTTTTGGAGTTTCGGTTGGAAAGTGTACAAAGCCTGGAGGTGGAGGGTGCAGCAGGGTGTTGGGTGTTCATAGGCACATTTCTGCAGGAGCCTGCAGCACTAAGCACACATACTCCCAAGCTCACCTGGCGGATGCCTGCCAGCCAGGTGATTCCGCGGTCGGCTCCAGGCCCGGGAGCAGCGCGAGTTCGAGTCCCACCTTCTTCGCGCAGGGGCGCCTAGGCCAGGTGGGGAGCGGAGAGTGACTGAGTTCAGGCTCAGAAATGGGAGCCACTGCCTTCCCCTCGGCTATCCCAAAGAGTGAAGCTGTGTTTGTGTTTCTCCGCGGAGGGATGGATGGTCAATCAAAACCGAAAACCCGACTGGCAAAATGCGAGGGGACACATGAATCCGAGGGGACACATAGGAGGCACCTCAGGAGGAAGGAGGGAGTACAGGCAAAGTAGAAAAATGCGGACAAGGAGAAGAGGGAAACGTCGGGAAGCGGAGAGCACGGGGGAGGACGGTGGGTGGGGACGGGCAGTGCGATTGCAGGTGTGAACTCGCTTCCGGGACCCTCTGGTCGCAGCCGCGCCCGTCGGGGCGCTGGGGCGCTGGGCCGCTGCGTTCTGGAGGGGGGCAGAGTCCGCCCGGCCTGTGCATCCGCACTCTCTTCGGCGAATTTCGGCTTGGACGGGGCTGGATTACTGAGGCGGCAGATGCGACAGGCGTGAGTTAAGAAGGCGAGCGCCTGCCGTCTGTCACCCACCTAGCATCTCACTCCCCTCCCTTAGGAAAAAAAAAAAATTAAAAGACCCGAGCTTCCCCCTCTTCCTGTCTGATTCAGCTTAGGACACGCCTCACGCGGCCGAAAATAGCTCTGGAAATACATTTGCTTTACAAAAGTGAATTTTCCAATAAGCTTTGGGGCGGGGGGCTTCCGGCGGTCGGCGTCGGGGGGCCCTGCCTCCCTGGAGGAGAAGGAACCGGCCGCCTCCGCCCTTCTCCCCCTCCAGGCGCCCCCGGGAGGGGGCCGCTGGGCGGTGGAATCGCGCCTCCGCTCGGGGAGCCACCACGCGGCTTTTTCGCGGAATTTTGACGTCATCCACACGTGGGGGAAGGGGCTGGGAGAGCGAGAGGAAGCGGCGGGGGAGGGGGCCGCGGCTGGGAGAGCGCGGCGGCGGCGCGGCGGGTCTGGCACCCTCGCGGTGGGCGCCGCGCCGGGCAGGGTCCGGGCCCTGGGCAGCGCGGCAGAGGAGGCCGTGCCGCGGACCCGGGAGCCAGCGCCGCGACCCGCCTCCCTCCCCGCCCCCCGCCATCTTCCACCCCCAAGCAGTTTATTTTTTCTACTTTGAAATCGGGGCCGCTCTTTGCTCCGGAAAAAGCTCCTTTCTTTAGGTTGTGGTCCTGTTCCGCTGGGTACTGAGATCAGACTGAAATCGCGATCACTGCTCGCGACCCCCGCCACTTGGCTTTCTATCCTCTCTCCACTTAAGAGAGTCGTGAATGTCTTTTTCGGCTTCTCGGGGAGTGAGTTCTGCATTGACTTTTACACCCGGAGTTTTTCATGCGCGACATATTCCTCCCTGCTCCCCCGCCCCATTCACCATCTCAGTATCAGCTGGGTTGGTTAATACGATGGCTATTACATGTAAGATATCCCGTGCATGCATTGTGAGCGGTATCGGATGAATCTTGCTGCACTTGCAACAAATGGATCTAGAAATACCCTTTTCAAAACAGTTTTACAAATCGATGTGGAAATGTGTAGGGCGACTCCCTTCCCACTCGCTGGATACCCTCGTGGCATCCGTGCTCGTGCAGAATCTTCTAAACTGCAAGGGCTGAAAACTGCATCTGCAGAGTGAGCCCACGCACCTTCATTTCCCCTAAATTTGGGCAAAGTCCTTTTAATCTTTCAATCTGGGGGGTTATAGCTGAAATGTGTCATTATTTTCTAAACCCACGGTGACAGTTCTGAGTTTATGTTGAAATTTACAAGGAGCTTCAGTGGGGATGTTTGGGAGAGAAATACTGTGAACTGACTTTTACCTCTTTGAGGTAAAGGGGCTGTTGTAGGAATCAGATGCAGAAAGCTAGGAGCTTCTCTGAAAATGTGGATTTGAAGTGGAATTATTTGTTTCAAAAGTAGGAGAGAAGCTTTCTGTCTGAATCAGATATTAAGTGTGGAACTGTTTCTTTTTTAAGGTGACACAGTTTGGTTATGAGCAGTACTTTTTCCTTCTTTTTAACACATTCCCTCTATTTTTAACTTATTATTTATTTCTTTTTCGTTTTGTGATTGCTGGTCTGACCCAAGAGACTTGGTTTTGTTTCTTCTGGGGGAAAAAATGAGCTATAATTAATAAAAATGTCAGTAATTACTGTCATGATTAGCCTGAGTGAACTGTATTTAAGAGTGCTTGCTTTTTGGTGCCTGATTTGATGGACACTTGGTTTGTCTGCATAAAGGTAGAAAAAATAGGATAAATTATTAAAAGAAAAGGAAGGAGCCAAAGGAAGTGTTTAAAAACTAAAAAAGCAAAATGTCCTTTAAATTTTGCTTCAGCTTCATTTCAGACAGTTAAGTAGTGGAGGTTAAGTTAAGCACTTTAGAGATGTGAATTTTTTGTAAAATGTCAAGACTATCCTCACCAGAATTTTTTTTTGAACAATAGTCACTTTTATTTGTTTTCTAAACACTTTAATTTTGTCCAAATTCAAACATTCATTCCTCTTAAAAATGTCCACTTTCCCAATGTGATTAAATATTCTTTCGATTTCATGGTTTTATTCAGCTGTGTATCAGTTACAGCCAACTGAAGCAATATAAAGTATTTCTAATAAATATTTCATATTTTAATTTTCAATCTTTAAACTTAAGAATTACTAGCATCTATTAGTACAGTTTATAACATAATTCCATAACATGCTAAATTCATATTTACCAAACTTTAAAAAACAAATTAATAAAAAAAACAGAGAAATAGTTCTCTTCTTGAGGCTTTTTTTGGTTTGTTTTCCTTGTGGCAAATTTCAGGAGGCAGATTTAAAATTTTTCTAAAATCATTTTCTTGTTCTTTTGTTGGCATTAAAAGGAATGAGTTTTGAAATGTGAAACAGGTTGATTTTAAAGTTTTATAATCTTCAAAATGTATACCTCTGGAGAGATATGTTCTATTTTAGAATTGACCTGAAAATATGTAGTTCGTATAACTTTGCTAGACAATCCAAGCTAGTTGGATGTAGATGCCTATAAGGAATGCATTTCCTCTTTGCTCAGCCTTAAATAAGGGCATCTGCTCTTACAAGAACTTCAAACAAAGTCTGCACCTATGCATGATGGAAACAACTCAAAAAGCACAAATCCAGAGCAAAGGGGGTTTATGTGGAAGGTGAAATTAGAGCAAAAAAATTCAAATTTATTTTTGCTCTTAGCTATCCCAAATCATACTTTCATTGTGGTCTCATCAGTTGTAAACCAAATAATTATTTCTTTGTGATGTATAGAGGTGAGTTCCTTCAAGCTTCACTGGTAATAATAGTAATTATGATGATGATAATAATAAAAATTATCTTCCTTATTCTTTCGATGAGTGTGTTAGGGGGGATGTTCACTTTATTTCTTTAAACATTGTCATCAAATTGTAAAAAAAAAAGTATGGATGCCAAAGTTAGGTTATTGTTCTGAGAAATAACACAAAAAACATTTAATTTTGTGCTTTCGAAAATAAAAAGTCACCAACGTTTAATATACCTATTGCCTAGAGGAAGCAAAAAAAAAAAAAGACAGGATTAAAAAGGAAAAGAAAATTCCTTTGTGTAATTTCCAAAGCCTTTCCTTCATCGTGCCCACATATGTTTCCGTTTTTGAGAGCAGCCAGTCAGTCCATCAGGCAAATGCAAACCCAGGACCCAAACTCTTTCCTGGTGTCAAGGAAGATATTCTGAAGCAAATGGTTTGGGTTAGTTCACATAAGGTTTCAGATGAAATGTCTCACATCTGGCATCCCATGGCCACCAATTATTTCAGGATCGTGAACCATTATTTTAAAAAAATATTTTGAGAGAGGCGAGCCTAGATTATGGATTAGGGCTGTGCAGGCCATTTTGTGTGGGGGTCTCACTAAAATCATTTAAACTCAGGAAATTTAGTTGTATCAAGTAGCAGCACATGATCCCCATTGTGTAGTTCCAGTAAACTAGTGACTTGCAACCTCTTCTACCCCCATTTTCTTCTGAATATATATTCTTCTAATGTTTCTCTTTTTAAATAAAATGGCATATTTAATTTAAAATTTCCCTAACAAAATATTGAATAAGGCTCAAATTTACTTGCTTTTGTACAAGAAAAGTTCATATAATCACTCTTTGTAGTGTAATTACCAGCAATTTTATGTCATCTAGCAAATGATTTAAGTAAGTCGGTAATGGAACGCCAGTGAAATTTGCTACACTTGGGATGAAAACCATACTTACCTCAAGAAATCAAAGTCTGACCTTCCATTTAGACACATAAGACTTTACCTAGGCAGACTGTATGTTTCATTTAGCGGAAACCTTTCCCATTCAGGAAAGCATCGTTCTCAACCATAGATTAGATGCAGTCTTGCTTGGAGCCAGGGGAATGGACTGCAGGACCTCACGCCATTTTGGCCAGTCATAGAATACGCCTTCTGTGTCTGGAAGTTTGCGACTGAAACTCTATATAGTATTCATTAAGGTTATTCATGCTGAGAGATCACATATGTGTTAAACTGATAACATCACAGGTCTGTGCAGAGATACATCAGAACATGTCAGGGGTATGATTCCAATCTGTAAGGTAGAATTTAAGTGGTTTTAATGGAAGAGTTAAATATGCTGAGATTTTTGTGCTTTGGAGAATGCCTTTGGGGTTTGCAATTTATCCATCCATTTATTTGATTAAAATTGAGTCCTTACCACGTACCAAACACCATGCTAGGCATTGGGGATATCGTGGACATAGACAATGTTTTGGAAGGTAGACAGGAAGGAGGGTTGAATCATACAGTCCCTGTCCCTGGGAAGCACGTTGTCTAGTGATTAAGCATGGGAAACAATATCCCGGATAAGTACATGTTCTTAAAAAATAATAAAATCATAGAACAAAAGGCATAGAATGATATGCTATTTTATCCACCTTATACAACACACCTTAAACCAGGGAGGTGGAAATTTATCTTCTCTTTAAAACTCAGTCTAGTCAAGTAACTATTACTTGGATTGCATAGTGATTTTAAGAATTATGTTCCTAAATTATGTTCTTAATTTGTTTATAATCTATGGGAACAAGTTGGTTGGATGTCTGATTCACTTGTCACATATTTGGGACTCAGTCCCTTTAAAGTAGCCAAAGATAGAGCCGTTTCCTTGGTCCATCATACTGAGAGCATTCCTTTCTTTGAGTAGCTATATTTCCCACAGCATCTGTTTCTCGTCTGAACGAGCCCTCCCTGTATCTGACAGGGCATTGATTAGTGTTTCACTCCTTTGGCTAGGGAATTTAAGGTCACAATAGCTCATTTTCTTGTCCTGGGACACCCAGACATTAAGAGCAGAATATAGACCTCTGATTATTAGCTTGACTGTCTCCTAGAATTCATGCAGAAAATACTGTCCTTTTTATTAGCATCATGTTGGTGAAACAGCTCTAGCCTAGAAGTCAGAATACAGCCATCCCTCAGTGTCCGTGGGGATATTGGTTCAAAGACTCCCACCCCACCACCAAAATCCAGGATGTAAAAATCCCTGATATAAAATGGTGTAATATTTGCATATAGCCTACACACTCCTCCCATACACTTTAAATTATCACTAGATTGCTTACAGTACCTAATATAATGTAAATGCTTTGGAAGCGGTTATGCTGTGCTTTTATTTGTATTACTTCTGATTGTTGTATTTGTTATTTTTTTACCGTGTTTTTTTCTCTGAATATTTTTGATCCGTGGTTGGGTGTATCCATGGATACGGAACCCATGGATAGAGAGGGCCGACTCTACCCTCTTTCTTGCTCCTACTCTGCCACTAACCAGCACTGTGACCTTGGGGATAGATTATGTGTTTCCAAGACTGAGTTTTCTCAGCTACAAAATTAACTGGCTATAGTAAATGATCATTAAGTTCCCTTTCCGCTCAAAATCTCTAAAATTCCAGTGACTTTATTATCATAATCAAAATCGGAATCAATTTATTATATATTTTATGTTTTAAACAAGGATTCTTAAATTGTGGGTTTAGGTATGTTCTCACTCCCCAGGTATCTGGGAGAATTAATCTAATAAGAGTTGGCACTTTTAACATTTAGTTCCTCATATAGATGGGCACTTGGTACATGTTGTCAGCTGAGGAAAGATGCTGTTTTCCTTGTTCTAAGTTAATAGAATGGCAGTCTTCAAAAATATATAGAGCATAAGAATATATGGAATATAACACTGCTCCAGGGTGCTTAAGGAAATCCTAGCAGGTTAGTTTAACCTAAAGCTTAAACTAACCTAAAGCTTATTCCTACAACTCAAACAGAGCCCCCATCAGAGCACATATAGACACAGTTTGGAATGGACTCTGACCTGCAGATCCTTCTTTAGGTGACAGTCCATGGACCTGGTGAGCCTCTTTAAACAAAGCTCGTTCTGAGCCACCCAGAACTCATGGAGCATCAGGTTGCTCCTTTAGTGAAAAGGGAATTAAGCAAATTTTGCGGAGTTGCAATCTTTGGACAAGACATCCCCTTTTGTTTCCTGGCAAGTCTTGATAACCAGAAACAAGTAAGGAAAGATTTCTGCTGTATCCCACTTTTCTCCCCCACTTTTCATTGCTTTGAACATGGGAGAAACATCATTTATTGAGGTTACATGCACTCCAGTGAAGTCCACTTAGATGCAAATTATTTGCTTTACAAAATGGTATGTTTGTAGACACGTTGCCTTTTTAAGGTGTGGCTACTACAACAGAGAAACTCATAGTAATTAATAAAGAATTATATCTGAGACAGTTTTTAAACAATGTTCTACATAATGTTTAAAACGTATGGTATACGGCATGGAGAGAGTGCTGGATTTGGGGTTAGGAGAGGTGTGGTCTAGTCCCCATTCTGCCACAAGCTGTGTAACTTGGGGCAAGACTTGATCGAGATCACAGCAATTTAGGATTATAAGGAAACTTCATGGGTCTCCGAGGTCATACTCCCATCTATCATGGCAGTACCTATTCAGTTAAATGATTTACTAAAGGTCACACAGCTAGTTAGGGGCCCAAACTTCCTACCTCCTGGCAATTTTTACCCTTAAGTGCTGTCTCCAGCCACTGAAACGAGGCAGAACAAGCCATCTCCCTCATTTATACTGACAGCTGCTCAGATACTTGAAAACGCCATCTCTTCATCTTCTGTCCCTTAGACTGAATTACCCTTTCTCTTTAGCTGTTCAACTGGACATTAGACCACCAGCAGGCTGCCCTCCTGTGGATCCTGACTAGTTCACTGATAATCCATCTTAAAGTGCTGTGTCCTTCTTAATGTGTGGCTAATGAGAGAGAGCAATTTGGAGCAACTTCAGAAACCTGCGGCCCATCAAGGCAGTTACAGAAGAATACAATAGGGCGTGCCTGCCATCTTTGCATTCTCCACCCCAGGCTCCTGGAGCAAGCCTCTCCCAGTACCACTGGGGATACTGGTCTAGAGAGGAAAGATAAAATAGTTATCTCTTCCTCTGGAAGCTGATCTCATTAATGAAACCCCAAGTTGCACTCCATTTTCTCATCTGTAAATCGGGTGAACTAAATAAGGGATCATTTTACCTCATCTGTGTTCTGTGGCCCCAACGAATAAAACTAGTGTCACTGATTAAACATTAGAAGACAGATTTTTGGGCACAGCGTGGTGGCTCACACCTGCAGTCCCAGCACTTTGGGAGGCCGAGGTGAACAAATCACTTGAGGTCAGGAATTCGAGACTAGCCTGGCCAACATGGTGAAACCCCGTCTCTACTAAAAAAAAAAACAAAAATTAGTTGGGCGTGGTGGCACATGCCTGTAGTCCCAGCTGCTTGGGAGGCTGAGGCAGGAGAATCACTTGAACTGGGAGGCAAAGGTTGCAGTGAGCTGAGAACACGCCACTGCACTCCAGCCTGGGCAACAGAGCGAGACTCTGTCTCAAAAGAGAAGACAGATTTGTTTGTATAATGAGCTTCCTCTGCAAGCCATCCCTACACAGTAGGGTTGACTTCAGGAATCAGGTAAAGTGCCTATGGCAACTCATTAGGATGTTATGAGGGGACTGAATAGTCATTTATTTGCTCTTAGCCTTGGTTTCCTCATCTGTAAAACTGGAATAATAATACCTACCAAGCAGAGTGATTGTAATGAGTAAATGTTTATAGTATGTTTAATACAGTGCCCTGGCATAGTAAGCACTGAAACAAAGCTAAGTGGGTTTTTTAAACTTTAGCAGTAATTAAAGTCTATTGTGTTCTTTCAGAACCAATTTACCTCTAGGAGTCTGTGGAATGATTAATGTATGTCACATATTATGTGAAGGTATGGGAATTTCGGTACCAGATCTCAGCTCTGGGGGGGTTTTACTTTTTCATTTCACCATGGATCAGTCACTCAATGACTGTGGCCAACATGCTGTAATCTCAAACCAGTCTATTCTGAACTCCAGATTACTACATCCTCACTGACAGGTACTAAGAGGTAACCTTCCAACTTGAGTAGAAGGCACAGGGAAAACTCATCCACAGAATCCCAGAAGTGCAAAGAACCTTAGGCACCCAATCCAATGTTTCCCAAAGTGAGGAAGGATATATTAGTTCATTTTTGCACTGCTATAAAGACATATCCGAGACTAGGTAATTTATAAAGAAAAGAGATTTAATTGACTCACAGTTCCATATGGCTGAGGAGGCCTCAGGAAACTTACAATCATGGTGGAAGGCAAAGGGGAATCAAGGACCTTCTTCCCATGGCAGCAGGAGAGAGAAATGCAAGCAAGGGAAATGCCAGACACTTATAAAACCATCAGGTCTCACGAGAACTCACTCACTATCATGAGAACAGCATTGAGGAAACTGCCCCCATGATCCAATCACCTCCCACTGGGCCCCTCCCTTGACACGTAGGGATTATGGGTATTAGAATTCAAGATAAGACTTGAGTGGAGACACCGCCAAATCATATCAGAGGAGGTATATGGAGGAGCATGCATTTTGCATTTTAGTAATTTGAGGTTTATTCTAATGAGTATTAGGAAAAAAGTAACACTTAAACTCATAATTTCACAGATATTACGATGGTATTTAAGTTTATAAAGGGAACTGATTTTTTTTTTTTTTTTTTTTTTTGAGACGGAGTCTCGCTCTGTCGCCCAGGCTGGAGTGCAGTAGCGCAATCTCGGCTCACTGCAAGCTCCATCTCCCGGGTTCACGTCATGAATGACATTAGATACTTCTTATTGCTTACTTTTGCTTTAATGATGCTCCCTACTTTGGGTTTTTGGATCGGGTACCTTGCTTTTCACCAGACCTGTGACTTTTGCGTCCCTAGGTGGGTTTGCATCTGTTTTCTCACCTTCTCAAATTTCTCTGCCTTTTCAAAGTCACTTTTGAACTTATCTTTCAACTACCTGAGGTGGTGATACCTGTTGGTGCTACCAAGAGGCTGACTAGAAAAAGGAAAAAGAAGAACAGGTGAATGTGCTGTCCACAAGGGACTTTGAAAAGCTCTAACATATTCTTGAGAATCTAGAAAACCACATGTGTATCTATGGCTCTGTACATGCCCAAGAAAGACCTGAGAAGGTGCTACTCTTTCACCAAACCAGCTGACCTGGAGGCTCTGCGCAGGTAGAAAGTGACAGTGAAGACAGAACTTCAAGCTTCCCACCAGATTGTTGAAGGCATGCTCCAACACATACAGAGTCCCCCAGCAAAGGCTAGGAAATGTATTGGTTTAAAGCATTCAAGGAAATCTCTGTCTAATCATTAGCTGACCAGGAAGCAAATCAAACAGAGAATTTAGTGGTTGCACACGACCAAAAATACAGACTTTATAGAATTAGTCCAGGAAAATCACTAAGTAAACAACAACAACAATAAGTTCAGCAGGATGTTGGGGGATTCTGATTTCCAGAGTTGCTACCTTGTATTATTTTAAATGTTTGGTTTTCAATAAAAACTTATGAGGCACACAAAGAAACAGGAAAGTATGGCCTATGCATAGGGGAAAAAAGCAATTAATTGAAACTGTACCCCAGGCAGCCCAAATGTTGCACTTACTAGACAAAGACTTTAGCTATTATAAATATAAATATGTTCAAAGCACTAAATGAAACCATCTCTAAGGAATTAAATTATAAGAAACAGAGAATGTCAGTAAAGAGGAAGAAATTCTTTAAAAGAACCAAATAGAAATTCTGAAATCAAATAGTAAAATAACTAAAATAAAAAATTCACAGCCGGGTGCAGTGGCTCACACCTGTAATCCCAGCACTTTGGGAAGCAGAGGCGGGCAGATCACGAGGTCAGGAGATCGAGACCATCCTGGCTAACACAGTGAAACCCCATCTTTACTAAAAATACAAAAAATTAGCCGGGCATGGCAGCATGCACTTGTAGTCCCAGCTACTCGGGAGGCTGAGGCAGGAGAATGGCATGAACCCAGGAGGTGGAGGTTGCAGTGAGCCGAGATTGCACCACTGCACTCCAGCCTGGGCTACAGAGTGAGACTCTGTCTCAAAAAAAAAAAAAGAAAAGAAAAGAAAAATCACCAGGCAGGGGCTCAATAGCAGATTTGAACCAGCAGAAGAAAGAATCACCTAACTTGAAGCTGTGTTAATTGAGATCATCCAGTCTGAGAAACAGAGAAAAAAAAAATAATGAAGAAAAATGAACAGAGTCTTAGAGACCTGTGGGGCACCATCAAGCCTACCAACATACACATAATTGGAGTGTCAGAAGGAGGAGAGAAAAAAAGTGCAGAAAGAATATTTAAAGAAATGATGGCTGAAAAATCCCAAATTTATTTAAAACATTACACATACAAGAAGCTCATCAAACTCTAAGTAGATTAAACTCAAAGAGAGTCACACCTAGACACAACATAGTCAAACTTTCAAAAGAAAGAGGGAAACTTGAAAACATCAAGACAAAAAGCAACTCATCAAATACAAGGAATCTTCAATAAGTTAAACAGTTGACTTCTCATCAGAAACCATGGAAGCCAGAAAGTAGTGGGCTATCATGTTCAAAGCACTGAAAGAAAAACACAGTCAACCAATAATTCTATATCTGGCAAAATTATTCTTCAAAAATGAAGGCACAATTAAGACATTTCCAGATTTTTTTTTAAAACAACAGAGATTTCATTGCTAGTAGACCCTTCCTACAAGAAATACTAAAGGGTGTTCTTTTTTTTTTTTTTTTTGAGACGGAGTCTCGCTCTGTCGCCCAGGCTGGAGTGCAGTAGCGCAATCTCGGCTCACTGCAAGCTCCGCCTCCCGGGTTCACGCCATTCTCCTGCCTCAGCCTCTCCGAGTAGCTGGGACTGCAGGCGCCCGCCACCACGCCCGGCTAATTTTTTTTTTTTTTTTGTATTTTTAGTAGAGACGGGGTTTCACTGTGGTCTCGATCTCCTGACCTTGTGATCTGCCCGTCTCGGCCTCCCAAAGTGCTGGGATTACAGGCGTGAGCCACCGCGCCCAGCCCTAAAGGGTGTTCTTGTGGCTTAAATGAAAGGATGCTAGACAGTAACTCAAATCCATATAAATACATAAAAAGCAATGGTAAATGCAACAACACAGGTAAATATATAAGACAATATGAATGTAAGTTTTCTTTTTTTGTAATTGTTTTTATCTGATTGAAAGACAACTAACTACATAAAGCAATAATTTTAAATGTGTTGATGGACTTATATAAAGGTGTAATTTTATGACAAAAATAACACAGGAGAGGGGAGGGAGCTAAGCTGTCTTGGAGTCAAGTTTTTATATAGTGCTGAAATTAAGTTGGTGTTAATCCAAACTAGATTGTTTAAAATTTAAGTGTTAATTGTAATCCCCAGAGCACCCAGTAAGAAAATAATTTTGAAAATACAGGAAATGAAAAAGCTACATGTCACACTAGATAATAGACATTTAACACAAAAGAAGACAGTAACAGAGGAACAGAACAACAAAAAAGACATAATGCATATAGAAAACAAATAGCAGAATGGCAAACATAAATTCTACCTGATAGATACTTACATTAAATGTAAATGGACTAAACACTCTAATCAAAAGGGAGAGAATAGATAAAGAAAATATGATCCAACTATATGCTGTCTGTAAGAGACACACTTTAAATTAAAAAGCAAATAAGTTTAAAGATGGAAAAAATACATACTATGAAAATAATAACCAAAAGAGAGCTGGAGTTGCCATGCAAATACCGGACAAAATAGACTTTAAGATACAAATTGTTACTAGAGATAAAAAGAATGTTTTATAATGATAAAAGGGTCAGTCCATCTGAAGACCTAACAATTATGAACACATATGCACCTAATAGCAGAGCTCCAAAATCCATGGAAAAAATCTGTTTTGTATTAGACAGAAACTTGCCTCTGTGTTGCTTTTACTCCTGGATCTTATTTCTGTTATCTGGAGCCTCACACAACATACATCTGACACATATATGACTAGAAGGTTTTTCAGATATTTGAAGCCAACTCTCATGCCTATTCTTACTTTCAATTTTTTATGTGACCTTGTCCCTATACATTTTTTTTTCCTAGAATGTATTTATATCTTTTATAAAGAAGGCTACTGCAATGTTAAGAGAGGAACCTGCTTTCACAGAATTTCAGAGTTGGAAGGAAACCAAGATGATCTTATTCAAATCTCTACTTTTCTAGATGAGTAAACTGGGGCCTGAGCTGGTTAAGTCATTGAGCCAGTCAATGGCAGACCAAGATTCATAATCTTGGTTTTCAAACTACTTGTTCAGTGTTTATTCCAACATTTTCCTTCTTTGATAGTTTTTCGTACTTTAGGTTGCTATTTCTTCTCCCTTCTTTCAGTGGTATCTGGCATTCTTCATCAGAGAAAAAAGCTCAGAGTGGTGAAGAAACTGCACTAGACATTAAAAGACATGGATTCTTATCTTTTTTGGTCACTAATCAACTTCCGAGGCCTTGGATAAGTCACTTATGAAAATAATAACTTATTATTCACCAATAATATTTTACACTGTCTATTGAGTACCTGCTGTTTATGAGGCACTATACCGGGCACTTTACCTGTATGCCTCTTCAAGTAAGTGTTCAAAATGTGTCTCCTTTCTTATCTATATAGTAAGCAGGTTGTCTGTTGTCCTGTCCAGCTCCGGAATTGGATGACTGTAAAAAGCTATCTTTATTAGTATAGTCTTATAATGCCTGAGGCTTCATCTTTATCTTCCTCTTTCTTGTTTCCTGGGCTGGCAGAAAATGGTAAGGAAGATTAGAATACTTTCTTTAGACTTGTCACTGTAGCGAATCCTTTGTATGTCTACCCTTCCAAGGGACTTTCCATTTGCCCATAGGACTTGGCTTGACTTTTACTGGTCCTGTTCAGGGTTTCCAGGATCATATTCTCAGCCTACTTCTCACTTTAGATTTTCCCATGGGCCTTTGATTCACTCTCATGGGCCTTTGATTCACTCTCATGGCTTCTTAATTTCACCTATGAGCTCAGAGAAGTGAATAATTTGACAAAGTTCACTCAGCTATTAGCAGCAAACTTGACAGTCTGTCTGATCCCACTGTGTTTGTTATTTCTGCTACATGATTCCCATCTCTGAAAGTTCACTTGATCTTACTTTCCCACCCTTGCTTAAGACCTAGCTCAAGCCCTAACCTGTCATCATCACGCCAGGCCAAGTGCTCCTCCCTCCCAATTTACCCAGAGAGTGATGTTTGCACTGCACATCAGGCATCACCTTGGAACTTACCCCTTGGCAGACTTTGTGGTCTAGTGGTTATGAATGTGGGGTCTGGAGACAGAGGGCCAAAGTATGAATCCTGGCTCTACCACTTATTGGCTGTGCGACCACAGAAAAGTTACTTAACCTCTCTGGGCCTCAGTTTCTTCAACTATAATCTGGAACTGCTAGTAGCACTTACTTCATAGAGTTGTTACGAGGATAAATGTGATAATCCATGTAAAGGCAAGTAGCACAGTGCCTGACACATGAAAGAAGCACACATTAAATTGACCCCTTCACCAGATCTTGGGGTAATCCCTGATTGGCCCAAGATGATCAACATAATCCCATCCATCTTGCAGAATGATTGAGTCAGAGTTGGGTACATGCACTTGACTAGTTTAGAGTGACTTGCAGGATGCAGATGACGTGGCCTCAGGTATGAAGCTTGGAATTGGAATTGCCAGAGTGTTTTTTTTACTAGAGGAAAGTCAGCTTGAGGACAAAGCGGACACATGTAGTAAGAAAGAACTGAGAAAAGCAAAGGAACTAGAACCAGAGGCTTGATCAGATATCTCCTGAAGTCCCACTGACCTTTGTAAGTTTTGTTGCTTGAGCCAATTAAAAATTTGGGGAACCAAGCACAGTGGTGCATGCCTATAGTTGCCTGTAGTCCCAGCTACTGAAGAGGCTGAGGTGGGAGGATCACTTGAGCTCAGGAGTTTGCATCCAGCCTGGGCAACATAGTGAGACCTTGTCTCTAAAAAAATTAATAAAAATGCATACTATTTTTTTTTTTTTGAGACGGAGTCTCGCTCTGTCACCCAGGCTGGAGTGCAGTGGTGTGATCTCGGCTCACTGCAAGCTCCGCCTCCTGGGTTCATGCCATTCTCCTGCCCCAGCCTCCTGAGTAGCTGGGACTACAGGCGCCCGCCACGACGCCCAGCTAATGTTTTGTATTTTTTAGTAGAGACGGGGTTTCACCGTGTTAGCCAGGATGGTCTCGATCTCCTGACCTTGTGATCTGCCCGCCTCCGCCTCCCAAAGTGCTGGGATTACAGGTGTGAGCCACCGCGCCCAGCCAAAAAAAAAAAATGCATACTTTTAAGTCAGGTGGGGTGGCGTGCACCTGTAGTCCCAGCTACTCAGGAGGCTGAGGCAGGAGGATTGCTTAAGGCCAGGAGTTTGAAGGTGTAGTGCGCTATGATCATACCTATGAATAGCCACTGCACTCCAGCCTAGGCAACATACGAAACCCTGTTTCAAAAAATAAATTGGCAGTTAAGCTAATTTGTTAGTTTTTTAAATCATCTGTAACTGGAAATATCCTCGATATCCTCATTGATACTATATATTATTATTGCTATCATCTTCCCATGTATATCAAACCTTTGTCATTAGATCATAATGTCCTTTGGAACAAAAATGAACTAAAATGAACTTACTGAGCAGTATCCTGCCATTCCACCTAGGACAGATCTGGCACATAGCAGGTTCTCATCCATTCACACTTCATATTGGATACTAATTTCCCCCGGTATCTATGGATTTTGAGCATTTTTTTTTTTTTGAGACGAAGGAGTCTCACTCTGTCGCCCAGGCTAGGTTGCAATGGTACAATCTTGGCTCATTGCAACCTCCACCTCCCGGGTTCAAGCGTTCTCCTGCCTCAGCCTCCCAAGTATCTAAGACTACAGGCATGCACCACCACGCCAGCTAATTTTTGTATTTTTAGTAGAGACTGGGGTTTCACCATGTTGGCCAGGCTGGTCTCAAAGTTCTCACTTCAGGTGATCCGCCCACCTCAGCCTCCCAAAGTGCTGGGATTACAGCCGTGAATCACCATGCCCGGCCCAGACTTTGAGCATCTTTAAGGCAGAAAGAGGAGGTGGCCAGAGTCCCAGGTAGGGTGATGGCCTGCTGCTGCTTTGTCTTTTTACTGTCCTATAATGAGAGGAAAGGAAAATAGTTAATAGATTAGCTCACCCTTATTGAGCACCAGGGATTGTACACACCGGATCATCATTTTTCCTATCAGTTACCTATGGGTATATTATTAATGCCCTGTGTTGCAGATTGGAAATTTATGCTCAACAATGATATTTAACTTATGTAGATCACACAGCCTCTAAATAGCCCAATTTAGGATGCTGCACTCAAATTACTGTATCTGTAACTTTTTCTCATCCCACTTTAAAGAAAATGAAATTAGAAGTCTTAGACAATGCATTCTGAGTATGGCTTACATACTCAGTAAAATGGTGTACAGCTCTAATCAACAAACCCAGACTAAAAAAGCTTCGGACTGCTATCAAGAGATTGGTAAATTGGCTGGGCGCAGTGGCTCACACTTGTAATCCCAGCACTTTGGGAGGCCGAGGTGGGCGGATCACGAGGTCAGGAGATCGAGACCACGGTGAAACCCCGTCTCTACTAAAAATATAAAAAAATTAGCCGGGCGTGGTGGCGGGCGCCTGTAGTCCCAGCTACTCGGGAGGCTGAGGCAGGAGAATGGCGTGAACCCGGGAGGCGGAGCTTGCAGTGAGCCGAGATCGCACTATTGCACTCCAGCCTGGGTAACAGAGCGAGACTCTGTCTCAAAAAAAAAAAAAAAAAAAGAGATTGGTAAATAAATGTACATTAACTTTAAATAAAATGTGTATGGTGTGTATGATTCATTTTTTATGATTTCTCACTTTCCCAACATTTTCAGATAACTCATCATTTTCCCAGTCACATCAGAGACATCTTGATGGTTTTCTTTTTGGAACATAACAGTTTAAAAACCTAAATAGGATCATGCCAAACATATTGTTCTGTGACTTGATTTTTTTCAGTGAATAATAATCTCTTGGAGTCTTGCCATGCCAGTACATATACATCTACTTCATTCATTGTAAGTGCAGAACACTTTTCAATAGCAAGGATATGCCAGAATTTTACGACTTCCCACAATTAATGGGCATTTGGGGGCCCTCCTTCACCAGTTGTTTGCTTGTACACATAATGTGCCATTAGCATTGTCGCACTTGCTTCTTTATGCATTCCAGTGCCAGTGGAAGGAGAAAGATCTTGAAGTCCTGATTCTATCAATTAAGTGGTCCAAGAAAGAGAATGAGCATCTTGAGGTCTCCATCTTCAACAGTCTTACAGTCTGGAGGGGAGCAGACACACACATAGCTTTTACTCAGGGAGATGGGGGTCAACTAAAGGTTAAGCAAGTGCAAGAAGAGGGAGACTGAGGGGTTCAGTCGAGGGGATGACTGAGAATGCTGCCTGGAGGAGGTGTGCTTGAGTCCTGGGTTCAAGGGTCAAAAGGTTCTGATGCTTGGTCTGCTAATCTTTCTTATCGTATCGTTGCCTGGCAGTATGCCTGTTATTTGAGTGGACTCTTCTTGGACCATTTGCTTGGACGAACAGTGGGCAGAAGTGGAAAGGAAGGGTGCTCTGGACAAAGGTGACAAAGCCCAGGAACAAAAGTCGGAAGGTGCACAGTGTGCCCAGAGGGCCAGGAGTTGGGTGGAGTGACTGGCTCCTTGGTCGCTTGCAAGTAGCATGAGAATAGAGAGAGCTGGGAGCATGCACTAAAAAGCACCCAAGACGAATTTAGGTTTGCACAGAAAAGGATGTTTCGTCAGGGTATGTGAGGAAAGTTGAGTAGGGAATTTAGGAATGGAGCAGACGACTCTAGTTGGGATGATGAAAGCGGAGAGACAGATCCGTGTTCTTTCCAGGTGCCCCAGCAGCTCCAGGTCTCACTGAACCTGTTACTTTGGCAGCTTCTATGCTTCACTTTTGGGGATTGCTTCTGCTTTGAAATAGCCATGTGGAAGAAAAACTACAAAGTTTTGAAGGGAAAAAACCCCACCTAACTTTAGCTGCCGTTGTGTCTTCATCTGTAAAAATCTTCTTCATGTCTCATGGATTTCAAAATGAAGTTTATCTTGGTTTGTTCCATAAAACATCAGATGCAACATTAATGGCCTAACCCCAAAAAGATAACTTGACAGCCATCAAACATTCAGCAGCGTTCCAAATGCCCTCTTGCTGGAGCCAGCCTTCTACGGGGCCATGTGGATGTCAGGCACACACAATTTGAGTCACGCTGACATAGCTGGGATGCCTGGATTGCGCTGGAATCTGGGGGGTACCAATCACAGGCCAGAGAGAAGCCATTGGCTGGAAGGAACAATGCCAGAGTGTTCACTGTCTCTGCAGAAGGAGGGGGTGTTGATGGTGAGGGGAATGACAGTTGCAGCCAGAGGGGCAAAATGACCCCAAAGCAGGGTGGGCACATGTCAGTGATGCTGGGCAGAAGCACTCCAGGGGCTCAGGTCATGACCACATCCCTTTTCTCCTGCCCCACAACCAGAAAAATTAAGAAGGTACAAGATTTTCCCTAAAACTTAATGTACGGAATGCCCTGCTGTCTTCAGGTTTTTAGGAAATCCAGGGTTGACAACAGCCGAAATTTATGAAGCACTTACCTCTACCAGACACTGTCTGTATCTTAAAAGTAATTCATTTAATTCTCACATTCCTTAATGAGGTAAGTTTTACAATTTCCATTTTATGATGAGGGAAACTGAGGCTTAGAAAGATTAAGAAACTTGCCCAAATCCTGCAGCCAGAAATGCGCAAAATCAAGACGTGAACCACAGTCTCTCAAAAGCCAAAGCCTGGGCACTCACTACTACCCTCAGCAGTCCCGTGGCTGGTTCATGCCATCTGTGCCACCCCCACACAGCCACCTCTTGGATGGTAGAACCCTGTGTGTTGAACAAGTAGAGAAACGTTCTAAAAGGATTCTTCTTCCTCCCCTGTTTTCCTGGGGGCCGAGTAGACATGTTTAAACATGCTGTTCATCCGACGCTTGTTTACTTCAGTGGCTGGGCCAGGAACAGTAAGAGGCATGAGGATCACCCAGCGTGGAGACCGCTCTGGAGGAGGCTGCAGACTGGAGGCGCTGTTGTAGCCAGCTGCATTTTGGAGGTTGGGTTGCATGTCTTAGATCTCTAATGAGTTTGGTCATTATTTTTTCAGCCAGGGTTTTCTTCCTCCCTCCCTGTCTTCCTTCCTTTTTTCCTTCCTTCCCTCCTTCCTTCCTTCCTTCTTTCGTCCCTCCCTCCCTTCCTTCCTTCTTCCTCTCTCTCTTTCTTTTATTTTCTCTGTCTCTTTTTCTTTCTCTCTTCCTCCCTCCCTCCCTTTCTCTCCTTCTTTCTTTCTCCCTCCCTCCTCTCCTCCCTCTCTTGGTCTCTCTCTCTCTCTCTCCCTTCCTTCCTTCCTTTGTTCTTTCAAGATTTTTCTTTCTTTCTTTCTTTTTTAAAGGTGTAAGCCTTTTTCTGGTTTACTACACGCCAAGGACTGTGCTAAATCATTCACATAAAACCACTAGTGTGCATCACCTCATCTGGTCCTCCCACAGTCTAATGGGTAGGTACTATCATTATCCTCATTTTAAGAAAATGAAGAAACTGAAGCTCAGAGAGGTTAATTGATGTCTCCACCATCTGCCTAATTCAGTACCCTGCACCCTTAACCACTATAAAAGAACAACATGCCAATAGTTCCCTAATGCTATGAAAGGCACTGTTTTAAACGCATCCTTTTTATCAACTCACT
Source organism: Hylobates moloch (assembly GCF_009828535.3). NCBI lineage: Eukaryota > Metazoa > Chordata > Mammalia > Primates > Hylobatidae > Hylobates > Hylobates moloch. The sequence goes on along the minus strand of NW_026652283.1, from coordinate 4,249,239 downwards.
CACTCCTCCAAACAAGCACAATAGAAATTACTATTATCCTTGTTTAATACATTGGGAAACTGAAGCACAGAAAGGTCATGTAATTTTCCCCAGGTCACCCAGCTAGTAAGTGACAGAGCTGGGCTTCTGTTTCACCGAGGAAGATATTCCTGATTTTGTTCTGTTGTGTTTTTCACTTGAAATCCCCCACGATGGCCCAGAGTGGAATGCTAGGGTCCTGAGAATAAAGTCTCTGAGATGAACTGGGAAGGGGTGCCAGTGGCGGCTGTGTCCCCTACAGCTCTGGAAGGTGGAGGCAGTGGAGACAGCAACTACACAGCAGCCACAAGCCTGGGTCCCTGCCAGGAGAGACCTCAAAGTCCCCTCGAGGGTTGGCTTCCCTGTGCTGGGCCGTGCACAGAGGCGAGTCGTGGCTTCCAGGAGGCCAGCAGAACATGGTCCTCGGGAGAGGAGAAAGCCCGAGGGAAGGGCTGATGGGACCTCGCCCTCGGCTCTGAGAAGGGCTGCTCTGTAGGAGACGGGATGTAGGTAACAGCTCTGCCAAGAGCCAGGCAAGCAAAAGTTGGTTTCTGCTTGAGCAGCAGCCGGGGAATTGCAGGGAGAGAGAGGAATCCGTTCCCAACAGTGCATAATGTTCAACCGTGGAAGAGGTGACCATCAAGGGGGCCTCTAGAAAGAGGAGACGGGCTGCCCTTAGGCTGGCCTCTTTATTATCTCTGCCTCTAACCTTTGGGAATCCTTTGTCCATTTTTCAGCCCCTGGCGCCAGTGACTCCACTCTGCGAATCCCTTCCTGAGCAGCCATCCCCCACACCCATAAGACTCCAAGTTCTTTTTGGGGGACAGAAAGCCCAAGTGTGCTGAGGTCCGGGCTGCTGCACATTCATCCCTGGGTGGGCTGTGGCTCAAACCAGTCATTTGGTGCCCCCAGTAACACTCACACCCTATTCTCCTGCAGCAAATATACCCTCTGTACTATTCGTTTGGCCTTGGGTATTAGGTATCATGTGACCTCACTGGTATGGCATCTCCTGGTGTTAGTGGCTTCTTGCATGAGTACATTGCTCAGATGATCAGACAACATTTATTGAACACTTACCATGTGCCGCCTCCCGTTGTAACTGCTTTATGGGGTTATCCATTTAATTCTCCCAAGAACCCCATGAGTTGATTTTTTTTTTTTTTTTTTTTTTTTTTTTTTGAGACGGAGTCTCGCTCTGTCGCCCAGGCTGGAGTGCAGTGGCGCAATCTCGGCTCACTGCAAGCTCCGCCTCCCAGGTTCACGCCATTCTCCTGCCTCAGCCTCTCCGAGTAGCTGGGACTACAGGCGCCCGCCACCACGCCCGGCTAATTTTTTGTATTTTTTAGTAGAGACGGGGTTTCACCGTGGTCTCGATCTCCTGACCTCGTGATCCGCCCGCCTCGGCCTCCCAAAGTGCTGGGATTACAAGCGTGAGCCACCGCGCCCGGCCTAGTTGATATTATTTTTATCACCATATTACAGAGAAGGAAACGGGGGCCTAAGTGCTCGGTGGCTACGGGATGAGCTGGGACTCAAACACAATACTGGAACTGCGGCCATCAAAATCTGTGATTTGTCCCTGGTTTGTGTCTCAATAAAAAGAAGTCAGAGTCTTTCTTACTCCTTTATATCTCCCGTAGCTCCCGGTGAGTGTCTGTATACGGTAGTGATTCAAAAAATGTGGGCTTTTACTGACTGTTCAAAGACATTTCTAGGTTGGTTTTTTAATGATTAGCGAGACAGGGTGCCCTTAACAGGGCAAAATAGTGTTGAATCCTTGGTGGGCAAAATAATGTTGAATCCTTGGTAGACAAAATCAGGTGCTCTTTGGAAGAAATGAGAGAGAGATTTGCAGGCCATGTATTAGGAAACTTTGTTCCATGTCTTTTTTTTTTTTTTTTTTTTTGAGACAGAGTCTTGCTCTGCTGCCCAGGCTGGAGTGCAGTGACATGATCTCGGTTCACAGTAACCTCTGCTTCCGGGGTTCAAGCAATTCTCCTGCCTCAGCTTCCTGAGTAGCTGGGATTACAGGCATGCACCATGACGCCTGCCTAATTTTTGTATTTTTGTAGAGACGGGGTTTCACCATGTTGGCCAGGCTGGTCTGGAACTCCTGACCCCAAGTGATCCGCCCGCCTCAGCCTCCCAAAGTGCTGGGATTATGGGTGTGATCCACCACGCCCAGCCATGTTCCAAGTCCTTAAGGTAACAAGGAGAAATGTGAGAAGCCCATTTGGGAATGAAGGATGCAAGAAAGCCCTGTAACTGAGGCAGCCAATCAGAAGCTTTTATTAATGGCCCTCTTTCTTTTGTCCCCCACTTCCAGGAGAATCTACCATAAAACCGACAGACTCTTCCTGATCTCTACCTGTGCTGTCTGCCTCTCTAGCTCCGGACACTGAGAGCTGGTGCCCTGTGGCCACCGCAAGCTGGAACCCTGGAAGATCACCAAGAAGACTGCATGCCTCGCTCTAGCCTTCCTAAGGCAAAGTAGACTCCTGTTTTTGAGAGAAATTACCTGATTTCAAGAGAAACATAAAGGACTTTTTTTTCCTTAACATTCCACTCGTAAAAATGAAGTTTGGAAGAACTTCTGCAAACTCTGAGTGTTTTGGTCAATTGACCTTTTACGGTACTAAGCAAATCTGAAGCCACAAATACACTGGGGAGGAAGGTATACCCTTCACAAAAGATTTGTCACTTAGCCAGATACTCTGTTGCCATGCTTCTTTAAATAAAGAACATTTCTGGTATATTTTATTTATTTATTTTTATTTTTCAGAGTTGGGGTCTTGCTCTGTTGCTCAGGCAAGAATGCCGTGATATGATCAGAGCTTATTACAGCCTTGAACTCCTGGGCTCAAATAATCTGCCTGCCTCAGCCTCATGATTCATTGGGATCACAAGCGTGAGCCACAGTGCCTGGCTCTTTTCCTGGTGTATTTTAAATTGTTTCATTTCCTTGAAAGTGAGATTTATCTATTATGTTCAGAAAATCTGGCAAGATATACCTGATTGCTTGAGATCCCTAAAAATCACATTACATTAACGTTGAAAGGGGCATTTGAGTCTCACATTCTCACTTTAAAGATGAAGAAACTGTGGCCTGGAGAGGTTAAGTGACTTGTTTTCATCACACAGTCTTGTGCGTAGCAGGCTGCCCAGTTTCCAGCTTTCTCCCATTACTGTGCATCTTCCTTGCATCCAAGGTATACAGGGAAGCTGACCCTCCCAGTCAGGCCTCTCTACCTGGTCCTCAGCTGCCATCACAGATGTTTAATCATTGATCCCTCTTTTGGATTTCATTGTTATTGTTTTTTCCTTTTATTATGGAAACGTTTCAAACATAAAAGTAGATAATATAAATAACTACCACGCCCCCTCACCCAGCTTCTACAATTATTAGCACGTGGCCAATCTGTTTTTCTCTATACCTGACCCCAGTTACCCCTCCCACCCAGATGACTTTAAGGCAAATCCAAACATCATGTCATTTCATCTGTGAATGCTCTATGTGTAACAGTGTGTGACCCCTCTCCTACATACATGTGTGTCCACAGTACAATTGTCACAACTAAAAAGAGTGAACAATAATTCCTTAATATCATCAAATTTCCCTGATTGTCCTTCTTACTATGTCTCTCTCTCTCTCTTTGCAATTGGTTTATTGGAATCAAGATTATGGGGTAGAATTATGAGCTGATCATTCAAAGTCCTTGCATTAGAATTTTGCTGAATGAGGGAAAATAAATTGCATAATAAGGAGATTTTATAATAACCATAGATCACATTCATACATGCCTTTATACTTCCTGAGTCTCTTTAACCATAACTTTATTTTTTTTTTTTGAGATGGAGTCTCACTCTGTCACCCAGGCTGGAGTGCCGTGGCACAATCTCGGGTCACTGCAACCTCCGTCTCCTGAGTTCAAGCAATTTTCCTGACTTGGCCTCCCCAGTAACTGGGATTATAGCTGCCCGCCACTACGCTGACTATTTTTTTTTTTTTTTTTTTTGTATTTTTAGTAGAGACAGGGTTTCCCCATGTTGGCTAGGCTGGTCTCGAACTCATGACCTCAGGTGATCCGCCTGCCTCGGCCTCCCAAAGTGCTGGGATTACAGGCGTGAGCCACGCACCCGGCCAACCATAACTTTCATGTCAGATAAGGAGACAGGTATCATTTGCCTCCAACAGAGGAAACTGAGGCTTGGAGGTGGCATGGAATCTAATTAGTGGTCGAGCTCAGATCTCTCACGCTTCCTGACTTGGCTCTTTTCACTGCAACAGAATCTCATTATAACTCCCATCTCATTACAATTATAGCTTCAATTTTGTGCAGCTCGCAAGGATCAACCCCCTTCTAGATACTTCCTATGTAGAAGCTCATGGAACCGTCAGGACAACCCTGTAGAGGAGATGCTCGGATTCTCATTGCACTGACGGGGAATCTCAGGCACAGAGGCGTAGAAACATTTTTCAAGGTCACCCAGCACCAGCATTTAAGCCCAGGTCTTTCTGATTCTAGAGCTCCTGCTTGCAATAGCTATCACATGCTAACATCACGTAACAAGGTGACTGTAATTCACAGTAGTGAAAATTTTCTTCTATCGACTTTATCCTTATTCCCTTTTAGAATTTGGCTTGAAATGTGAAACCACATTTTTTAAAATGCTACTATTCAGACATTTCATAAATGTGGATGTGATTTTCCTTTGTTCGAATTTGTGAAAATCAACATGACCCTCGACTGAAAAATGCAGAGCTGAAAATGAATCCAAGACCCCGGAACTGTCTATCCTGGCCTCACTCAGCCGGTGGCTAGTGCCACACGGTCCCTGCCTTGGTCTGACCCTGCTCGCTCTGTCTTGTGCTTTCAGGAGCAGTCAAAGCCCTTTTTAGAAAATATTTCTTGGTCTTCTGTGGCATTGGATGGACAGAGTTTTCCACTAGGCTTTTTTTTTTTTTTTTTTTCCAGCCACACTGGCCCTTAAGAAGATGTTACTCAAGGCTCCACACCTACTTCAAACATTTTTAGGGGCCCTGGCTGGGGCCTTGTGCAGAACTGCCAGGAACCCGACAGAGAGGAGGAGCCCAGCTCTGGGGGCCTCGCCTTGGTCCCAGTGTTTACTGAGCCCTTGCAGAGGCCCTGCTGTCAGTGTGCTGATTCTCTTTCTCACACTTCCCCAAACAGCATATTCTTGTTAGGCAGCTGTTGCTTGCAAGGCCTTCTTTCAGCCACGGTCGCTTTTCCCATGTTTAGAGCCCTGGTGTTTCCCCCCTTCCTTTTTTTTTTTTTTTTTTTGAAGGGCTTTTCCCCTAAGTCTTTCTATCGCTGAACAGCTGTGCTCTGATATTAGATAGAATGTTTTCTGTCCTCACCACAAGCTTATGAACAAAAGGGTTTTAAGAACCCTGATAAATGAACAAGGTCTCTGGGAAGACGAAATGTTACCAACATTTCAAACAATCAAAATCCTTGTGCATCTCGAAGGGTTGGCACTCTCAAAGCAGTGCTGGGTGGGTATTTTGTCTTGGAGCCTTGGAGACTGTAATTTTTTTTTCAGTCTCCCTATCGACCTGACATGGGAAAGTTGGTCAGAAGATGGCCGTTTACTGCCATCAAAGCCCCGAGCTTGCTTTCCTATTGGCTGTTTGTCCTGCTTTGAGGCCCCTCTGGAGAGTTTCGGGGGGTTCTCTCAGCAAAGAGGGGCCAAGGCTGGGCATTTTGGTTTCTGTTATCTTCCAGTTTATGTTGAGGTTCTATCCTCATCTGAAACAAACCTGTGGCCACTCTTGATTAAGCGCTACCTGTGTGCAGGTGCTCTGCCAAGCACCTGCCATTATCCCGTTCTAGCTGCAGAGCAGCCTGTGACGTCTGCGTTGAGACCTCTAACTTTCACATGAGGAAACTGAGAGTTACAGAAAATAAGCAGCTTGCCCAAGGTTGCTTAGCAAGGTTGTTTGCCACGTGGCTCCAACTTTCCAGCAAGTGGTGGAGCCAATATTCAAACCCAGATATTTTGGACTCTGAAGCCTCTGCTTTCTTCAGTAAAAGTGGGATCCCTGAGTGGCCAGGGGTGGCCAGAGAGGGGGTTGCCTAGACTATTCTGCCTTCCTGCTTCCATGTAGGACCTCCTTCTAAACCAAGGGGCTCTCCTTTATTTAAACTCTTCACCCCCATCTTTGCCCCCACATCACATCCCCTGGGATGTGCACTGTCTTCCTTGACTTATTTTAATGTTGTCCAAGCCCTAGGCTACTTTCTCTGCTTCACTGGCAGCCCAATCTGGGGTCCAAACCCAGATGTTTGCTCTCCAGCCCAACCCCTTCCTGGTACTGCCTCACGTGGGAACAGAAAGGTCAAGGCTTAAAGTAAAATGACAGATGGAAAGAAAAGCCTCCACCAGCCCGTGGAGCTCCGTGAAATCCTTCATTATGGGATTTCGCTTGTCAGGGCTACAAGGAGAAGCCTGAAGGCTCATGGCAAAAATCAGTAACACATAAAGGCACTGTACAGGCAGGCACTGCTCATCACAGTGAAAACATCTGACAGGCAGTCGCAAGGGTGGTGCAGCAGGGTGATGGGGAAGGAGGAGGGGAGAAGCAAGGGAAGAGAAGAGGAAAATGACCAGCATCGTGACTTCATTTCCTGTCTGTTGGCACCATGCCTGCTCTCTTCCACAGAGACCTTCTTCTCTTCTGAAGAAGAGATCTTTTACAAATCCAGAAGAAAGATCTTGGCTAGATCCAAGGAAGACGATAGAAAGCATCCAAATACAGAGACCCAAACATGTCCTTCTCTGGAGATCTTGAAGGCCAGGGTTCAGGCTCATCATTTGGGGAGTTTAGGGAAGGGCCTGCAAGGAGGCAGAGGCATGGACTCAATGATGTCAGCCCTATGGATTCAGGAGAGAGGAGTAGTGTTGGCCTTGGGGGCGTTCTCTTCTCAAGCCAGAGTAGGGCCAAGGCAGTAAGTCCACACAAGGGACCGAGAAGTGGGCGTATATGGAGCAAACTCCAGACACACCTGTCCTTGCCCACACATCAGGCTGCACACCTTTTTCTCATGTGTCCTCACCCTTCCCAGTCTTTTCTAACTTCCTTTACCTTTGAAGCTTCCTATCACCTCTACGGGAAAATGCAGACAAAGCATCTTTTCACGGGGTTTTCATGTCAATAAAGAAAAACACTTGCAGGACACAGAATTGATCACAAAGCATATGGGTCCAGCAGGCTTGGGAGGGGCTTCATTCTTTGGAAGAGAAGCAGGGGCAGCTTCTGTGCCCAGACCTGGAGAGGCTGCCCAGAAGGGAACTGCATCCCCTCGGCTGCCCTGTGCACTCCTTAAGTGGGGCACGTCCAGGTTCTTCAATGTTAGGGGAGACTGTGAAAAGTGCAAAGATGTTTCTGCAGTGGCTTTTGAGAGTAGGCTGTGGCACCTCCAGGGGGGTATGGAATGTGCGATGCTGGTGACGGTGTGGCACAGGGAAGGTCCCGTGGGTTCCACACCCAGTAAATAGTCGTGAGTCATCTCATCCTCTCTAGTCTCCATTTCTCCTTTGGTCAAAAAGGGTTCATCTTAATCATCCTGCTTGCCTCGTAGGGAAAACAGGATCTAGGGAGAGAAAGTTTGGACAGTTCTTAGAAAGGTTAAAAGAGACACGTAAGTGGGGTTGTTGTTATCCTGGATTTCAGGGAGTGGAGGAATAGGAGCCTACACGAGGCTTCCCCAGCCCTGGCAGCCAGCATTTGCCAAACCTCTGCAGTGGCAGTGGCCATCCCCCACCAGAAGCCATGGGAGGAGAGGGGCTCCAGCAACCAGCGGCAGTTGGAACCCAGAGGGAAGTGTGGCTGCTGAGCCTGTGGTCAGCAGAAACCACCTCCTTCCCTCCCTGCCTGGCTTGCTCCAAACCCCAGGAAAGGCAGAGTTTCTGTGGATACTTAAGCTGTGCCTGCTGGACCAGGCTGGGTTGGGGGTGGGGTGCCGCTCTCTGCCAAATGGTGCCAGTGGGAATGGAGGGGGAGCGACAGCTGGGGGGTAGAGCGGTAGCAGGGTCAGAGCCTTCTCCTGCCAGCCTGTGCTGGGCCTGGGGGCTGCCGCCTGCTCTCAGCTTAGATAATGCATGAGGGACTTTGGGTGGGGGCAGGACGAGGCTCAGAGAACCTATGTGTGGGATGCTGGAGAAATCCAGGGCCAGCACGCAGGGCATAAGGTGCGCACTGCCCACTGAAACCAGAGGAAAACAGGGCTGAGCCTGGCAGGCTCTGGCTGGCTCTTCCAATGGAGGAAGCACCTTGCTTGGCTAGAATCATGCGCAAAGTTCATGGCCTCCCTTGCTGCTCCTGGAGTGCAGAGACCCCCTGTGGCCCTTCCCACCAATCATCCTCACTCATACACATTAGCTCCACCCTCAGAAAGGCACTCAAATGGAGAGGACTTGCCAGTTTGCTCCTGCAGGCACAAGTGTGTGCTGGCACGTTCTCAGTTCTCTCTTCTGCCCGGCCCCCTAGGCAAGAAGGTAGCCTCGCAGTGCAGGGGGCAGGGAAATGGAGTTGACACAAAGGTCTACCCGAGGTGTGACTGCCACCACCTCAGGACTCTGGCGTTTCAAGGTCAGCCCTCCAGACATGGTTTTATCCTCCTAGGCACTGGGTAGCAATTTTTATAGTCTGGCCCCTGACATTGACTGGCCTCTCGTAAAAGGGCCCATACCCCTTTCTGCAGTACACAGCATTTTAAGACCAACTTAAATAGCACACAACATGGTTTTAAAAATGAATGTGTATAGCTATTTCTACACATGGCCATTGAACCAATGACTTTGGCTCAAGGAGACCTTGATCTTTGTTTCAACCCCATCACTGGGCATCCCCACCCCCACCCTCTACCTCCACGGGGCCTTGCAAGAGTGATTTGGCAACTCTGGGCCTCAGCTTTCTCAGTCTGAAAGGAGGAGAGAGGGGCAAGATTTCTTTCCAAAAGGAAAACTCAGCAATAAAAGCGCAATAGTAATGCTAACTTTCGTGTGCTGTCTGTGTACGCTCCTTTTTTTTTCTTTTAATTCATGCCCGAAAAGCTTTTATAAAAGGGCTTCACTGTCAATTTCTCTTAACATCATTCACCCCATCTGAAGTTTCTCCAAGATGTTGATTTTGCCTCCATGCCCACTGAGTCTCTTAACCCCCTCCTTCCACTGGCATCCCTACCGTTTCCATGAGTGGCTGAGCCCCTTGTCAGCATTTTCCTGGAATGTTGTAATGGCCTGAAGCATGTCTCTCTCCTTGGATGCAACCTCCATCCAAATGGTTCTTGGAGAGGTAAAGGGATGTGTTCATGTATCTGGTCTGTGATGGAGCCATCATTGGAACCAAAGACTTGTTGACTCCAGAGTTTATGCCCTTTACTGCACATCACAATGTCTCATTCCCCAGCCTCATTGTGTGTTGCTTCTCACTTCCCTTACTTTATTACTCACACACCTTGAAGGTGCCACGAGTGTAAAGCCTCTTGCTATTTTTAAGGAGCAGTCCTTCTGGCTAGTATGATACTCACATGCCTGCTTACGAAACACCTATTCAGGTACACTGCCATCTCTATCCTTCTGTTACTCCATCAATCATATCTCTGTCTGTTCTGTGGATCTGTGAGCAGCTTGAAGGTAGGGACCAGGTTTTATTTGTCATCAATTCCCTAAAGCCAGTTAGAGTACCTGACACTAATGTGTACTGACTTTTTCAAAGTACCATGTGCTTTACAAGGATTATCTTATTTAAGTTCCTTAATAACCCTGTAAGAGATGGAGGGCTTCAAGATGCATCTGGTACTCACCTTTTCCATGGAGAGAAACCAACATAGCGAGTAGATAATACAACTTCAAATAGATCATGTAAGAGAGAACACTGGAATTCAACAGTGAAGTGACAGGAAGCACCAAAAGCAAGGAAGGAGAGAGAGAAGCAAGGCAGCCTGCTTGGCTGGGAAGGAGAGAGAAGCAAGGCAGCCTGCTTGGCCGGGATCAGTCGTGAGTCTGGAGAGGCTCCCTACTTGTGGGGAAAGGGTAAGCGAGAGGCCCTTAGTGGTCCACATTCCTGCTGTGGACTCCTACAGTCCTAGCCATGGGAGAGCATCTTGACCATCATAGGCCCCAAGTCTAACATAAGGAGCTCTCTGGAGACCACACGGAGGCATTGCTCCAGAGAGGGAGCTCATGCTGGGTCCCATAAACCCCCAAGTCCTAAGCAGCCACAGCATGGTGCCATTTTGAGAGTTCAGCCCTCATGGACTGCATCCTGCTCTGCTTCTGGGGCCATGGGCAACTATCTCACTATCTCCACCAGCAGATGGGCAGCTGCACCCCGAGGACAAATTTCACTGCCCACAACCACTGCCCCTGTAGGCTGCTGTAGGGCTGAGGTGAGAGCAAAGCCTGTATTCTTCAGCTGCCTGCCTACTACTGTTCCCCAGGAAAGCAACCCCACCCTTCCCAGTAGCAGGGAGTGCAGCTAGGAGAATGTTGCAATGGCCTGAAGAATGGCTCTCATCAGCTGTCCCCACCTGAGCATTCTGTGGCAGCCAGGAGATTACCCCGCTTCTGCTACCACAGTCAGCACCTGCCTGCACCACCAGGGAGACTAAGGTCAGGTCAACACAGCCCTGCACCACCCCCCTTCCACCCCCAGAACCCATGCACACTGTCTAGGGACCTGGGGAGCAATCAGCCCAGTCCACCACCATTGATACCTGAGCACTTCTCCTGGGGGCCTAAGGTCAGGCTTACCCAATCTGCCACTACCACTGCAGCTGGCACCCACCTGCACATGCCACCTGTGAGTCTGGGGACTGGTCCTCCCAACTCTTTGCAGCCACTGCCCACATCAGGGTGAACCACTTAGGTCCCAGAGGGTTGTCCTGCCACTGCTACTGCCATCACTCATTCCATGCCCACCACCTAGGAACTTGGGAACCTGCCCATATGCCTGATCCACTGCTGCCATTGCTAGAATGCACGCAAGCCACTTAGAGGCCCAAGAAATGGCCTGCCTGGACTCATTAACACCAGTGCCACTCTGGCGCTCAAGGACAGACACACTCACACTACTGCTGCCACCACTGGGGCCCAAAGATTGGCCCACCTGGCATCCTAGTCCCCAACAAAACTTCACCACAACTTCCTCTACCAACTGCACCCTAAGCCATTGAAAAAAATGACACGCACCATTGATGCTGTTTACAGCCAAAAAAAATTATACAGAAACTGCACTACTGCGTGTACCCAGAATCAAAGCCAAAGTGCTCTACCCAACCACCACCATAGATGTCTCTTCAGAAAAATGTCCTTCCCCACAAAAGCAAATTCAAAAAATTAGAAGAAGCTACTGTTACATTAGATGAGCAGATGTAAGACACAGAAAACATGAAAAAGCAAGGAAATATGACACCTCCAAGGGAACACAATAATTGTGCAACAACAGATATCAATCAAAAAGAAATTTATGAAATCCTGGAAAAAGAATTTGAAATATTAATACTAAAGAATCATAGTGAGATACAAGAGAATTCTGAAAAACAATACAAATAAATCAGAAAAATAATTCAGTATATGAATGAGAAATTTACCAAAGGGATAGATGTCATGAAAAAGAACCAAACAAATTCTGGAATGATAGAATTAATTGAATGAAATACAAAATACTTTCTAAAGCTTCAACAATAGACTAGATCAAACAGAAGAAAGAATCTCAGAACTTAAAGACAGGTCTTTTGAAATAACCTACTAAGACAAAAATAAAGAAAAAAGTAATAAAATAATGAGCAAAAGCTTTGTGACATATAAGACTTTAGAAGTGACCAAATATTCAAATTTTCAAAGTCCCAAAAGATGAAAAGAAAACAGAAGAGTTAGAAAACCTATTTAACAAAACAATAAATAAAAAGTTCCTAAGACTAGCAAGAGATTTAGACGTCCAGATACAGGAGGCCTAAAAATCCCCAAATAAGCACAATTCAAAAAGGTCTTTTCCATAGTATATTATAATCAAACTGTCAAAAGTCAAGACAAGGGAAAATTCTGAAAACAACAAGAAAAAAAGCAACTAGTCACCTATAAAGGAAACCTCATCAGACTAACAGCAGATTTCTCGGCAGAAATCTTACAGGCCGGGAGAGAATGGAATAATATATTCAGTGCTGAAAGAAAAAAAAAAAAACCTGTCTGTCAAAGATACTATACCCAGCAAAATTGTCTTTTATACCTGAAGGATAATTAGTCTTTCTCAGACAAGTAAATGCTGAGGTAATTCATCACCACTAGACTGGCCCTAAAAGAAATGCTTGAGAGAGTCCTACACCTGGAAATGAAAGAACAATAGCTACTATCATGAAAACACATGAAAATATAAAACCACTGGTCGAGCAAACATACAAATAAGGAAGAGAAAAAACTCAAATGTTACCACTATAGAATACCACCAAATCACAATGATAAACAAGAGAGAAATAAAGGAGCAAAGGATATACAAAATAATCAGAAATCAATTAAAATCACAGAAATAGGTCCTCACATATCAATAATAACCTTGAATGTAAATAGATTAAACTTTCCATTTAAAAGATATAGACTAGCTGAATGGATTAAAAAAAAAAAAACCATGACCAACTATATGCTGCCTGCAAGAAACCTCTCATCTGTAAAGACACATATAGACTGCAAGTAAAGAAGTGGAAAAGATATTCCATGCAAATGGAAACCAAAAGCAAGTAGGAGTATATCAGGTAAACTTAAGTAAAACAGGCTTTAAATCAAAAATAGTAAAAACAGACAAAGAAGGTCATTACATAATGAAAAAGGATCAATTCAGCAAGAGGATATAACAATTCTAAACATACATGCATCCAACACTGGAGCACCCAGATATATAAAGCAAATAATATTAGATATAAAGGGAGAGATAGACTTTAATACATTAATAGTTGTAGATTTCAACTCCCCACTCAGCATTAGACAGATCATCTAGACAGAAAATTAAAAAACATTTTATTCAAACTTCATATTACACCAAATATGCATAACAGACATTTACAGAACATGTCATCAAACAGCTACAGAGTACTCATTCTTCTCATCAGCACACAGAACAGTTTTCAGTATAGATCATATGTTAGGACACAAAACAATTCTCAAACAATTTTTAAAAATTAAAATCATATCAAGTATTTTCTCAGACCACAACAGAAGAAAACCAGAAATCAATATCAAGAGGAACTTTGGAAATTGTACAAATATGTGGAAATTAAACAACAAGCTTCAGAATGACCATTGGCTCAAGGAAGAAATTAAGTAGGAAATCAAAAACAGCAGATTTCTCAGCAGAAACCTTACAGACCAGGAGAGAATGGAATAATATATTCAGTGCTGAAAGAAAAAAAAAACCTGTCTGTCAAAGATACTATACCCAGCAAAATTATCTTTTATACCTTGAAACAAATGAAAATCAAAATACAATATACCAAAACCTTTGAGATACAGCTAAAGCAGTGCTAAGAGGGAATCTTATAGCAATAAATACCTACATCAAAAAAGTAGAAACATTTCAAGTAAACAATATAACAATCACCTCAAGGAACTAGAAAAGCAAGAATAAACCAAACCCCAAATTAGTAGTTGGAAAGAGAGACTAAAGATCAGAGCAGAACTAAATGAAATAGAAACTAAAAAAAAAAAATACAAAGGATAAACAAAATGAAAAGTTAGTTTTTGGAGATGATAAACCAAATAGATAAACCACTTTCTAGTCTAACAGAAGAAAGAAAGAAGACCCAAACAAGCAAAATCAGAAATGAAAAATAATTTACAACTGATATCACAGAAATACAAAACATCATCAGGACTACTAACTATATGCTAACAAACTGGAAAACCTAGAGGAAATGGATACATTCCAGAACACATGCAACCTATGGAGATTGAATCAGGAAGATGGAGAAAACCTGAACAGACAACACCCTGCCACATTAAAATCTCATGATTTTAATGAATAATGAAAATCTCCCCAAAAAAGGAAAGTCCAGAACAGGATCACTTCACTGCCAAATTTAGCCAAACATTCAAAGAAGAACCAACACTAACTCTCCTCAAACTATTCAAAAAAATTGAAGCAAGGCCAGGTGCAGTGGCTTACGCCTGTAATCCCAGCACTTAGGGGCCAAGGCGGGTGGATCACTTGAGGTCAAGAGTTTGAGACCAGCCTGGCCAACATGGTGAAAACCTGTCTCTATTAAAAATACAAAAATTAACCAGGCATGGTGGCAGGTGTCTGTAATTCCAGCTACTCCAGAGGCTGAGGCAGGAGAATCACGTGAACCTGGGAGGCAGGCATTATGCCATTGCACTCTTGCCTTGGCAACAGAATGAAACTCCATCTCAAAAAAAGAAAAAAAGAAGAAGAAAAGAAAAAAGTGAAGCAAAGGAAATTCTTCCTAAATCATTCTCTAAGGACAGCATTACCCTGATCCCAAAACTAGGCAAGGACCCAACCAAAAAAAGAAAACTACAGGCCAATATCCCTGATGAATACAGATGCAAAAATTCTCAACAAAATGATAGTAAACCAAATCCAACAGCACACCAAAAAAAAAAAAAAATACACCATGATCAAGTGGTATTTATCCCAGTGATGCAAGGATGCTCAACATGCACAAATAAATAAATGTGATACATCACATAAACAGAATGAAAAAAAAACCCATATGATTACGTCAATAGATGCAGAAAAGGCATTTGATAAAATTCAGCAGTGCTTCATGATTAAAAACTCTTCAACAAACTATGTACAGAAGGGACATACCTCAACATAATAAAGGCCATGTGTGACAAACCCACAACTGACATCATACTGAATGGGGAAAAGCTGAAAGCCTTTCCTCCAAGAACTGAAAAAAGATAAAGATGCCCAGTTTCAACACTCCTATACAACATAGTACTGGCAGTCCTAGCCAGAGCAATTAGGCAAGAGAAAGAAATAAAAGGCATCTAAATTGAAAAAGAAGTCAAATGGTCCCTCTTTGCTGATGGTTCTATCTTATATATAAAAAAACTAAAGATTCTACCAAAAAACTCTTAGATCTGATAAAATCAGTAAAGTCTCAGGAAACAAAATCAACATACAAAAATCAGTACCATTTCTATAAACCAATAATTAAGAAAGAAATCAAGAAGGCAATTTCATTTACAACAGTTATTAAAATATCTAGGAATAAATTTAACTAAGGATATAAAAGATCTCTACAAGGAAAACTACAAAGCACTGATGAAAGAAATTGAAGAGGACACAAATTGAAAAGACATCCCACGATCATGGATTAGAAGAATTAATATCATTAAAATGACCAACTGCCCAATGCAATCTACAGATTCAATGCAATCCCTATCAAATTTCCAATGTCATTTTTCACAGAAATATAAAAATAATCCTAAAATTTGTATGGAACCAAAAAGAGCCTGAATAGCCAAAGAAATCCTGAGCAAAAAGAACAAAGCTGGAGGCATCACACTATCTGACTTCAAAATAATTCACAAGGCTATACTAATCAAAACAGCATAGTATTAGTATAAAAACAGATACATAGACCAATGGAACAGAATTGAGAATCCAGAAGTAAATCCACTTATTTATAGCCAATTGATTTTTGACAAAGGTGCCAAGCACATACATTGGAGAAAGATACTCTCTTCAATAAATGGTATTGAGAACATTGGACATCCATATGCAGAAAAGTGAAATTGAGCCCTTACCTCATCATATACAAAAATCAATTCAAGATGAATTAAAGACTTAAACATAAGACTTGAAACTATAAAAATACTAGAAGAAAACATAGGGAAAACACTTTAGAATATTGATCTAGGCAAATATTTTATGGCTGAGACCTCAAAAGCATAGGCAACAAAACCAGAAATAGACAGATGGGACTATACTAAACCAGAAAACTTCTTCACACCAAAGGAAACAATCAGCAGACTAAAGAGAAAACCTGCCAAATGGGAGAAAACTATTTATCCAATAATGGACTAGCGTTCAGAATATACAAGGAACTCAAACAATTCAACAGTAAACAAACAAACATATAATCCCATTAAAGATTTGGCAAAGGACATACAAAGACATTTCTCAAAAGAAGACAAATGGTAAATAGTTATATAAAAAATACTTAACATCGCTAATCATCAGAAGAATGCAAATCAATACCACAGTGAGGTATCATCTTAACCCAGTTAGAATGGCTGTGATTAAAAAGACAAAAAATAACAGATGCAGGTGAGGATGTGGAGAAAAGGGAACTCTTAAACACTGTTGGTGGGAATGTAAATTAGTACAGCCATTATGGAGAACAGTGTGGAGATTATTCACAAAACTAAATACAGAACTACCATACAATCCAGCAATCCCACTTCTAGACATTTATCCAAAGGAAAGGAAATCAGTATATTAAAGGGATACCTGCACTCACATGTTTTTTGCAGCACTATTCACAATAGCAATTATATGGCATCAATTTAAGTGTCCACCAAGGGACAGACACTTGGAATAGGTAAAAGAAATGTGGTATAAATACACATCGGAATACTATTTGGCCATAAAAAAAAGAATGAAATCATGTCATTTCCAGCAACATGGATGCAACTAGAGATTGCTGTGTTTAGTGAAGTAAGCCAGACACAGAAAGACAAATTTAGTGTGTTCTCACTCATATGTGGGAGAGCTAAAATAGTTCATCTCATGGAAGCAGAAAGTAGAATGATGTTTACCAGGGGCTGGGAAGGGTGTGTGGGTGGCGAGAGTTGGGGAAAGAAGAGAGGTTGGTGAATAGGTACAAACATAACAGTCAGACAAAAGGAATAAGTTCTAATGTTTGACACACATAGAAATGAAAAATACTCAAGGTGATGTATACCACAAATATCCTAACTTGATCATTACACATTCTCTGCATGCAACAGAATATCACATGTACCCTATAAATATGTAAAATATTACATATCAATTTAAAAACCCTACAATATGTTATTTCCCCCCTTTTCCAGATGAGGAAATTTAGAGGAAGGGAGCAGTGGCAGCTCTAGAATGTTAACCTATGGCAGGGATTTATGGATTATAATTTGGTTGCAGGCGTACCAGGAGGTTTTGTCCTGAAGCTGATTTTTGCTCTGTGTTGCTTTTACCCTACACATTGCATGTTTGGGGGTGGCTACGGCAATCATGGGGACTAAAACCCTCTTTTGCCAAGCAAAGGTACCACTTCTACAGGGAAGTTAAGTCAATTGCCAAAGATTGCACACCTAGAAACTAGCAGAGTCAGAACTTAAATCCCGAGATAGTTGTCAGTAGGAGGTTAGTTAGAAGTCGTTAGGTATTTTTGCCAAGACACTAATAAGTCATTAACATGGAATTTACAAGAAGAAGCCCAAAGGTCCCAGTTTTTTTCCAGCTTCTAGATTAACAGGGGAAATAAGTCGTTAAAATGTACATTATGACACATACAAAAAAGACAAACTCAGCAGGTGCAAAGAATAGCAATTGGGCAGAAATTTATGGGGAGTTGCAGAGCCATTGGTGAGGGGCACTGGGTAGGTGGGTTTCCAGGTGGTATAAGACTATATGACTCAAAGTTTCGATGAGAGGAAATGTGCCATCACATTTCAGCTGCAGCCTACCTAGTCTCCCCACCATGTGGGTCCCAGTTTCCTCATCTACTTAAGGAAGGGTTAAGATTCAATAGTCTTCCAGCATTGATACTTTATGACTGGTTTTGTTTTCAAATCAGAGAAAATATTGAACACATACAGCTCTTAGATTCTCCTCTATTCCTGCAACTTTTTAAAAACTTTCCAGAGAATGACTTCCTGGACATTGCCACGTAGAATGTCTATTTTGAGACTTGTCGGTAGCCAATTCTCATAAGGAATCAGCTTCCCCTATCCCCGACCAGGGAATGCATGGATTTTGTAATATCCTGGCCAATTCTTCCTTACGATAGTGTGCATGATCCAGTACTTTCTTCTGAGACTGTGCGGGATCTGACATCTAATGGAGAAAAAGCTAGTCGTGTTTTTGAGACGAGCCTTTCTGAGGGAAGCAATGAACAGCTCTTCCCAGGCTGTTCTATTTTTCCTGCCCAGTCTGAAGTCAAACACTGCGGGGAAATCCGGCTGCTTCCTAGAAGCCAATCCATTCCACCCGCTTTGGAGAGGAAGAGAAAGATGGATTTAATGATTCTGGTTCTAAGCCCAAGGGTCATGGCTGTGTCAGAGCAGAGGTTACCAGTACCCAGAGTCTAGGGCCCTAGTAGGGCCTGGGAAAACCATAGAGCCGCCAAGCGCCTTCCATCCAATGATCCCAGCAGCATTTGGAGGGAAAAGGCACAGAGGGAATGCAGGGAGGGAGGCATGGAGGATTTTAGGAGAAGGCCACTGACGGGAACTAGTTCTGTTAAAGCTCTAGGCTCAGTGACTTTCTGGGGGCCACTGGGTTTCTTTAGGGCCCTTTATGATTTCAAAGAGCATACCCTCGATTCTACTACGACCCACTCATATAGCTTCTTAGGGAGCATATCTGCAGATCTTTCCAGGAGGGAAGAGATAGCAAGTGGAGGGAGCATGGGCACGCACAGCTTCCACGTAGCAGGGAAAACCCAGCAATGGGATATGGGGAGGACGAGAGAGATAGAAGAGGGGCTGGGGCCCTTCACAGGGACTTGCTTCCTCTCCTCTTCAGGATCCATTGAACTTCCTGCGAATTCGTAACTCAGCTCTCCTGCCCACTTAGCTATCTGGGCGACTTTCCCAGGGACTAGGCCAGCCAGTTTCTCCCAGCCTGGGCCCTAAACAGCCTCCTCCTCCCATGTCTAGATGCTTCTGCTGACAGACAGACTAATTCAAATGACCCCTGCTCAATCTCATGATTCCCAAGCAAGATCCTCACCTCCTTGCACAGTAATGGTCTCACTAAGCTTAAGAGAAGGATGGTCCATTTGGGATGTTCTCATGCATGGTGTAAACTAATAAGAAAGTGCTGCTCTTTCAACACATAGAAAATGCTACTGACCACTCGCCCTTGCCCTCACCTTTCCTCAGTGTAGACTGTGCCAGGGCCATTCTGGGTGAGGGAGGCAGAAAACAAGGAGGTCATGTCCATGGCCCTCAAAGCTCACAGTCTCTTGCTGGACACAGGTGTATATAAAACTAATTGTATTACTGGGGAGTAAATGCGGCTATGGAAATGCAGAGGATGGAGAGATTCTCATCACCACCCAGCAGGCAGGAGTCAGGAAAGCTTAAAGGAGATGGAATTTCACTCTGAATTTAGGATTTTCATAGGGAGAGATAGATGGATGGCACTCCCAGGCATGGGGAGATTAGAGCAGAGGCAAGGGAAATGCCGTGTCTAAAAAATGGTCAATATTAAATTTGACTGAGCCATGGATGTTTGAGGGGGAAGTAGGTGATCAGAGTAAGGATTCAAGTGAGAGCGTAAAAGATGTTGCCGGAGATACAGGAGGCTCCAGCCGGATTGTGGAGGACTTTAATTCTACCCTAAAGATTTTGTAGTTCATCCTCCAGGTGGACGGTTCCCTTGTACTCCACACCCATACTCCTTACTATTAATATCTTTTTTTTTTTTTTTGAGACAGAGTCTCGCTGTGTTGCCCAGGCTGAAGTGCAATGACACGACCTCAGCTCACTGCAACCTCTGCCTCCCAGATTCAAGTGATTCTCCCGCCTCAGCCTCCCAAGTAGCTGGGACTACAGGCGTGTGCCACCATGCCTGGCTAATTTTTTTGTATTTTTGGCAGAGATGGAGTTTCACTGTGTTAGCCAGGATGGTCTCGATCTCCCGACCTCGTGATCCACCTGCCTCGGCCTCCCAAAGTCCTGGGATTACAGGCGTGAGCCACCATGCCCAGCCTCCTTACTATTAATATCTTATACTACTGCGATACATTTGTCAAAATTAATGAACGAACACTGATACATTATTATTAACTAAGCCCCTGCTTTATGGTAGTATTCTTAAAATCAGTAGAAGTTTACCTTGTTCTTCTTAACCCCATGTGTCTTGTGCACCCCTGTGGTATGTGTACCCATGGGGAGACCATTGCCCTCTATGGATCCATGGAAACTTATGGATTTGAGCAACGCCATCTGTACTCATTTGTACCTTCCCATTTACAAGAAGAGTTCCTGGAGCCAGAGCCCAGCCTGATAGATGCCAACCAGCCCAGATGAGCAACAACCCTGCGAACACAACTGCCTTGGTTAGCACATGCTTTGATCAGCCCGGGTGAGGCACCAGAGGAAGAGGTTAGCGTGGATATTCTCGGGGTGGAGGAGCAAGATGGCTGGCGGAACCAGACCATAGCTGGAACTTCTGCTAAGTGAGATTGAGGTCCAGAAGCAATTCGGTGTAGTGAACAGGATGCTAAGACCCAAGGCTCAGGATACTCGGGCTCCCATTGATTCTGCCATGAGTGAGGTAAGTGGTGGCTGGAAAGACAGTTCATTCAACACATTTACTGAGCACATATTACATGCCAGGCACTGGGCTGCAGATCCAAAATGAGTAAGACCCAGCCTCCATCCTCAGGGGTGTGCACAGTCTACACAAAAAAGCAGGTGGTTTCAAAACCCCAGGTATTTATGAGGCCTTATGTTCCTTCCTTCAGGGCTATCTGTGACCTCTTTGTTCTATGCCTCTGTTTCTACAGACCAGACCTAGGTGACAGTGAGGATGCTGGGCAATCAGGCACAACTCCCTGGGTTAATTTGTCCTCAAATGAGAAAAAAAATGCAGGTGATCTCAGAGGCACTGCTTCCTGAATTCCGCTGATCCACAGGCACCTTGCCTGCACAGCCACATAAAACCTTGTTCTTCCTCCTCTTTTCTGTAAATCAGAATTTAAACAGAAGCTGTCAGTAAGGGACATGTCATGTAGGCTCTGGATACATTCAGTGTATATTTCAGAAAAAAAGCCTTAATTCTCCTTAATTCTCCTGATAAATCTTATCTCATGGCCTGTCCAGGAAAAAGGAGTCTTGCTATAAATTTTCTCCAAAATTATGGCTGCCCTCCAGATACATGGGCCCCCAAGGGTCAAGGAAAAATCCCACTGCTTTAATGAGGAGCCAGGACACACAGAGCCTGGCAGAACAGACAGTGCCTTGGGCTTCGAGCAATGCAGACAGGCTCTGCAACAAGGAAAGTACCCAAGACTCGGGGCAGAAGTCTCCCACCCATCACTCTGACTTTTAGCCTTGCTTTGTGCTGCTTCCCAGCCCACGTTCCTCAGGCAACCCAGATTCCACTTCATTGCCACCCACACCTTGACTTTGCTCCTTCCCACTCCTGGGGTCTGCACATGGGCTAATCTCCACCTTGGAAATGCCACACCCTTCTCTTCATCAGTCCTTGTGTCTCCTAGCAATACCTGGCTTCCCTGGTACCACTTCCAAGAAGCTTAGTGACACCAACCACTCTAATTCTTAGTACCTGCACAGTATTTAAACTCTTTGGACTCTAATATGGAAAGCTTGGCCTCTTTTCACCTGATACTCCTTTTCAGGGCCTCGTTCCTATGCTGTGTGACTAGGAAGAAGACTGACAGGCCTTGATATAGGGGCTTAAGCATTAAAGGCAATGGTCTTGTTGAAGGAAATAGAGGACCAGAGACACTGATATGGGGAATAGGAGGATTGTTTATTTAAGGTACACACCAGCTCAGTGGATTCATATCCAAAAAGCTGAGCCAGTGAGTAACTTAAATAAATAATCCTCCTGTTCCCCATATCGGTCTCTCTGGTCCTCTATTTCCCACAATAGTCTCCCATGGGGTGTATATACACCACCGAGACTGCATGAGATGCATGGGGTTAGAAACAGCATGGTAAACTTCTATTGATTTCAGAAACACCATCATTCAGCCTAGGAACATAGGGAGATCCCTTTTCTGAAACAAAGGTATTTTTAATTTCACTAGGCAAAATGGCATACACCTGTGGCCTCAGCTACTTGGGAGGCTGAGGCGGGAGGATTACTTGCACCTGGGTGATTGAGGCTGCAGTGAGCCTGATGGTGCCACTGCACTCCGGCCTGGGCAACAGAGTGAGACTCTGTCTCAAAAAAAGAAAATACCATTGTAAAGCAGGGGCTTTAATAATAATGTACCAATAATAATATGTTAACGACAACATAATGTTAACAATGTATCAATATAATTATTATTAATAATATGTTAACAATATCAATATTGGTTCATTAATTGTGACAAGTGTACTACAGTAATATAAGATACTACAGTAATTATGGGAGAAACCGGGTGTGGGCATATAAGAACCTGCTGTACTATCTTCACAACTTCTCTCTAAATCTACACTTATTCTAAAATTAAAAGCTGATTTAAAAATACTAATATTCTCATAGTCTGTATTTTACAGGTGTTTTGTGATGTACGCAATGTTATTCTAAAAGCACAACATAGTTAAAATATAGATTCTGCTTCATGATAGCAGCACCCAAATTAGGTAGAAGTGTCTAGAGGCAGATCACCCAGGCCGCTAAAACATCTCTGCTCCATCAGGCTATCCAAAGACTTGTGTCTTCCCTTTCCCGTTCCTTCAACAGTTTTAGATTTGTCCTTATCCATAGAGGCCGAGAGAGCTTGCTCCCCAGTCCATGCTCCAGGGGGCGGCATGAAGAAAGTGAAGTATAGGGGATCGTCTTAGTCCATTTGTGTTGCAAGAAAAGAATACCTGAGGCTGGATAATTTATAAAGAAAAAGGGATTATTTGGCTCACGGTTCTGCAGGCTGTGTAAGAAGCTTGGCGCCAACATCTGCTTCTGGTGAGAGCTTCAGGCTGCTTCCACTCATGGCGGAAGGGGATGGGGTGTTGGTGTGTGCGGACATCACGTGGTGAGAGAGGGAGCCATGAGTGAGGGATGATGGGAATTGCCGGGCTGTTTTAAACAACCAGCTCTAGCGGGAGCTAGTAGCGTGAGAACTCACTCAGTATCGCGAGAACAGAACCAAGCGATTTATTAGGGATCCACTCCTATGACCCAAACACTGTAACATTAGGGATCCAATTTAGACACGAGGTTTGTGGGAACAAACATCCAAACTATAGCAGGGCAGGTTAAAAAATGTACATATCACTTCCGCTAAAGTCTCCAGAACGTAATCCAAATGGCTATGCCCAGCTGCTAGGGCATGGAAAACAGAGTCTGAATTTTGAGTAGCTGCAGGCCCACCCGACATGTCGGGGGCTTAATACTGTAGAAGAAGGTAAACAGGATGTTGAGAGACAACGAGCATTCTTTGCCATAGTTGATGATATTTGTATTTATTTATTTATTTTATGATTTGTAAATAAGTGGGTATGCATATATTGAAAGGACTGTGCATTTTTTAACTGATAGAGGTACACAATAAAAATAATATACGCCACCAGTCTCAAATACCAGCCAGGGGACAGTTTGTATTTCTGGCTCAGTATTCTCGGATCCTGATAGGTGCTGTCACCCCAAGTTCTAACTGAGTCTGCAGTTAGACCCAGAACAGTTAGAACGTGTGTAAGTTTCTGTGAGGCTCAGTATATCCTAAAATCTTGTCTCCTTCGGGTCTCTTTCCTAGTTTCCCAGGATCTGTTAGCAACTTCTCACTTCTTGTGTGCAAGGAAAACTATCTGTTTTCTTTGGAAGATTTTCATTTCAGTCAGTGAGACTGGGGAGTGAGGAAGAGAGGTGAGGAAGGACAAGGACAGTGTCTGACAGAGATGGGCAGTCAGAGAAAGAAACAGTAACAGATGAAGAATGAGAAAGGGATAAGGAGAGAGTGGTCAGACATTGGGACTGGAGCCCAGGAGAGGGGCTGCTGAGGTGGAGAGAGGCCAAGAGGAGGGAAGGCTCAGAGCGCGGCTGGCCCAAAGGCAGTGGGCATTTGTCTGGAGGCCTGTCAGGTCACTTGCTCTCAGAAGGTGGGGAAGGCAGACAGTGCATACTGGGGCCTGGGAGGGCTGCTCGTAGCCAATGTCTGGGGGGCTACGCAGTCCACTTTGCCAAGGTTCTACCCTAAAGATAATCTCAGAAGGGAAGAGAGGCAGGGCTGTTTTGTAGGTGGGAGGAGAGGGTCCGGTCACTTTTCTCTCCCCACTGTGTCCCCCTCTGCACTTACATGGGGCAGACTTTGTGCAGGCTTTCTGTTTATTCGTATAGGTGGGTTTATTTCTTGGTCTATGTTCTTGTCTCCCAGGAGACCACACATGCCCCAAACACTTCCTCCCTGGTGCTTAGGGGAACAGAGTTTCCAATCAAGTGGAATAGGAGTGCCGAACGCTAGGGGTGATGTTCACCTGTGGAGACTAGGGAGGGCTTCATGGAGGAGGTGTCAGTCTTGAAGGACAAGAAAGGGATTTTGCCAAGTAGAGATGGGATGAGGAGGAAGGGCATTCACGACAGTAGGAACCCTGTGATCGAAGGCCAGGAAGCCCAGGGTATAGCAACACCAAGGGAGCAAAGAGGAAGGAAGAAGGAGGGAGGAGAGGACCAGGAAGCTGGGGCTGCTCCCTGTACTGGTAACAAGAATGCAACAAATTGGCTTCCATCAAATGATAAACAAAACTCACACAGCTGATAAACACAGCTCTGTGTTTCATATTCTGTCTGCAGAAGATAGGGTCAGGACCAGGTGTCGGGACTGTTGCTCTGACAATGGGCAGCATTCTGTAAACTCCGTGGTCCCAGGAGACCCTGGGCATATGATTTTCATATCCACAGAGGGATGCTTCTTTCTCACCCCAAAGGTCAATGTTTCCCAAGTCCTAGACACCAGGGTTATCCTGACCACTGTGAAGTGGCCAGTGAGGGGAACCAAAGCTGTCAAACAGGCAATTCATCAGACAGGTAGTGTCAGTCAGCCAACATATAACTCTTCCCTCCCTCTTTTGCCACTGGCATCTGCACCACTCTATTGTTGCCGAACTAGTCCAGCTTTAGTTCCATACACGATTTCATTCTGCTTATCATGTATGTCTTCTTGAACATCATTCCATGAGCTGGCATGGCGGAGTGTGTTCTGATTCCCTTCCCGCCCTGGTGGTGCTCTTTCTCTGTCTCCTGTGCTCTTTCCTTTTCTTCTCTCCCTCTGTACTATGGGTCCTTCCCACTGCCTTTTTCCTCCTTGTGCACACTCTGCTGAGTTTTACAAACACGCCCATGGCTTCAGCAGGCACCTCTGTTAGGTGGATATTTATCTGCAGAGATGGTGGATTGCTTGGAATACTTTTAGCAGCACGTAATGGAGACCTTGGCTCAGCTGGCTTAAACAAGGAGGACAGGAGTCCTGAGGTTGTTTCTAGGGTGGGATAACTTGGTGGGCTGATGATATCATCAGAGACCCAATTTCTTTGCATCTTTCTGCTCTGCCATCCTTAGCATGTTGGTTTTGGCCTCAGCCATGTCCTCTCATGGTCACCAGATGGCTGCAGCAGCTTCTGGCAATGCCTCCTCACAGACCCATAACTGCAGGGGAGATGCTCTTTTTGTCTCTTTTTATCCCTTTAAAAATAAAGATGACTTTTCTCAAATCCTCCTTGCACACTTCCTCTACCATTTCATTGTCCAGACCTGTATTATGTTTCCAATCTTAAATACTGGCCAAGGGAATGGAATTCTCTGTGATTGTATTGGGCTAATCAAGATTTTACTAGGGTCTAACGCTGGACTAGGATCCAGCCTCCTCTGAAAATGTGGCCACTCGACGTGAACAAATGTGGGGCACAGTTAGCTGAGAAAAGGGAGAGAGTTGTTGGATAATCAACTGTTTCTGCCACATATGGTGGCCAGGTCTTTGCCTCCAACTCAGCTGTTTCTCCTAAATCCAGACCTGTATTTTCAACTACCTTCTGGATATGTCTGCTTGGAGGTCTTAAAGACGACTCACATTTAACATACTCCTGGCTGAGCACATTCCTCAGGGCAGCTTTCTCTCTCTCTTGAGTCCCCTGAGTTGTTGATGACTCTACCATTCTCATAGGCTCCCAGATGGGAAACTTCCTGCAGGTCTTTGCCCTCCTGCCTTTCCTTGTCTCCATTTCAGCCACTAACAAGAATATCAGAGTTGCAGAGAGTAATGGGAAAATCTGGTCTTTGGGAATGCCCAAGTCAACCAGGGATGGCCAACGGCTTTTATCTTGCATACCTGCCTCCATTCATTAGTAATAACTACCTGGAGACTTGTGTGAGACAGATTCTAAGGCAAGCCTGGGCTCTAGGAGAAAGTACATCTTGATGCATCAGCAACATCTATTGTGGATATGGGAGACTAAAGTAGTGAGACACATGCCATGTGTTTGCTGTCCTTGTGCTGGGGTTGGTTTATGGAAGGTAACGGGATCAACCTGTGGCAACATTAACAGCGATAAGATGATTAATGCTAGTTAACAGGTATTGAACACAAACTGCACACCAGGCACTGTGAACAGGACTTCTCATGGATGGCCTTATTTGGTAATTTGTCTCATTTGACAACCCTGAGAAGGAAACACTGTGATTAATTACTCCTGCTGGGGTAACTGAGACTTTGGTGAGTATCTTGCCCAAGATGATGCAGCTAACGAGTGGGAGAGCGAGGATTCGGTCTGGATCATTGGACTCCACAGTCCTTCCGCATTGTCAGCAGGTAACCTAGGCTGCTGGACCCACGTCCTCATTTCCCCTTACTAGAGCATGCCTCTCACACCTGCAATGTGCATACAGGCTGCTGGGGGCTGTCGTTAAATTGCAGATTCTGACTGCATCTGGGGTGGGGTCTGAGCTTCTGCCTTTCTAATACTTCCCCAGGAAATGATGATGCTGCTGGTCCATGAACCACACTGAGAGCAGCAAGGCTTAGAAGTGCAAGGTCTGCAAATGCTCAATTTCCAGTGCTCAGAGCATATATTAGGTGTTATACAATTATTTATTGGACCAATGACGAATCATTGTCATCATAATTATCATCACTTCCACACACTGTGTGGCAATGTTGATATTTCAGAGCATTTTGATACCTACTATCTAATTAAAAGTCAAAACAATTCCATGTCCCCTACAAAGCAGAGGTTGGGCTCCTATGACAGAGGCTGACTTGCTACTCATGAAACCTGCTCCCCTTGCCCCCCCAGGTATGTGGCTCATCTGTGTTTCCCAGTCTTCCTTGCAGTGCGATGCTGCCATTGAATGTGCAAAAAATGATGTATGCAGTTTACAGGCCTGGTCCCTGGAATAGACGCCTCTCACAGAACCCTCACTCCACTTTCTCTACCCTGTCTGGCAGCTGGATGTCACCATCTAGGTGTCCCTGGAAGCCAGGTTGAAGATGGCAGAGCCAGTGCCAGCCTGGGTTCCTGAATGATATTGTGAAGTGGCTCCCCGTCTTTGGTACCAGGTGGACTTTAAGTGAATGCGAAATTTCCTTCTTCTTAAGGCACTGAGATTTGGGACTTTCACTGCTATATTATTAGCTACTATTACCTTAACTAATGCAGTTCCCCATTTTTCAGATGAGGAAGCTGAGGTCAAGAACAGTAAAGTGATTTTTTTTTTTCAGGGACGCAAACAAGCTAAAGAAAGAAATGAAGCTCAAATCCAATTCTTCTGACTCCTGCTTCTGACCTTCCCTTGAACTTCAGGGTGGAGACTCAGCCATGTTCTCTGAAGGCTTTCTCATTACTTGCTCCCTGCTCTTCCATTTTGCCCACTAGAGCTGAGGCTAGGGTAGAGAGTAGGATAGCAAGACAGGGGCAGGCGGAGTAGAGAGACGTAGCTGTGAGAAAGGAACAACCCTAAGAATGTCGATGATGCAGGCCGGACTTCTGACAGCGAAAGATTCCCATGGTTGCTTTCCCCATAGTTTCTAGAATTGAACTCTACAACTGGACCTGATTTTCTTGCATTCAGATCCATGCCACGCCTTTTTCAGAAATAGGGCTGTGCAACTTAATTTGTTTCTGGGTGACTGCTAGCCAAATTGTGAAGAAGTGAGGACTTGTCCTCAGAACCAATCCAACTCTCCAATGCTTCACCCTGTTCTGTGCCTTTTCTGCTTTTCGAGATCCTTTTCTCATCTATAGAGTTGCAGGGGCCTGTTTTGTGTTTTTGCTGTGTAGTATAACATAAATAGCATTTGAGAAGAGTCAGAAAAACTTAACCTTTCTGGGCCTTCAGCTACAGTGATCTCTAAAGTTCCTACAAGTTCTAATCGTCTAAGAATTGTTCCAAAGGGAGGATCTAATGCTAGTAGTCATTCATTTGTTATCATAAATTTATACCCAAAGTGCTTTTCCAGATACATTTTAAACTTCATTTCTGACAGCAGAGTAAAATAATTTCATTTCTTGAGATTCTATTTCTAGAGATTGATTGCATTTCCTATTAAAATTTGATTATTTTATAGGAATAGAAAAACCCATCCTAACATTCACATGGAATCTCAAGGAACCCAGATAGCCAAAACAATCTCGGAAAGGGAAAACAAAGTTGGAGGACTCATACTTCTTCATTTCAAAGCTTACTACAAAGCTATAGTAATCAAAACTGTGTGGTACTGACATAAAGACAGACATGTGGACCAGCAGAATAGCATAGAGAGTCCAGAAATAAACCTTCAAATACATGGTCAAATGACTTTCAACAAGGGGGACAAGACTATTTGATAGGTAAAGGACAGTTTCCAGAATAAATTGTGCTAGGAAAACGGAATTTTACAAGCAAAAGAATAAAGTTGGACTCCTACCTTATGCTATATGCGAAAATCAGCTCAACATGGATCAAAGACCTAAATGTAAGAGCTAAAACTATAAAGCTCTTAGGAGAAAAAGGAAAAAATTCTCATAACATTGGATTTGGCAATTCTTGGATATGACACCAAAAGAACAGGCAATGAAAAATAAATAAATAAATTCGACTACATCAAAATTTAAAACTATTGTGCCTCAAAGAACACTATTAAGAAAATGTGGGCCAGGCGCAGGGGCTCATACCTGTAATCCCAGCACTTTGAGAGGTCGAGGCAGGTGGATCACGAGGTCAGGAGATTGAGACCATCCTGGCCAACGTGGTGAAACCCTGTACTAAAAATACAAAAATTAGCCAGATGTGGTGGCATGTGCCTGTAATCCTAGCTGCTCTGGAGGCTGAGGCAGGAGAATCCCTTGAACCTGGGAGGCAGAGATTTCAGTGAACTGAGATCATGCCACTGCACTCCAGCCTGGGCAACAGAGTGAGACTCCATCTCGAAAAAAAAAAAAGTGAAAAGACAACACACAGGATGGGAGAGAATATTTGCAAATTATGTATCTGATAAGGGATTAATATCAAGAATATATAAAGAATGCCTACAACTCAACAACAAAAAACTAAACAACCAAATTAAAAAATGGGCAAGGAACTTGGATAGACATTTCTGCAAAGAGGATCTGTGAATGGCCAATAAGCACAGAAAACATGCTCAACATCACTAGTCATTAGAGAAATGCAAAGCAAAACCACAATGAGAAACCATCTCATACGCCTCAGGATAGCTACTATGAAAAACAAATTAAAAAACAAAACAGAACATAACAAATGAGGCAAAGATTGTGGAGAAATTGGGACACTTGTGCATTGCTGGCGGAATGTAAGATGGAACAGCTGCTATGGAAAAATAGTTTGATGAGTTCTCAAAAAGCTAAACCATATGATCTGGCAATTCCAATCCCAGGTATACACCCATAAGAATTGAGAGCAGGGACTTGAACAGATGCTTGTACATCAGTGTTCATAGCAGCATTACTCATGATAGCCAAAAGTTGGAAACAATCCAAATTTCTATCAACAGAGAATGTATAAACAACGTGTGGTATTTACATACAATAGACTATGATTTAGCCATTAAAAATGAATGAAGTTCTGATACATGCTACAACGTGGATGAAACTTGAAGGCATTATGCTAAGTAAGCTAGACACAAAAGGACAAATATTGCATGATTCCACTTACATGAGGTATCTAGAGTAATCAAGCTCACAGGGACAAAAAGTAGATTAGAGGCTGGTTACCAGGGGCTGGGAGAAGTGGGGAATGGGGGAATGGGTACAGAGTTTCCATTTGAGATGATGAGGAATGTTGGAAATAGATAGTGGTGATGGTTGCACAACATTGTGAATATAATCAATGGCACTAAACTGTATACTTAAAAATGTTTAAAATGGTGAATGGTTAAAATGTATATTTTATCAGAATAAAAATATGTATGAGAGAGAGAGAAGATTCAGTCATCAGTGGTGAGTGGCTGGGGGCCCCTGACCCAGTGCCACATTAAGGGCTGCTTCCTTTTCCTTCATGCAAGCTTGCCTGGTGCATGCAGCCTAAGCTCAGATAGGCCTGACGAATGCTCTCTGGGGTGATCATATCCATGCGCAACAGAGGAGACCGGAGGGAGGAAGAAAGATCTCCGCCAACATTTGACTCTGGCCAGCCTCCTGCCTCAGAGAAGGGCCTGTTGTTAGAACATAGGGGCTTCTAAGGGATGGATTTTTGTCTTTCAGTTCTAGTAAGTTGATCCTTCAGTTCCTGGAGTTGCCCACTTAGCTGTCTCTGCTCCTTCCACAAAGCAACTGTGAAATGAAGGGCTCAGACCAGACTTAAAGAGGCCCCATGTGTTTTCATGACCATCACTTCCCTGGCAGCCCCTCTGTTCCTATATCACTAAATGAATTCATATCCTCTGCCCTTCTGTTGTTACCTTTGCATTAATATCCAAGTAATACAACTTGCACATTCATCACAGTACCATAGGAAGCCCAGAGCCTTCCCTAGAACCCTCCCAAGTATTTCCCAGAATTCTGCTGGGGGTTTATATTCTTATGTTCATATTTTCCTCTTAATTCTTTCCCTCATGAAGTTTTTGATTCTCACTTACATTTCGCTCCCCACTCCCCACCCCCACCGTGGGACAGCTGTTCTTCCTCATTTCTCTCTTGTCCAGAAGGCAGAGCCGCTTCTTTTCCCTGCAAAG
Source organism: Hylobates moloch (assembly GCF_009828535.3). Lineage (NCBI taxonomy): Eukaryota > Metazoa > Chordata > Mammalia > Primates > Hylobatidae > Hylobates > Hylobates moloch. The sequence goes on along the minus strand of NW_026652283.1, from coordinate 4,218,133 downwards.
CATCACTAACACAAGGCTATTGTGCTGAAGAGACTTTTCCAAGGTTTGAGAATCCCTGGCTGGGTGGCACAGAACAGGAAAAACTACACACTGAAGGTCAGACACTACTGTTTCTGGAAACTCCCTGGCCCTTCTCTGATCTGGAATGCTTTTACTGGGCATGTTCCTACTGAAGACCCTCCTTTCCAGACCCTCGCACCCATCTCCTCTCTTTCGGAGTTCCAACACCTATGTAATGTCCAGATAGCTCTTTACCAGATCACTAAGCGATTTTGCTTTCAACTTCAATATCACACCGAGCTCTGAGATCTATCTCCCTTTGCATCCCTTTAAGATTTCCTAAACCCCAGCTGTTTTGTCATTAAGTACACAAAGAACCAAGAGAAACTCTGAAATTACAGTTTTCTTAATTTGAACTGGATCAAATCTTAGACAAGCAGGACTCACTCATCCACCAAACAGAGCTAGCCGCAGAAGTTGTAAAGCTTTTCTTTTCCCATCACAAATGCTTCCCTGGGATTTAGTAAAACTGGAGGCAGGGGCTGGGCATGGTGGCTCACACCTGTAATCCCAGCACTTTGGGAGGCTGAGGCGGGTGGATCACTTGAGGCCAGGAGTTCCAGACCAGCCTGGCCAATATGGTGAAACCCCATTTCTACTGAAAATACAAAAATTAGGCTGGCATGGTGGCATATGCTTGTAATCCCAGTTACTCGGGAGGCTGAGGCAGAAGGATCACTTGAACCCAGGAGGCAGAGGTTGCAGTGAGCAAAGATCTCACCATTGCATTCCAGCCTGGGCGACAGAGCCAGATCCTGTCTCAAAAAAAGAAAACAATAACAACAACAAAAACGAAACAAAAAACTGGAGATGGGGACTCTGCCTGGCGGGGATACTGTGAGACCTTCCAGAGGTGATGGAAGTTGTTTGGGATGGACAGAGGTGCCTGGTGCTAGAGGCAAGCAAGTTTGAGATTCTGGGCCCTGGCCACTGAAGGGTGAACAGGCGAGAGTCCCTAGAGGAGGGTGTCTGATGGGAGCAAGAGCTTACTTTGCCCACTCCCTCTGTGTGTAAAGACTTTTTGGGTGTGACAAATATCAGATTACAATTGAGTAGGTCAGAGAGAAAAGGAAATTCATCTGAACCGTAAAGTTCTAAAGAAAGAGATAACATCATTGCCAATTTTGGGGGAATCAGAGCCACAAGAGGCTAATCACACACTGCCTGAGTAATGAAGACGTTGTGGTAGTGCCACAGGATGGGCACATTGACTGATGGAATAGGAGAGAGAATGCAGAAACAGACCTGTGTACTATCTGATAAATAAAGCTGAAAAAAAAAGGTTATCTATAAGGAAAATATGAAAATTATTCCCTACCTCACACCATACAAAAACAAACAACTCCAGATTGACTTAATTGTCAAAAAAAAACCCTAAAATTTTTAAACTTCAGGTTGTAAATTCTAAATTTAGTTGAAAATATAGGCAAATATCTTTTAAACCTTGAAGCAGAAAAGAGTTTCTCAAAACACAGAAAGTGCTAACCTTAGAGATATTAAAGCAAAGAACATCATGTAATGCCTTGAATAAACAGAAAAGACAAGTTGTAAACAGATTAGTTTGAAGAATATTATAAAGAACTCCTAGAAATCAGTAAGAAAAACATAAGCAAGCTGATAGAAAAATCATTAAGAGACCTGGACAGGTCTTCTGAAGAAGAGGAAACACACATAGTTAATAAACAAAGAGATACTCAACCTCATTGTGATCAGGGAAATGTGTTAATTCTACTGGCAAGTTACAAAGTCTAACCAAACCAAATGTTGCAGAAGATGTATTAATAAATCCGCAAATCTCTCATTCCTTAAGGGGGTATAAATGATTACAACCATTTTGAAAAATGTTCACATACTCTGTAGCCCAGCAATTTCACTCTTGGTTATACAAACAACCTTTTCACACACAGCAAAAGACATTCATAGCAATTGCTCACAATAGCAAAAATAAGAGAGTAGCTGAAAACATTATTTGTAGTATTTCACACAATGAAATATTACAGTGTTCAAAATTAATAAAGCAGCCAGGCAAAGTAGCTCATACCTGTAATTGCAGCTCTTTGGGAGGCTGAGATGGGAGGGTTGCTTGAGGCCAGGAGTTCAAGACCAGCCTAGGCAACATAGTGAGACCCCCCAATCTCTACAAAAAAATTAGAAAGAAGTAGCTGGGCATGATGGTGCCTGCCAGTGGTCCCAGCATTTTGGGAGGCAGGAGGATCGCTTGAGCCCAGGAGTTTGAGGCTGCAGTTAGCTATGATTGCACCAATGCACTCCAGCCTGGGTGACAGAGCAAGACTCTGTCTCTAAAATAAATAAATAAATAAACAAAATGAAATTATATAAAAGGAAAGCAAGATAATGATGCATCTAAAATGTAGTATATTAATTACATTGCATGGAAGAGGCAGGGAGAGTGGGATGAAGAAGAACCATGTGTTGGGTGGTATGTTTCTAGGAGCGTGTTCCATTATTCAAAACAATATCCAAACAATCAAGTAGGGTTACACATGGGGCAACTATAGGAGTGCATCATGAAATAAGTATTATGATTAATCCATTTCCACGTGACTGAGATTCACTTAAGTAAATAAAACAGACTGGGGGCAAATTCGACATGGTCGTAGTGAGAAAAGTCCATTTGGAGTGAGAAGATCCCGGTAAGTGGCCTTTCAAAAGTGATTTCATTATTCTGAGTCTCAATTTCCTGTAGTATTCAATGGATGAAACTACCAAGAGCTACACCAAGTGAGTTTGCTGCGAGGATGAAATGAGAAAATGTATGCGAAGTGTCACATATGCCAGCCCTGCCTCCTAACTTCCTCTCTCTCTGCTGTGCACCCCAGCAGCGAGTGGTGTATATGTGGGAGGTTCCGTTACAGTGAATATTAGGGGCACCTTGATAAGAAGAAGTCACAGAAGACTGGCAATCCATCTGAGGGGAAAGATGGGGGCAGTCCAGCTCCTCTGTCTGGGCGCTAGTTAGGTCGGGGATTTGGGGGCTGATTTGATGTACCAAAAAGTCTTGTGTTTTGTCTACAGCATGAACGGCTCCTCTATTTCCCCCAACTCACCCACTCCAGTCTTTTGTATGCACATGACAACCTCAGTGGCAATGTCATTAGAACATACTTTATTTTTTACTTTCAGTTTTAGAGGCAGTTTAGCATGGTAGAAAGCATGTTGGCTTTTGCAGCAGAGATTACTAGGGCCTCTCCTTACCTGGTTTTCCTCTTTCCTGGACACAGAGAAGTCTACTTTCCCAGGCTCCTTGAAGTTAGGTGGGGCCTGTGAGTGGCTAGCTAATGGAATGTGTTTGGTGGTGATCCAGTTAGGTCATCTTCAGCCCTGAGCATGGAAGCCCCTGTGTGAAGCTCCAGCCCTTTGTCTTCAGGTAGATTGACAACAGAGGCCCCATGTTGGGGTGGGAAAAGGGAAGGGTAGCTGAGCTGCCACAAGGAGGAAAACTACCCTGGAGATGCACTCAGATCTGCAACCGCTTTTGCATGGGTGAAAAATACACTTTTATTATACAAAGCCACGGAAACTTTAGAGTTTACTTGTACCTGCAGCATAGCTTGGCTTATCCTGACTAATCCAGCCTTTTCTCAGATTATCCTGGGTTAGAATGCTGATTCCATCAGCTACAGGCTGAAAGGTCAGGATGGAACAAGTCACTGAATGAATCTGATCTTTCCTTCATTCTTCGTCTTTCAAATGGTAACAATATCTGACTCATAGAATTCTCATCAAGGTAAGATAAGCGAATGTATTTACAGTTCCTTTTGCAGTGTCTGGAACAGAGTAGGCAGTCATAACTCATAGCTATTATTATTATTACTATTTGCTAGGTTTGATGCCAGGAATAATAGGAGGGAGGATAAAGCATCTCTCTTCCTTAAAGTGAACAGATTTTATTTGAGCAAATGAGCTGTGTGCTCAAGATCATTTAACAGACCTTACAAGGGATTGTTGAAAGAGCTAACCACACAGTGGAGGGGCTACCTACCTTCTCTCTGCCTCCCGGGATCTACCTACCTGACACATCCTGAGTCATACAAGGACTTGCACTTTTTGAATATTCTCTGAAGCCCTAGGTAGTACATGTGAGCTACCAGGTCATCATCTCTATGTGCATTAAGGCTCTCATTGGCACTAGATGGTGAGCAGCTTTGGAGACTGACTGGTTGATCTGACCAAGGATCCACAAGCTCTGCACAGATGTGGGCTTAAGAAACATGGGGAGGCAGAGAGTCTTGGGGAGCTCTCGACATGGCCAACCCAGAGGCAGCGGGATGAACCTGAGGACTTCCAAGGCTATTCCAGCCCTGAGACATTAAACTTCTCCAAGCCAGAACTGCAGAAGCGAGACACATGTGTGGCCATTCACTGAGTTGAGAAAATCTTCCCTTCAGAGTTTGGAGGGCACGTGGGAGGGCCCAGAGTAGAATGGGCAAGAAAGGAGACAGAGTCAGCCTCTGGGCCATCAGAGATCCTGTTCCTCTTTTTATGAAGGTTCTGACAGAGAAGGCTCAGCAGGCTGGACAAGGGCCAGACCGCAGGGGCATGGTGCGGGTTGCTGGGTTAATGTTCAGAAGTTGAGAAGCTGTCAACGCCCTTGCTGGATGATGGTGATTGCATGTCTATTAAGTGTTGAGGGATCCCAGAAAAAGGGCATGTTTCCCCCACTCACCAGCTCCCTACCTCTGTCAAGGGAAACTGAAAGCAAATATACTACACAAGGGTTTCCCCAGAGCCCCAGCGACAGAAAATTTGCTACATTGGGGCATCGAAGCATGACTTTCAAATCTAGAACAAACTCGTCCCATCTTGAGACCATCAGCGCAAATCTCACTTGTCTAATTTTATGATCAACTATTTGCGCAATTTAGGCCAAAATCGGGGGCTGCACCCGAACGCTACCACAGAACAGACTCAATTTCAAAAGGCACTTTCTTTTTTCTCCCCAGACCACTTGCTCAAGCCGCTATACAGCCCTCTGCTCAGGCCCCATGCTCAAAGATTGGGAAACTAAGGCTAGGGAAGAGGTGATGTGTGTGAATAATGTCACAGCAGCTTAGATGAGGAACCAGGAATAAGCCTGACATAGCTTTTCAGACCAATATTTTGTTAAGAGGTTCATGCAGCTGATGGTCTTGGTCCAGGGAAGTCACTTAACCTTCCTGATCCTCAGTTTCATCATCTTCTTTTTTTTTTTTGTTTAGACAGAGTCTCGCTCTGTCACCCAGGCTGGAGTGCAGTGGCGCGATCTCCGCTCACTGCAAGCTCCGCCTCCCGGGTTCACGCCATTCTCCTGCCTTCACCTCCCGAGGAGCTGGGACTACAGCCGCCCACCACCACGCCCGGCTAATTTTTTTGTATTTTTTTAGTAGAGACGGGGTTTCACCGTGTTAGCCAGGGCGGTCTCGATCCCCTGACCCCGTGATCCGCCCACCTCCCAAAGAGCTGCTACTACAGGCGTGAGCCACTGCGCCTGGCCGGCCTCTGCAGTTCTTAGGGCCACACCGGCAGTGAGCTTGGGAGGTCCCATGCTCCCTCTCCATTTCTTTTCCCTCCTCTTCTAAATAGCCTTTGATAGCTGTTTGTTGGACAAGCTTGCATGTTCATTTAATGCAGGATAAAGATGTTGGCGCCCAAGAGGACCACACTGTCTCATCTGTCCCCATTGGCAAATCTTCTTCTCCCAGTTCATTCCTCTTTTGCAAAACATGGATTATTATACCCATCTGACAAGGTCCTTGTGAGGATTCGAGAGAACACGCAAAGCCCAACACGTACGAGGCTCTTGATAAATGACTCTGGTGGTGTTTGTTTGTCACGTGCCATATGTAATGCTGGACACTACACATGTTGGCACTACCCCTATCTCCTGTTTCCTAGATCTGCCCCGTGGGTGACAAAGCACAGGCACCTTCACTTCCATGTGGTAACCTTTTACTATGGAAAGACAACAGTTCAGTCCCCCAGAAATCTTTTCTCCGGGCTATGTGGACCTGGATCCTCAGCTTTTGTTCATGTGATCTAGTCCTCTCCTCATCCGTTCACACACCTTTGGGATGGGCTCAGATTTGCCAGTATCCCTTTTAAAATAGGAGACTAGGAATGAACTCTGTGTTTCATGGGAAGGATCACCAGAGAGGCCACCATGTTTCCTTGCAGACTCAGTGGAAGTTAATGCCAGTCACACAAAATGACCTATTTCAGAGATGTGCCATAAGATTTCTGGGGACAGGAGACTAAACAAACAAAAAATACATGTCCTCGCAGGCAGTAGGTGGACTTTGGGATTCTAGAATATTCCATTTCCTGACTTGGGTGATGGTTACATGGGTTATTCATCTTGCAATGATTCATTGAGCTAAATGTTCTAAAATAGCAGCTTTATTGAAATACAATTCACGTGTCATACAACTCACTCATTCAAAGTGTACAATTCAATGATTTTTTAGTATATTCACAGAGTTGTGCAATCATTACCACAATCAATTTTAGAGCTTTTTTTTTTTATCACATCCAAAAGAAACCCTGTACCCTTTAGCTATCATCCTCCTATAGCCCCATCCTCCTCAGTCCTAAGCAACCCCTAATCTGCTCTTTATCTCTGGAATCATTCTGGGGTACGATGAAAGGTGAACCTTAACAACACATGTCACTTATCCCATTATATATATGGGGTAACTGAGGCTGAAGGCAGTCAAACAATTTACCCAAGCTTCAGAGTAACTTAGACTGCAGAAATCCTCAGCATCGTCAACTAAGTGCAGTTGGCTGGCATGGAGGGGAGCTGCCTCCCTTGTCCTGATAAGCCCTTGGTTAGCGCTGGTGCCAGCTGCTAGCATCGATGCCCTCAGCCACTTAGCGGTATTCCTCCTCTCTGGTGGCCTGTGGGCTGGATTCATCCTTGTCCTCCTATTGAGTGCAATATCTCCATGTCTCTAGTTTCATCCAGGCACTAGGTACCTCCAGCGCTTTGGAGCTTAACACAGGTGTGACAGCTGTGTTCTCCAAGAGGCAGATGCTGCGGTGGAGTTAGGAGTGCAGAAAGTTTGCAGGAGGAAGACTTATGAGAGAAAAGAGGAGAACGTAGAACACGGCAGAAAGAGCCACAAGATTACCATGTACATCCAACAAAGTCCATGCCAGCCCAATGGGCAGCTCCAGAGCAAAGACTGCCCAATGAAGGAGTCCCACATAGCATGGAAATGGGTACGCATTTGTGCTAGCATCTTGCTCAATCATTGGCTGATTCCCATCCACCCTCTTGCAAGGAATGTGTGACCTCAGCTAGGAAGCCATGGCGGACCCCAGGGAGCTAAAAGCTGGAGCCCATCAGCTAATCACACTCTGCAGTCCTTTTCTGAAGCAGTGTCTGAGCAGTGCATGTCCTTATCTGCCAGCGCCCCATGTCAGCCCAAGCCAGACATCCCTGCTGGAATCAGTTATTGACAGGCTGGCTCAGGGAATCATCGAGAATCCCAAACCATAGACTATGGACCTGGATTATCCACCAAAGAGCTGGTTATTCCAATCTGTGCTCCCCTTTTTTGGTAGCTCATGTTAGGGGTGGTTTGTCACCAAACTGGGGGGATTCTGTAAGGTGTTTGGGCCTCAGTGCTCAAGGACCTGGGGACAGGTGTTCTTTGTACTGTTATTCCTGAATGAATTCAAGTCTCTGGTACTGGTGAGAGTCATCATTGTCAGCATCATCACCATCTTCACCATAACCTTCTTTCCCAGCAGCAAACAGCATTTTTTAAATACCAAATTCTCAGTGATGCTAGATTGAATTTTAATGTAAAGGAAGGAAATATTCCAGTTGTCCTGTCTACTAGAAACTTCTGGTATTAAGGGTAATCACTTACTAAGCTAAATATAGAATAAACATGGTGAACTTCTGGGCTCTAAGATCTTGGATTTTTAATTTCCCCTCTGTAAGATGGGAATTATCTTGACTGCTTCCCTCTTATCCCTAAAGGACTGGAGAGACTTCAATGAGATAATGGAGGTGAGAGCCTTTGAGCATCCCATTCCACTGTTATCAGAGCATCTTTTTGCCTAAGGCTCTTGAAACCTCTTAAAAGCACCACCACATTTTCATCATATAAAAATTGCCCAAGAGACACTTCATCATTACCAGCGCTTGGTGGGAATCTGGCATTCATGCTCACATTCCTCTATGATCACAGAGTCTTGTTGGTCCAAAGAGACCACAAAGGGCATCTTTCGTCTGGTCCGTCTGGGGCAGAAAGTAAAAAGCCCCAGAGGATCTTGTTTGCCTCCTCCCCTCTGCTTGGGCCGGGGTAGTTGTTCCCCTCAACACCCTGGTCTCCTTGGCCCGCATTCTCTGTTTGCCAAGGCAACTCCTATTTCATTCTACTTCCTCCTGTAGACCCACTAAGGGAATTTGCCCACTGTTCATTTCCATGTGACAAGCATGTTACATGTGCAGAGCATGTCCAAGGTACTGTGGGAGCACATGGGGCAGGAGAAGAAAGAGCATGGTGAAGCAGGAAGGTGCCTCACCCACCTCCAGGTACAGGCGAGGCATAATTGTGAGCAGATACAGCACGAGGGAGGACACAGCCCCTGACCACAGAATCCGGAGTGTCGCTTCTGAGATGGAAATAACTTAAGCTTTGGAGAAAATCGGATCTGGCTCTGCCATTTACTAACTGTTTGACCCTGGGCAGATAACTTAACTGCAACGAGCCTCAGTTTCCTTGGCTATAAATTAGAGATAATAATACCCACTCCGCAGGGAGGCTGTGAGAATTAGAAATAACATATGAGGAGTGACTGCATCGTAATAAGCACTCCAAAAGTAGCAATTATTATAACGATTACATTTTCTGCTATAAATCCAACAAGTAGCCATTGAACGTGTTCCTTTATTCATTCATTTGTTCAAATATCCATTCATTCATAAAACGTTTATGAACTCAAGATTGTTCTGGGATCAAGGGAGGTCCTACCAAGAAATTAGAAGCAAGACTCCTTGGCTCAACAAACTGAAACTTGAGTTGAAAACAACGAACTAGGCCGGGCGCGGTGGCTCACGCCTGTAATCCTAGCACTTTGGGAGGCCGAGGCGGGCGGATCATGAGGTCAGGAGATCGAGACCATCCTAGCTAACACGGTGAAACCCCGTTTCTACTAAAAGTACAAAAAATGAGCAGGGCATGGTGGCGGGTGCCTGTAGTCCCAGCTACTCGGGAGGCTGAGGCAGGAGAATGGCCTGAACCCGGGAGGCAGAGCTTGCAGTGAGCCGCGATTGCGCCACTGCACTCCAGCCTGGGCTACAGAGCAAGACTCCATCTCAAAAAAAAAAAAAAAGAAAAAGAAAACAATGAACTAGAGACTAATCAAATTATAACATAAAGACAATCAGCTGGGCCCGATGGCTCACGCCTGTCATCCTAATACTTTGGGAGGTTGAGGCGGGCGGATCACCTGAGGTCAGGGGTTTGAGACCAGCCTGACCAACATGCTACACTAAAAATACAAAAATTAGCTGGGCGTGGTGGCAGGTGCCTATAATCCCAGCTACTTGGGAGGCTGAGGCAGGAGAATCACTTGAACCCAGGAGGCAGAGATTGCAGTGAGCTGAGATAGTGCCATTGCACTCCAGCATGGCCGATAAGAGCGAAACTCTGTCTCAAAAAAATAAAAGACAATCATACCTTCTTGTCTGTGTTGCTGTGAGAGTTAGGTGAGCTAAACCTGCAAGGTGGACAGCTCAGTATTTGCCCAAAGTATGTTCACTGAAGGAGAACCAGACTGGAGTTGAATCTTACGTGGGGATGGAGGTGAATTCATGGCTTCTACTTTGAAGCTCTGAAGCTTAAGCGTTGTACCGACGCCTCACACAGATGGGCTTCTTTCAAAGCTCTGTATCTAATTTTGTTTTTCTTTCTTTTTTCCTACCAAGGGCTCCCCAAATTGCATAAGCTTCGGGACCCAGAAACATTAGATTATCCTTCATGAGGGATTGGGTTTTGAAATCAGATGATAAAATAGAATTCTGCAAATCCATGACTCACATCCAATGTTCTTGGAGTGTCAGGACCACACAGATACGGTTAAAAGATGCCTTGAGGTCAGGAAGAAAGGTATTAATCAAGGAAGCCTTAACAGTGGAGCAAGCAATTTGAAGACTGGAAGCTACATGGACTGAGAGAAAAGATGCAGGAGGCAGGTGGTGAGGAACACAGGGATGGGGAGATACCATTTTTACCTTACGTGTCTAGGAAATACAATGGTAGGATGGGGGTTTGGAACCACAGTGGTCTGGGCTCTACGTATTTGAATATCGTGACTTTGGACAGGTCAATAATGTTTCAGAATTTCAGTTTCCTCTTTTGTAAAATGACAATATCTAGTAGTACTATTTAGTAATACAAGTAATCTTGCATGAAGTTAGAGACTTTTTGTAAAAGTGCTTTGTAAAACTGTAAAGAACTCTGTTTAATATTGGTTCCAATTTATTTTACTCAGACTCAAGAAAGGATTTTCTTATTCACCAACTGATAATAGTGGGAAGCATCCCTAAGGGGGACAAAACATCCAGAACTCCCTGAATAAAAATTCAGGCTTATTACATGATTTTGAGCAACTTCCCTAACTTCTCCAGCCTCAGTTTCTCCATCTAAAGCATGAGAGTAATTACACTTTGCCCTTAGTGCTGCTATTAAACCCCAGTGAAGTTATTTTTTAATCAGACTGATCTTTCAGTGCCGTGGGAGGAAACAGACATTTCTAATTCATTCTTCTTATTCTGACCATTACTAGCATGTGGAAAGAAGAATTTCTCAAGACTTTGAGTAAGAAGAAGGAGCAGCGACAGCAACAGTCCCCACTTGGACGGGACTGTAATGGAAATGAGGATGACACAAGCTGTAGTTGGGCGCAGTAGTACAACCGTGTATTTCTGTACCAGGGCGGATCCACAGTGTATGCTAGCTGTTTTAACATAGAGCTTTGCATCCAATTCTCATAACGTGCCAAATGCTTGGTATTATGGTGTACCCTATACAGCTGAGGACAACAGGGCTCCTGACCCTTGAGAAACTTCTTGAAAGTCTCACCTACAGCCAGCAAAAGAGCTTCAAACTCAAGTCAATGCTAGAGCTTGCTTTTCCTGGTATTCCTGGTTGATTTCCAGCTCCTCTGAGTCTAGAACAAAAAGGACTGTACCGGTGTTTACAAACAAGCCAGAAGAACTTTTCTGGGTGAGAAAGTTCGGAGAACTCAGCAGGTTGTGAAATTGCTAGTTATTGTTTTCATACCAGGGAGGACGTCTGCATCTCTGCTCTTACGGAGAGAGAGTCAGTTGCCAGTGTCCGATGGTTTTTGCCACCAATACATGTCACACTGATCACCCTCTCCCTGGCCTTCCTGGCAGTGTCTTTACTGCCCCCAGCCTCCCATGCTTATACCAGCTGGTTCACAGGTCTTCACTATTAGATGAGTAATAAACAGTAGAATATAAGCCTCTCCTCCTGGCCAATCCCAGAGCTAAACTAACGTGTTCAAACACCCTGTCACTATTATTACCAACGATAATAAGAGGAATAATGAGCAGGAATTGCTTTTATTAAATAAATCAGGAAGATGCACTTTACAACTAGTTCCAGAGACACCTCAAGAGGCTCTAAATGCTCGGGTGATGTTGGAGCATGTGTTGTCATCCGTTACGGATGAGTTTCTCCACAATTACTAGTCTCTCCACAGCAGGTTAGGACTCATCTTCTAACTGTATAATAACATAAATGGGTTTTCTGTTTATCAACTATTACATTATAAGTGTGCGTTTCCTCCCTATAAAGCCCTCTTTTTAATAGGTGTGCTTTGGAAATGATACTGTAATTGTAGCTTTTTAAACAGCAAGATTTTTTTTTCTTTCTTTCTTTTTTCTTTTTTTTTTTGCTGAGATGCAGTCTCACTCTGTTGCCCAGCCTGGAGTGCAGTGGCGCGATCTCAGCTCACTGCAACCTCCATCTTCTGGGTTCAAGCGATTCTCCTGCCTCAGCCTCCCAAATAGCTGGGATTACAGGCACACACCACCACGCACAGCTAATTTTTGTATTTTTAGTAGAGACGGGGTTTCACCATGTTGGCCAGGCTGGTGTCAAACTCCCGACCTCGGGTGATCTGCCCACCTCGGCCTCCCAAAGTGCTGGGATTACAGGTGTGAGCCACTGTGTCTGACCAACCAAACAGCAAGGTATTTAGCCTTCATCTGGTGCTGGTTTTCTCAGTTTGGGTATATGTAGGGAGACCTTAGCCTCCTTAACCCTATAACCTCCAGGTCAAGTGCAGAGCTCTGCCAGGGCAATGTGCACTAAGGCTGCCCAGTAAGTGCTTTTTGAATGTATGAGTGATGACAGCAGAGAGCTCCTGGGCCATCTGCATCACCCACTTGCTTCTTGATGGGGCTGTATCTGAAACCATCCTAGGAGGGTAGCAATAACAACATCACAGGGCATGGCTCTTGAGAGTCAAATATGTCCATCACTGGAATTCAGTATGTTTGGCTGAGTGGTACACACAGTCTTTGCTGTGCCTAGTGCATCTCAACCTGGAGTTGTTAATATTTGATACCTCCTCCCTCTGAACCTCAAAACTATTTTCCATAATAGCCACGTAGTAATAATTATTTTCTTGATTTGTTCTTTACTTTAAAAACAACAACTAAAAAATAAACAGCAATATTAAAGATATTATCCACAGTTTGTAGAACGTTTTATGCTTGAACCCAAATGAACTATTACCAAACAAAACATTATACCTTGCAGTTCACACTTTATTTCGCTGTTTCCAATTTTAAATGCAGATAAAAACTCTAAGTTCTCACATAGGATGGCAGAATTGAAGTCACTCACACTATGTTTCTTTGCCTTTATTCATATAATCAATGTGCTTATTTTTTTCAAGCAAACTGTTTAAGTGCAAGAATATGTGATATCATAGGGGCAGACTATACCCGGAAGAAAGTTCTAACCATTCCAAACCATTATGCCATTAGGAATAGCTCTGGAATCAGACGCATTTAGCTAATCTTCGGGGGCTGGGGTTAGTAGCTGGGGAGAGCACTATACAATTGGGAGTTCTCAAAATTAACTGCCATGGAGAACACAGTGTTTATTAAAAGTAAGCAATTAAAAAGTAATCATCTACATCATAGAACAATATTATACAGATGTAATTATAGATCTATATGTAATTAAAGTCAGTAAATAGTAATCACAGCAACTATTTGAGACTTAGACCAAGATAAGACCAAGATGAGCGATAAGACAAAGATGAGGGGGGCAGTATTGTGTCACTGACTTTCTTTAGAACTTCAAGTGCATGGTGATAATAAAAGTCAGACCCACTTGAGCTTCCCTAAGTTCCAAATCCCGTGTTGACGATGCACCCCTCCACCCGCCCCCCGCCCGCAAACTTAATTGTCTCCATGCGAGTGGCTGATACCTGGGAAACCTCCTCCTAAAGGAACAGGAGGACAAGCGTGATCTAGTGACAGGGCTTAGTCACCACTGGGAGAGTTTGTAAAACGTTTTATGCTTGAACCCAAATGAACTGTTACCAAACAAAACATTACATCTTGCAGCATTACATCTTAGCACCGCACAGCCTCGCCTCTCCCACCAGTCACATGACTCTCCCAGTCCAGCTTCCCCTGCACTCAGGTCTGAGTCTTGCAGGGTCGAGGGGATGGTAACAGAAAGGGCTGTTGAGTCACCCTCTAGATTTTTAGAGTATAATAATCTGTTTGAGAGTCAGAGCATTGCCCAAAAGGAACAGGAGTCATTTTGCCCCCCACCATAGAACATCATTTGGCAGCGTGACCTGCCGTGTGTGGCAGTGCCTAGCGCCTAGCAGAGGGTGACTGGCAGGAGACAAGAGGCAAGGGACATAGCCCAAGTAGGAGCTGACGCGGTGGTGACCCCGCAGGCACTCCAGTAAAACACTGGATGCACCTGTTAATTATCACGTGAAGTTGGATTTCTGTGGTCTCGCAACTAAATGAGAACTTTCCCAGATATGATCTGGTTTTGGCCTCCCAACAGTTCTGCGAGGTGGATCCCGTCATTGACAGTCCTACTTTATAGTTTAGAAACTCAGATCCAGGGCCCGGCGCGGTGGCTCACGCTTGTAATCCCAGCACTTTGGAAGGCCAAGGCGGGCGGATCACGAGGTCAGGAGATCGAGACCACGGTGAAACCCCGTCTCTATTAAAAATACAAAAAATTAGCCGGGCGTGGTGGCGGGCGCCTGTAGTCCCAGCTACTCGGAGAGGCTGAGGCAGGAGAATGGCGTGAACCCGGGAGGCGGAGCTTGCAGTGAGCCGAGATCGCGCCACTGCAGTCCAACCTGGGCGACAGAGCGAGACTCCATCTCAAAAAATTAAAAAAAAAAAAAAAAAGAAACTCAGATCCAGGAAGGATGGTCAATTGTCTCAAGATCCCAGAGCAAACACTTGAACCCTGTTCTTTTCAAGCTTGCATTTTTCTCAGTGAATCTCATAAGCTTGAGCAGCAAAGAAGAAACCATGAAGCGTGCGCTAAAAATTCTGATATTACACGGCATGTGAATATGTAACTTCAGAATACTGGAAGTGGAGATCTAAGGCCTCTTTTTAAATTCATTTTAAAAAACTGAGATAATGGGCTGGGTGCAGTGGCTCACACCTGTAATCCCAGCACTTTGGGAGGCTGAGGCGATGGATCACCTGAGGTCGAGAGTTCGAGACCAGCCTGACCAACATGGAGAAACCCCATCTCTACTAAAAATACAAAAATTAGCCAGGCATGGTGGTGCATGCCTGTAACCCCAGCTACTCAGGAGGCTGAGGTAGGATAATCGCTTGAACCCGGGGGTGGAGGTTGCAGTGAGCTGAGATGGCGCCACTGCACTCCAGCCTGGGAGACAAAGCCAGACTCCATCTCAAAACAAAACAAAATAAAACCCTGAGATATAACTTCACAGAGTAAAGTGCACAGTCCTCAATATGCAGCAGGTGACAGTAAGCCTCTAACCTCCACCTCGATCAAGATGTGGAACCGCCCCAGCACCCTCCAGCTCCCTCACCTCTCAGCCATAACCCACCCTCTCCTGCAGCAACCACTCCCCCTGATTCTATCTCAGAGATTAATCTTCAGATTTTCTCCCTCTTTTTTTTGGCATTTAAAATACCAAACAACTTATCGGACTAACATTTTTCATATTAATCTATCTTTGTAAGTAACTGAGCAAAGTGGTGCACTCCAGCTCAGAGCCTTTATCCTTGCTCTCCCACTGTTGGAATGAGGCTTCCCCAGAGAGGCCCATGCTGTATTCCCCACCTCTGTCAGCTCCTTGTTCAAATCCCTTCTTTTCAGCAAGGCCTCCCCTGAACAGCCTATTTAAAATCGCAAACCCCACTCCTGGCATTCCCAATTCTGCTCTCTGCTTTGTTTGATACCACGATCCTCTGCACTTCCTGACATAGTCTAGGTTTTCCTTATTTGTTTATTCTCCATCTTCCCCAAGTAGAATGTAAGCTCTTTGAAGACAGAGCTGTTGGGCTCTTCTGGTCACAGTTTTCCCTGTGTCCTCAAATGATAGCATCTGGCACTTAGTATCTGCTCAGTCAATATTTGTTTAAGAAGTGAATATCACATAGATTGACTCATTCAACTCAAGTAAACGACTCAAAACATAGTTTTAACACTTACTTCTCATTCAGGAAATTAAAAATGTAATTGCATACATTTTATTGGGAATTATGAGCTCATTCTACAGTAGGTTACTATGACCTGCAAACGTGAAGGCAGAAACTAAGGGAAAGATCAAGACCTTTGGAGTCGGAAGGAATCCTGGCCTCACCATTTCCAGCTATGTGAACTTGAGCAAATTAGTTTACCTCCATGAGCTTTAGTTTTCTTCTCAGCTGAAAATGGACGTAGCAATATCTATTTCAGAGGATAGTTGTGGGCATTACATAAAGCACTCTTCAATAAATAGAAATGTATTGATTACATTGTTCTTGGAGTCATGTTAATATCACACAGCTCAAACCACAGCAAGGAAGCAGGTGCTAGTCCTCCCCCCATAACTGCAACTATAAAGGGGGTGCCTTGTAAATGAGTGATTATCTTCCTGAAAGTTCCTTAAACCCACACTCATTGTCTGTGATTACAGCCCATATCACTGGGACAAGAGAAGAGTTAAGGGTTCTGCAGCCAAATGCCTGTAAGATACACCTGGCAATGGAAATTTTATGAAGAGTGGTGGCTGCAAGGAAGACCCAGCCATGTACCTTGAAGATCCCTCCAGATTTATCTTCAGGCCATGACACTTTATTGTTATCAACTCCTTAGATTCCGGGTCTCCATGCTCGTCAGCATGGCTGGATGGCCTGTAAGGTCTTTGTTTTCTCAAGACACTTAAGAGTTGAAGCAGGAAGGAGCAGGGCAGAGCCTTCTAAGCAGGTGCTTCTGCATGCCTGGAATCCCACCGTGGCTTTATTCCTTAGTGTGGGTTCTCTCTTAGTCTGCAGGGACCCCTGGGAAGTGAACAGTCATTTACATCTTAATGTGAATAAGGTTTTTTTAAGGCTCCTTTTGCAAGAGCAAGTGAGATGAGGAAAGAAGGAAATAAGAAAGAGAAAAGAAGAAGTAACTGAGGAAAAGCTGCCAGCCATGAAGAAAACAGCTGATGAAAGGGGCTAAAGCTGATGAAAGGGGCTGAAGCTGATGAAAGGGGCTAAAGCTGATGAAAGGGGCTAAAGCTGATGAAAGGGGCTTCATTTCTTGCAGGCGTAGTTCTAAGTCTAAGGACAGAAGTCTTAGCTTTGGCTGGACACCCATCGCCCTCTGTGACCTGTCAGTATTTTTAACTTCACAATGACTCCTAAGTGGACCACTGTCCACTGGCCACAACTTACAGAAACTTTCTCCATATTCAGCATTTATTAAGGACTGGAGGTTCTAAGGTAAGTCTGGAAGCAGAAGAAACTGTGTCCATAAATTGAAGCCATATGTAAACAAACAAAACACGGAATGAACAGAACAGTATTCTGATCCAGGGTATATACTCTGTGTGAACTTGACCTACTGCTGCAGGCGCAGTTCTCTTGCAATTAGATTTCAGTGCAACCTAAGAAAAAAATTTTTTAATCTATAGCTTATAACAATAATTGTACTGTGCAATCAAGTGTAATGTAATAAATACCTTTGACCAATAATTCATCAATCAAATGTAATGTAATAAATACTTTTGACCAATAATTCATGATTTTATTTAATTAATTAATTTATTTATTATATGTTAAACATGGGGCAGGTGCCTGCTTCAGCAAGCAAGACAGACAAGACCCCTGCTTTCCCAGAATTTGAGGCTGGGGGCAAGGGGATACAGATAGCCAACAAGTAAATATAAATATGAATGTTTTAGAAAGTAATAGATGCCATCAAGAAAATAAAAAGTACTGTGATGGGGCAGGCCTGTGTGTGATGAAGCAGCTCAGGAAAATCCTTTCTGGGAATATGACATTGGTGCTCAGACCTGAATTATCAGAATGGTGCAGACATGTATGCACGGGGGAAATAGCATGCACAAAGGCCCTGAGGCCTGAGGAAGCAGCCTAGTTGGTGTCACCGAGGACTTGAAAGGTCAGTGTACTCAGGATCTAGAGAAGGAGGTGGGAAGCGGCAGAAGACGGGGTCAAAGGGATGAGGCAAATTGTTAAGACCTTGTCGGCCATCAGTAAGAAGCGTCACAGACCTAACGAGATGAGATTAAGTGTTTTTAGAGCAAGGGAAAGAAATGATGTTACTATTTCCTGGAGTATGTCCCAATTTCACAATGAGCTTGGAAATAAAATATGTTCCAGTTTGCTGTTTCCTTTGTTTTAAAGATGTTTAGCAAATATCCGTTGGGTTAATGAACACATGGGTGAATGAAGGAATCGATCACAAGAGTGGGCAAAGTTAGAGTGGAAAGGGCGTTGACCTCCACCCGAAGTTAAACAAGGCAGTGGTACCACTTGCTGGTTATGTGACCTTGGGCAATTCACACAACCCAATTTTGAACCTCAACTTCCTCATTGGTAGAATGGGGTTATACCTCCCTGAGCTGCTCCCCAGAAGTGCGATGAGGATCAAATGAGAAAATGTGCGAAACGCATATACAAAGAGTAATGGATGATAATGGAGATGATCATGACAATTTTTTTGGTCGCATTAAGCCACAGTGGCGTCCCTTGATTTTAACCTGGAAGCCCCTGATATTGGTGAATTGTCTTAAAGTTTTGTTTGGAGCCTGTTGCACTCCTCAGTCTACACTGCTCTCAGTTGGGTAGTTTGCTGCCCTCTGTGTAAAGCGATGCTGCATTTATTTACTCCTTAAAGCCTCATGGGAGAGACCCCAGCTCCTGGGCACAATAAAAATCCCTTATCCTCGCCTTGGCACCAAACAGTTGACAAATGCTTGCAGAGATGTTATCTCCTTTTATCCTGGCAAGTCTGTAAAGGAGGCAGGTCAGCTTCGCCCTGATTTTGATTTCGCGCGCTACAACTCCCCATCAACCCCGCTTCATTTCACGACACTCACATCCATAGTCTTTCGAGGTTGAAAAGCCTGAAACTTTCTGGTTTGTCCTCCTAGGGAGACTCTTCCTGAGTAGGGTGATGGGATTATATTTCCTGGGAAAGAGTTTCTGTAAACTCTCCCTATTACCCACTGAGTTTAGCAACTTATCAGGAAGCCCTTCTCTAATCTAAATCCTCTGGCTGTAATTGTAGTCCCTGACCCCTGGTTCTGCCTTCAGATGCAATCTGGAACAGCATCGCCCCTGGCACCAACATATCTGTATCAACTTACCTTGTAGGTTTTCAGGGTGGGAAGGAGACTTGGTGACCAGGGAACCTGAAGCCGAGCAGGATGTGGCGCCAGGGTGGGAGACCGCTGAGGCGCCTTTGAAGGCTCATGGCAGTATGGTATACTGCGTCCCTCTCAACTTCACCACTTACTCCCCAAGCCACCAGGACCACTGTTTAAGAACACGGCAAGATTTCAATGCCAGTAGTAGGGTCTGAACCAGAACTGATCTGCAGGGTAACTGTGAGTGGACCCTTCTGGCTTCCTGCTAGTGTAGGGCTTCAGAAGGAGGAAGCTCAAAAGAGCCACTAAGTGAAGCATAGCCTGGCCTGGCATCTTGGGGCTGAGCAGTTTGCTTCCCAGGATGTGCGGCAGTGTAGTGGCAGATCTCTCACTTACAAACTGTAAGGCAGGTGCTGCCCCTGTCTGAGTGTTGATGCTCTCATCTGCTAAATGGGGATAAGAATCATAGGTGATTTCAGAGGATTAAATCCACCTCTGCACGGTGCCTGGGCTCCCCTCCCTGCTATTGCTTTGGGTTCTGCCTCTTCGACTTCCAGCCAGAGTTGGGGTTTGGAGTAGATGGGCTCAGAAGATGAGGAAAGAAAGGCCTCTTAGATACCAAATGGCTCTCACAAACCAGACTTCGCTGAGCTGTTTTCAGTGAATCAGGCTCCCATGAGTTACGTTACTCTTGAAATGCAGAAAGGTGTGAAAATCAAGGGAGAATATGCTGGAGGCAAATACTTTTTCGCATCTGCCAGCTCAAGCTCCTGCAAAAAGTAAATCTATGAGAGACGCTGGACCAAACCCCATCCACTGCAGCTCAGTTGGCCTGTGGACATGCAGGGGACAGGCAGGACTGCCTTCGCCAGGAGCTCCCGGTGCCCCACACCCATGGCTACCCATGGTCAAGATGTACGCGGGGAGATGGGGTCACACTGTGCAAAAGGGCCTACAACACTGTTCCTCTAAATATACATCTGCCAGATGATCTAATTTCTTAAACATTGATTTATAATCTTGGTCAATAGAGATGCATTTGCATCCCTAATCAGGGGTCACGGCCTTAGTAATATTTAAGAGTTGTTTGGTTTTCTTGGTGCAGGTAGGCAGCAGACCTACCTTCAGCTCCGTTCTTCAAGGTTTCTTCAATGCATTTGCATTCCCTGAGCACACACTTATTTTGTGAGAGGTAGAATGGGGATGGAGAATGGACTAGAGGCCAGTGCTGAGGACAGAGGAGAGTGGGACTTGCATATACACAGAACAGGTGAGATGGTGTCTCAGGGCTGGGCAGATGGTTTACGTGTGCCCTGGAACCTTGGAGTGCGCAGGTGGAATTTACGGGAGGGCACCATGCTGCACTACACGGCTCTCCATCCTGGTTGCTGTCCAATGCGGCTCCCCGCATCTGCCCTCACTCACGAATGAGCACGTGGGATGACAGGAGTACCCTTTTCCCTAAAAGATTCCCTAATGGGGCCTAGGTTTTGCTGGGATATACAGATCACAGTTAAGTGACTTAGAGGCTTCATGGCTTGCCTACCACAGTCCTTCCCCATTCCTGTTTAGAATTGCTGGCACTCACTTCACAAGGCTCTGAGCACTCACATTTCCTCCACCCCATGCTTATGATAGATTCACTCACATGAAGAGTGTGGGGTGGGCATAGGGGAGGGGAGAATGTCTTTGGGAATATTCAGAGAAAGCATGCACACCGAGTGGGTGTTTAATTTACCTGTGAGTTCGTCCCATCTTCCCCAGGCCAGCTTTTGGCTGTGTCCTGCCTGGTGGTAAGTTAAGGCTTTTGGATTTTGCTATAACAAAAGCAATGCCTCCTTAAAGGAAGGAGCAACGGCTATTTGAGGCAGCCCAGGGCATACTAGGGTGAGGATTTTGTAAACAACCCAGAGTCAGGAACGACAGAGGCTGATGGATAACCACGCATTAGGTTCCGAGTGGAATCTTGCACCCCTCCCTTTTCCTCCCCCCTTTCCTCACCTTCTCCTCCTCTGTGCATCCTTTGTTCCATGCTAGCTCAATCTGTGTCCCCTCCAGTGATTCAGGGAGTATAAGATGGTGTGAGAGCCCTTATAGGAGATTCAACCTCACGGGACCCCTTTCACCAGAGAGGCAAAGCCTGAACAATCTGTGACATGAAAGACAGAAAGACTGGCCTCCGTTCATTGTGTTAGGGAGTGCTAAGAGAACATCATTTGCAAAGGGGATGAGAAATCCCTTTTATCTTGGCCTGTTTCTTTTAAGTAGTTCTTCCACTCTAAGGATACTTACCTGGTAAAAATATACTGAATGCCCACTGCCTGCTTCCTGTCTATCTGCAAAAGGGAGGCTTCTTCTCACCCTCTGCCCCCACCCCTACTGAGTGTTCTATATTCTTGCAAATAATTGCTTGCCTACTGGTCCAGAAAATGGAAAACTGTAAGCTAGGCTGATGGCAAAAATTAATTTCATTTGACACCCATGGTAGGAAGAACAGAGCTGACCCACGTTTGTGTGGACAAGCATATCCTGAAAAGTTAGAAGGAAGCACAGTGGTGGAAGAACAGTCTTTGGCATCAGCCAGAACTGAGTTCAGATCCCGTCTCCATTACCTATAAAGCTGTATGCCTTTGGGCAAATGATCTTCTTTTTAAATATCTTTTTTGCATATTTGTTGTAAAGATTAAAAGTAATTTATGTAATGGACCTAGAACATAATACATACTAAATAAATAATAATCTTGATTGAAGTTGTTTGCAACACATTCCTCAACCGGTTGTTACTATGTATGTGCTGTTAATTAATTCATTTAGGCAGTCAATCAACAAATACTGATGTATAAGAAACATATATTGAACAACAACAATAATATGAATAAGTAAAGAGTTATGCCAGGAACCCAAACTTGTAATTTTGGATGAAAACACTGACCTAGATGTAGCCTGAACAGCAATCCTTTGATTCACACTATCCAGGCCTCCACTGCATCCAGTGATGGCACGGGCGAGTTGCAGGATGGAGGAGGCACCGGGTCATTCTCTCGGGGCAAAGCTCCGGTTAGCACCTCCATTTAGGGGTCATTTGTTTCAGCTGTGCATCCAGTGCCCTCTAATAATCTAAATTTCCTGAGAGCAGGAGCACTCATGAAGCCACTGCTTACAATTCAAGGGTACTGACTGCTTGGAAAATCTGCTCTGTTGCTGAACAGAGACGAGGGGAGAGAAGTGGGAAAGGACTCCCAGCTCTCACTGTGGGCCCTCTGCTTTCTGCTCTCAGACTCGCTCCCATTCAAGTAGTTTAGTAGGAAGAGTGGGGTCCTGGCTTCCAGGCCTCCCTTTGCCCCGACTTACCATGTGCCTCAGGGGAAGCCCCTCATCTTCCGAGCTTCAGTGTCCCGGGATGGAAGATGAAGGGGTTGGCAAGGTCATTGCTATGGTTTCTCATGAGACAAACATTCTGTGACTCACTTTCCATAGCTGATGTCCATGAAAGGTGTGGTTTTGGACACTTACTAGTTGGACATTTTCTACTATGGATTCCAGGATGCCAGAGGCTTCTAGATAATGAGTTCTTCACAGGGAAATGAACCTGTCACTTTCAGGTCACGCCTTGGGTGTTAATGAGGTAAACAAGGTCAGGAAGTCATGGCCTCTTAGCTTAGGTACTCAGTGCCACATGGTGGACCTACAGCTACTGAGCCTGTCAGGACTGAGTGGGGAGGAGTCGATTTCCTGCTTCAGCGTATGATGCTCTGCACCACCCGGTGATCTGTCTCTGTAGGCAGCTCCTAGGGAAGCCATAATTCACCTGTCGCTTCTCTCCACTTGTCTGCAGATCCCTGAATATGTAGGAATTCAGTTATCACCTTATCCTCATCACTACAGAGTGACTAGATGGGATAAGCTAGTAGGAAGCTAGCTCCATAGCTGTGCCTCCATATAGCTTCATGCTTGCTCTTTAACTATTCATTGATTCCTAGCACACACCTGACTACGTGTGTGACTACGTATCAGGTGTGTGCTAGGCATCGGCAATTCAATAGTGAACAAAACCAGACACAGCCTCTGCTGTTATGGAGCTTATGGTCCAGCTGGAAGGCAGATATTAATAAACACACAAACACTGAATCTAACGAATGTGTAACTGTGAGCTGGGGGAAGTGTTATGAAGGAGAGGGAACAGCGCCATGAAAGTCTATGCGGCAGAGGCTGCCGGTTGCTTCCTCAATATCCAGTCTCCTCTCTTCTTTCCTCATTGGATCCCTATTTGGTTAGGGAGAAAAATGGGTCCAGCTAGAATGTTACATTTCTTAGCTTCCCCTGGAGCAGCTGTTTAGCTCATTTGAGGTGAATAAGCTATAGTAAAATTTTTTTCTTTTTCTTTTTCTTTGAGACAGGGTCTCCCTCTGTCACTCGGGCTGGAGTGCAGTGACATGATCATGGCTCACTACAGCCTCAGCCTCCCCATGCTCGAGCAATCCTCCCGCCTCAGCCTCCCTAGTGGCCTACAGGCCTGTGCTACCATGCCCGGCTAATTTTTTTTTTTTAAGAGTAAAATTTCTGGAGCGGGACTTCTGGGGAAGCTCTCTAATAGGGAGTGAGTGCAATGCTGTCCAGGGCCCCAGGAAGGTGAGCCTGAGGAGGCCTCCGCACAGGGCAAGGGGTGGGCCTGCCTCCGCTGCCTGCCTCCGCTGCCTGCCTCTGGGCTGCTAGCCTCATGAGAGAGGAACTCCCCCACTGCCGCCTGGTGCCCCTACCCATTTTGGTTAAGCCATCATTGGGAAAGGAATCTTAATTGCTCAGAGATGAATGTAACTCCCAATTGATACAGTGTTTACATGGAAACCTGATCTAGATGGAGGTGTGAGGGTAGGGTGGTGAGTACCAAGGAGGAGTGGGGGTAAGTAGCCAGGTGCTGGGGCAGAGGACTGCAGGGTTTGGAGGAGGGGTCAGCCTGGGTAGAGGCCTCATGGGGACAGCAAGCACAGCGCTGAACAGACACTGGAAGCCCAGTGCGGGGAGGACGCAGATCGGAGGGTAAG
The DNA here is from genome assembly GCF_009828535.3 of Hylobates moloch. Taxonomy (NCBI): domain Eukaryota; kingdom Metazoa; phylum Chordata; class Mammalia; order Primates; family Hylobatidae; genus Hylobates; species Hylobates moloch. The sequence continues at coordinate 4,194,149 of NW_026652283.1, read as the reverse complement.
GGTGGTGTGGGATGGGGCTGGGAAGGGCTCGGCCCCCACCATGCAGGACTGAGCAGTCGTGTTAGGGACTCTGGGCATTTTCTTGGGAGCAACAAGAAGACACTAACGGGTCAAAAGCAAAAGGGAGCATGATCAAAACATCACTTAGTGTCCATTTTCCTATGTGAGAAATGAATAATATTGCTCCTAGGAAACTGTCCCTAAATAATACTCAACTCTCAGATCTGCCATGAGGATTAAGATAACATACGTAAAACTACTTTAAAAAAGAAAGCATTACAAATTCAAGTCATTATGCTTTCTATTGATAACAAAATAAGAAAACTTTTTAGACCATCTCAGCCTTTAGTAACAAAAATTAAAAATTGTATTTACTACTTATTGAATACTGAGTACCAGATACTGTGCTACACGAATATGATCTATTTTTAAACGTCACAGCAATCTTTAAGACAGATAATTACTCTCCCCATTTTTCAAGTGAAGAAACAGAATTGAAAAGAACATGTAACTGTCCCCTAGTCACACAGCTAGCAAATGGTAAAACCTGGATTTGGACCTGGGCTGATTTCAGATTTTTTTTTTTTTTTTTTTTTCCGAGATGGAGTCTCGCTCCGTCACCAGGCTGGAGTGCAGTGGCATGATCTCGGCTCACTGCAACTGCTTCCTCCCGGCTTCAAGCGATTCTCCTGCCTCAGCCTCCCGAGTAGCTGGGATTACAGGCGCCTGCCACCACGCCCAGCTAATTTTTGTATTTTTAGTAGAGACGGGGTTTCACCATGTTGGCCAGGATGGTCTTGATCTCTTGACCTCGTGATCCACCCGCCTCAGCCTCCCAAAGTGCTGGGATTACAAGTGTGAGCCACCACGTCCGGCCGGATTTCAAATTCTTAAGCAACGCGCCGCACCGGCACCCGAGTCCCAGATCGCCGCCTGGTCATACTGCGTGTGACACTGTCATGACTTCTGTGATCTGCATGCACAAGTTAACTTATTTTTCAGCGGCAGGGCTGTGCTTTTCGGGTGGAATTGACGTCGCTGGCGCACCTGTGAGGCCCTGGCTCTACATGAAATTGTTTTTCTCTCGCGATACTTTCTCGCCTTTCCCTGACACTGCTTTTCTTTCCTTCCCAGCACTAAATGTCACTGTGATTATACTATGTCTACTTATTTATCAGTTTGTGGCCGGGGGACCCAACTGGAAGGTGAGCTCCTTCAAGGCAAGCGTCTTCTCCTTGTTTCCCTCCTGTGCTCTCCAGAGAGTACAATAGTGCCAGGCACAAGGCGGGCACACAGTATATATGGGTCAAATAGAGGAACAGACAAGGAGGACATGGGTTTGAAATCATTCATGTGCATGCTTTTATCTGTCTTCTTAAGCCTAATGGCCACATCTGTGGAAAGGGAGGGGTGAGAGGGACCTTCAGACTGGAATATGCTCTGTGAAAGTGCTTTTCGTAAAGGGAACACCAGAATTCCTTGTGTGGTTTTTCCGGAATAAATGGCCTGCCCAACCTCTAACCCCAGTTCTCCCCTCTCTTTCTCTTTTCTTTTTTGAGAGAGTTTTGCTCTGTCGCCCAGGCTGGAGTGCAATGGTGCGATCTCAGCTCACTGCAACCTCCACCTCCCGGGTTCAAGCGATTCTCCTGCCTCAGCCTCCTGAGTAGCTGGGATTACAGGCATGAGCCACCACACCCGGCTAATTTTGTATTTTTATTAGAGATAGGGTTTCTCCATGTTGTTAAGACTGGTCTCCAACTCCCGACCTCAGGTGATCTGCCCGCCTTGGCCTCCCACAGTTCTGGGAATATAGGAGTGAGCCACCGCGCCCGCCCTCACCTCTCTTTCTTACTCCTCCATGGGTTTCTTACTCCTCCAAGGGACTGGGGGCTTTCCAAGGGCAGGGTCATAGTTGGTGTCCCAGCTGCAGTACTTTTTCAGGCACTCGATGAGTGCACAGGAAATAGTGAATGACACCCACGGTCCTGGTGTCTTTAGCATGATGCTCCAACACCTGGGCCAACTGTGGCTCCAGGTACAGACCCATGAGGACCGAACCTGCTTATATCAAAGCTGGCTTAAAGGCACAGTCAGGTCAGGAAAGACGGAGTGCTCTTCAGGCTGGATTGATAACTTCAGCTATGCAGGGTCAGGAGGAGAGGGAGGACTAGCAGGGAGGTGGGGAGGGGAGGAAAGTGGGGTGTGCCGAGGGGAAGGCTGCATGCATCCCAGGGTCCTGTCCATTGCTGTCACCCAGGAGTGACAGAAATTCTACCACATCTAACCCCCACTAATACATAGTTAGGGAGAAGTAGATGAGAAAGGGAAGGGATTGAAGCGGGATTCAAACTAGGTTTGGATTTCCCTTGCATACTGGCAAGTTTCTTGGCTCACCCAACCTCCAGTGCCTCCTCTGCAAAATGGAGACAGCAATACCTTTATTGAGTTGTTATGAAAATCAAATGAGATGATTTGTATAAAGCACTGAGCACTGTATCTGAGGCTTAGATGCACTCAAAAAGTCCTTATTAAATTGCGTTACAAACTATAAAATTCTGTGCCAATGAAAGGGATTATTATATAGACAGCAGGAGGCTACCCAAGGACCCGGAAAGGACCCCCTCGCCACTAGTCTCACTCCTTCTGCCCTACCCAGATGCTTGACATTACAGCCTCTGGCCCTTTGGGAGCTCAGGTTTAAATGCAGATTTTATCAGGTAGTGTTTAATGGCATTCATTTAAGTTATTAGCACCTCAACTCTAATCAGATTAACCTCTGCTGCAAAAGGAGTCTTGGGCCCGGAAACGTGAAGTGAGGGAGAACGCGCACACACACACACACACACACACACACACACGCACACACACGGCGGTCCTTAACCCTTAGATGGCCATGGAGGACCTGGAGAAGTAAGCATGGCAGGCACTGCGTGTAGTTTGAAGAAGAAAGAGGACTTGAATATAGATGGAGCAACATTGTCTTCGATGTGTGCTGATGCCGTGGGGATGAATAAACTATTGATTTATTTACTTATTTATTTTAAAAAAGCTTTTAGGCATTTACAGGGTCTTGCTCATCCTTTAATTTCTCAATCGAAAGATGTTAAAATGTTAGCTTCTCTCCTGGGAAGGGGGAGGGGAGATAGAGAGGGAAGACTTATATCTGTGTGTAAGAAGGTCTTTTTTTTTAATTAATAGATTTTATTTTTTAGAGCAATGCTACACTTACAGAAAAATTGAGCAGAGAATACAAAGAGTTCCCTTATACTCCCAGTCACTTGCCTCAGTTTCCCCTATTATTAACATCTGGCATTGGTGTGATGCACTTGTTACAAATGATGAACCAATATCCATGCATTATTATCAACTAGAGTCCACAGGTCCACAGTTTGCATTAGAGTTCACTCTTTGTGTTGTACAGTCCTACAGGCTTTGCCTAATGCATAATGTTATGTACCCACCATTACAGTCTCATTCAGAAGAGTTTCACTGCCCTGAAAGTCACCATGATGTTAGGAATCCTTATCCTCAGAGGCTGGAAACCACTGGGTTAGAGCTGGGGGCTCGTTTGGGGGAACGGATTTGCAAGAGAGCCACAGGTGGGGACGCAGCTCCTGGAGAAAGAAACAGCCCAACTTGTGGGTACTTACAGGGCTGGAGCTGGGGCTGGTCTCAGCATTTGTGGGGTGAAAGAAATAGTTCTGTCCTCTTTTATTTCTCCTTTCTCCCTCTCTTTTGTTAATATTTTTTCCTCTTCAGGTTTAAAATCTTTTGGAAGGCCCTTTATAAAAGTCTTAGAGGTTCTTTGGCATTGGTTCTCAACCTTAAGTGTGCATTTGAAGTACATATAGCAGTTTAAAAAAATCATGGGTGTAGTGCCGCCCACCTCTAGTCCCAGCTACTCGGGAGGCCAAGGTGGGAGGATTGCTGGAAGCCAGGAGTTCAAGACCAGCCTGGACAACATAGTAAGACCCTGCCTCTACAAAAAATTTTTTAAAAAATTAGCTGAGCATGGTGGTACACACCTGTAGTCCCAGCTACTAAGGAGGCTGGGGTGGGAGGATCGCTTGAGCCCAGGAGTTCGAGGCTGCAGTGAGCTATAATTGCACCACTGCATTCCAGCTTGGATGATGGAATCATCCTGACGCCTGGAACTAACCTTGATTGAGTTAAATGAGATCTTCTGGAGACCCAGGCATAGATGTTGCTTCAGAATCTCCCCAGATGATCCTAATGGCAGCTAGTGTGGTGAGCCTCTGTCCTAGCTAATGTTCTTGCAATGAATTAGATTCTTAGAGGTGTTGAGGCCCAGATACCTGGCCCTTCTTCAAGGGTCCTACTGTAGGGCAAGAAGAGCTCACAGGTGTCTCTATTATATAAGCAGTGATAGAAAGAGTATTTTGCATTCTCACACAGGTTCACAGAGAGGCAGGTATAGCATGTTGAGGGCTACCTTGCTAAAAAATACTGAAAAACCAGAAAAACCTGAATCTGCACTAATAGTAGATGATTACATAAAAATGGTAGCTCCATGCTCAAGAACACGACGCAGTGATGTAAATGAAGTGAGACACACCTGTAGGTATTGGCATGCAGGGTGATATTCAAAATCTGCAACCAGCCAGGTGTGGTGGCTCACACCTTTAATTCCAGTACTTGGGAGGCCAAGGCAAGGAGGATCGCTTGAGCCCAGGGGTTCAAGACCAGCCCGGGCAACAAAGCAAGACTCCATCTCTACAAAAAATGAGCCAGGTATGGTGTTGCGTGCCTGTAGTTGCAGCTACTCAGGAGGCTGAGGTGGGAGTATCATCTGAGCACAGGAGGTCGAGGCTGCAGTAAGCCATGATTGTGCCACTGCACTCTAACCTGGGTGACAGAGTAAGACCCTGTGTCAGAAACAAAAACAACCCCAAAGCCTGCAGCTCCTGCTTGAGCGTGACCAGTCAGAACAGACACCTGAGCAGCAGAGCAGAACCTGGCCCCGCTGACGTACTGGTGCACACAGAGTGAAGATCAGCTTTGCTGACACATGAAAAAAATCTCCAGGGTGTTGTTAAGTGGAAAACGTCAGTACCAGAACAGCACAAGGAGTGTAATCCCCTTTAGGTAAATAAAAAACAAGCCCTAAAAATAGGCGTACATATACATATTTGACAGTAAATGTAGAGAAAAACAATCCAGGAAGGAGAAGCCTGAAAGTATGATGACCTCTCAGCTGGGAATTAGTTCTGGGAGTGGGTTGGGGGTGGCAAAAAGGCTCTGTAACATTGTGCTTTATTTAATTCTGTATTATTAAAAACTTTTTTATGGTGAACACATGTTTATATACTGTAAGTGCAATGAAAAAATGAGTAATTTTTTTACGAGAAGAAAAATGCCTGTGAGGGCCAAAGTTCCGGGCTGCAGTCCTGGTTTTGTCACTTATTAACAGGGCTTGCACGTAATCTTCTATATCTCAGCTTCCCCATCCATGAAATGGGGATAATACTGTTTCATACTTCACATGGTTGCAGTAAAGTTTAGGTGAATGGAGATACATGATCTTGGGTATGGTTAAAAATGTGTAACTAGAGAGCGTGGAGAAGGTTAACTTATTCCACCAGATAAATGTGGAAATAATTCACTTTTCAGCAATTCCCACCGAGAATGAGTGAAAATGATTGATATGAAAAGCATGTAAATTAGAGCTCTATACCAGAGAGGGGAATTATTAACCACGCTTCCTATTTCTCATCAAGCTCCTCTATTCCTATTCATTTATTCATTCACCTATGAATCCACTCATCAAATGTATATGAAGCAAGTGTTACGGGTTGAATTGCGTGTCCCAAAAAGTTATGTTGAAGTCCTAACCCCCGGTACCTCATAATGTTACCTTATTTAGAAATGAGGGGTGTTGCAAATGTAATTACTTAAGATAAGGCCACACTACAGTAGGATGGGCCCTTAATCCTGTATGACTGGTATCCTTGCAGGAAAAGAGAGACAGAGGCATTGATAAACAAGGGGAGAATGCAGTGTGATGATGGAGACAGAGTAAAGTTTCTGCAATTGCAAGGCAACAAATGCCAAAGATTACTGGCCACCCCCAGAGCTAGGAAGAGGCAACGAAGGACTCACCCCTACAGCTTTCAAAGAGAGAGCACAGCCCTGCGGACACCTTGATTTTGCTCTTCTTGCCTCCAGAACAGTGAAATAATCAATTTCTGTTTTCTGAAGCTACCCAGTTTGTGGCAATGTGTTGCATCAGCCCTCAGAAGCTAATGTAGCAAGCAACATGGGGAGGGGAGAGAGCATATGTGGGCTTTGGCATCAGAGAGATCTGGGTTTAAATTCTGTGTCCGTCATACTAGTTGTGTGATCCCAGATACACTATTCAATGTGTCTGAATCCTGCTTTCCTTACCTATATGGATGGAGAAAAGAACACTGCCCATATGTCACAGAATCATCAGGACTATTAAATGAAATAACATGAAGACAGTACTTAGCACAGTCCTTGGTACGTAAGAGACTCTGAGTAAAATGTTAGTTCCCCTTTAAACATTTACTATAACCCAAGCCCTGAGTTAAATATGCGTCGCACCCTAGAAAGAATTAGAGTTGGGGAAAAGCCAAATAAATTGAATTTTTTTGTCTCTCCCTGACATTTCCCGTCTATATGTCTGTTAGGGATGGTGAAATCCTCCATGTGGTGTATCAAGAGAGGAAACCAACACGAACTCTGTTAGGCCAGACAACTTACATGGCAGCCCTGAGGTGGGGACTGTTTTATTCTCATTTCCACCACAAGGACATACATAATTTCTACTACAGTCTAACCTGGATTCAGGACTCATTGCAGTGTGTACCCAGCTCAAGTCTACCCCAGCCTCTAGATGCACCACGACCCTCCAACAATGCTTGGGCAAACCCAGTGTTAAAATGCGCTTCCCATCTCAGGGCCTTTGCCCCTGCTGCCTTTCTACAGTTGATGGAACACTCGTGTGCCATTTCCAATCCCCCTGGCCCTCCCTCTTCATCCAGCCTCTGTGTGGCGACCATCTGCACAGGCTTCACGCAGCCTTGTTCAGGTTCCCATTACAGCACCTCGCGCAGTTGACCTGTGCCTCTGTTTCCCATTCTGGTGCCTGGGCTTCCTGGGGAATCTATTCACACAAGCACAACTGGTGGGCCCCCCCTTGAGCTAGGGGATACAAGAGATTGTATCCCTTAGCTTCATCTTAGGTTCTTCATCCTGTGTTCTCAGGACCGTGGGTCAACATGCATTTCATAAGCTCCTCAGAGGAATCCCATGGGATCTAGCATCCTTTGCCCTTACTAGTGGCCAACTAAATAAAGCATTCTTGTATAAATATTCCCTTCTTCTCTGCTCCCCAGAATCATGTTTTCAAACAAATATTTGTCTCAAACGCTGCTTTCAGGAAATCCCAAAGACACATGGTGCGGTCATTTTTCAAGGTGTGGATCAAATATCCAGAAATGGAAGGCATCACCCCACCCCACTGCCATTTCCACGGCACACGGTACAGAACACTGCAGAGACAAGCTCAGTCTCCAGGTCTCAGGATGCTGCAGCCTCTTGGATGCTCAGGCACTCAGGCCTTGCAGCTCCACCTCGCACCCTGTGCACTCTTTCATGGAGCCTTCACCACACTCCTTTTTAACTGCAACTAGTGAGTTCTACCAGCAGAGCCCATTGAAAGAAGAGCCTGTATCTTATTCATTGTTGATTCCTAGTGCCTCGTCCAGCAGTGTCATGGTAGGTGCTCAAAGAGTCTGTTAAATGTATTCCTTGGGTTATAAGTAGAAAACTTGGGGTGTGTGCTCAGTAGCCTTGGCTCTGGTTTAAGCCCCCTGAGGCCCACTGAGGCCCCTTGCCTGTCCCCTCCCCTCCCCTAACCCCCGCCCTCAGGGTCTTGGAAGCTTCCTACACCCAACCTCAGGGTGATTGTTAATGTCTTCCTCCTGCTCCACCACTTGGCAACTTCTACTACAGAATATCTAGTCACCTCTATTTCTCTCTTCCTATCAGGTACTACACTTCACAAGAAGGGCTCCTGAGAGTCTCCAGCTCCCTTCCTCCATGAGCTTGAGTCAGAAGCTTGTAATGGCTTGTGTTACCTATGAAAGCATTTCTTCCTGAGAAGGTGCTGCCTACATAATGTAAAATGAAATACAAGTATCAACATAATTCCAGTCGTTCATGATATGATATAAAAGGAAATGATGAACATACAAAACAATACATGCATACATGGTTTGATCTTTTCTTGATCTTTTCTTTTTTTTTTTTTGACAGGGTCTCACTCTGTTGACCAGGCTGGAGTACAGTCACACGATCACAGCTCACTGCAGCCTCGACCACCCAAAGCTTAGGTGATCCTCCTGCCTCAGCATCCCCACCCACCCCCAACCCATGCCCCACGGTAGCTGGGACTACAGGCGCACACCACCACACCTGGCTAATTTTTATATTTTTAGTAGAGACAGGGTTTCACCACCTTGCCCAGGCTGCTCCCAAACTCCTGGACTCAAGCAATCCACCCACCCTGGCCTCCCAAAGTGCTGGGATTACAGGCATGAACCATAGCACCTAGTCCGTGGTATGAACTTAACACACCTGCTAAAAAATTACATGTGTAGAAAAAAAACTTTTTACAACTCCTGCAAAGTGAACATAAAATAATAATAAAAACAATTAAAAATAAATAATAATTACTGGAAAATAATCACACCAAAATGTTATCTTTGGTGGCGAGATTATGTGTTTTTCTTCCTCACTGTTTTGATATCTTCTATTACTTTAAAAAATAGGTTCTACATGTCTATGGTACAAAAAATAGATATTTAGTGAAAAGAAAGTCTCCCTTCCATCCCTCTTCTCCATCTACCTGGCTTCTTTCTTCAGAGGCAACCAGAGTTACCAGCTGCTTGATACACACACACACACCCCCCGTGCATTTATACACAATATATTTTATACAAGTGGTAGCATATTATATACATTGTACTGTACTTTGTCTTTTTTATTTATCTTAGCAATTTTTCTGAATCATAACGAAAAGCTGCTATACAGTTTTTAATAGACCATGCATACTATTCCATTGTATGGCTATATCAAAATTTAATTAAGTGGAGCATGGCAGCTCACACCTGTAAGCCCAGCACTTTGGGAAGCTGAGGCGGGCAGATCATTTGAGCTCAGGAATATGAGAACGGCGTGGGAAACATGGCAAAACCCCATCTCCACAAAAAATACAAAACTTATCTGGATGTGGTGGTGGGTGCCTGCAGTACCAGCTACTTGGGGGGCTGAGGTGGGAGGATGGCTTGAGCCTAGGAGGTTGAGATTGCAGTGAGCCGAGATCGCACCACTGCACTCCAGCCTGGGTGACAAAATGAGACCCTGTCTCAAAATAAAACATTAATTAATGTTTCTGTAAATAGTGATTTTTAATATGTGCAAGCATATTTGCAGGATAGATGCCTAGAAATGAAACTGTTGACTCAAAGGATATGTGAATTTGTAATTTTGATGGTTTAGCAATGTCCCTGCATAGAAGATGCATCAATTTATACTCCCATCAACAGTATGTGAATGCTTTCACACTTTTTTTTTTTTTTTTTTTTTTAGACAGGGTTAACTCTTGTTGTTCAGGCTGGAGTGTAATGGCGTGATCTCGGTTCACTGCAACCTCCGCCTCCTGGGTCTCAAGGGATTCTCCTGCCTGGGCCTCCTGAGTAGCTGGGATTACAGGCGCCCACCACCATACCCAGCTAATTTTTTGTATTTTTAGTAGAGACAGGGTTTCCCCATGTTGACCAAGCTGGTCTCGAACTCCTGACCTTAGGTGATCCACCCGCCTCGGCCTCTCAAAGTGCTGGGATTACAGGCGTGAGCCGCCATGCCCGGCCCACATTATTATTAGTAGACTAGGTTATCGAACTTTAAAGGCAATCCTTATCAACTTTGTAGGTGAAAAAAATGACGTTTCATTGTAGCTTTAATTTGCCTTTGTTTTAATGAGGTTGACATCTTTTCAAATGTTCAGGAGCTATGTGGGTTTCTTTTTTGTGAACTATTCCTGTTCTTTGTTCATTTTTCTATTGGATTGTGGCTTTTCTCTTATTTATTTTTAGTTCTCTATATGTTAAGGAATGTAGCATTTTCCTGTCGTATGAATTATAAATATTTTTCCCAGTTCTTTATCAATAAAGTCTTATTGAGGAATTATTATTATTATTTTTGCTTTCCAGAAGTTGTAAAAGGTTTTAATAAGTTAAAATTCATTATTCTTTTTTTAATGTGTTGGAGTTTTGTGCCATACTTTCTCTCACATGAAGTTATAAACTCTTCTCGTGTTTTCTAGTGATTTTATGATTTCATTTAAATCTTTTGTCTATCACAATCCACTTCAGCACTAGTTGTAAAGTAGGGATCACCTTTATTGTTTCTTCATATGGATAGCCAGTTGAACCAACATTATTTATTGAATGTGCAAAATTCTCACATATACTTAAATCTATTTGTGAATTTTCTATTTGATTTTAGTGGTCTTTCTACTCACGTCATTTTTATTATTGAGGACTTATAATAGGTTTTTATACATGGTAGTTTTAACTTTCCTTGTTACTTTAATTTTTCCAAAATTTTCCTGACTATTCTTGGTAATTTTTCCACATGAAATTTAGAACCAGCTAGTTTAGTTCCCAAAAAATACCCTTTTGGTATTTTTATTGGGCTCACATTAAATTTATAGATTAACTATCTTTGACAGCTTTATGATGTTGAGAATCTAAGAACATGATGTTTCTTTGCATTGTTAAGCCTTCTTTTGTGTCCTTCCGTACCATTAACATTTTAAATTATAGGTCCTGCATATTTCTTAAGTTTATTCTTAGGAATTTTACTTTTTGTTGCCATTTTAAGTGGGATCTTTTCTTTCTTTATATCTTTTAACCAGCTATTTTTGTAGATGTGAGTGCTGTTTGATTTCCACATGTATAAATGGGATTTATTGAATTCTGTTTGAGTTTTGTAATGTTTTTATTTGATTTTTTTTCCGGATATACCAGGTAACTGTAAACTACGGCCTATGGGTCAAATCCAGCGATGGCATGTTTTTACACAGAGAAGAACTAAGACTGGTTTTTACATTTTAAAACGATGGTTAAAAAAAGAAGAAGAAGAAGAAAAATATGTGACAGCAACCATAGGCAGCCCACCAAGTCTACAATCTTTACTATTTGGACATTTAAAGTAAATGTCTGCCAACCCTTGACATATACAATCATGTCATTTACAGGTAATGATAATTGATCTCTATCTTTCTAATTTTATGCCTGATTTCTGTTTCTTCTTTAATAACATTTTCTGGTTCCTGGATAGTAAACATCCTTGTCCTGTTCTGAGATTAATAGGATTCCTTTTCATATTTTTGTACTTAGGAGGATACTTGATTTTTAGGTGTGATAGCTGTATGCTCTCATATAAAGAAAATACTCATTTATTCTTATTTTCTTAAGCATTTTACAGAAGATGTTTAATTTTATTTTTCAGCATCTATGTAGAATTCCATCTTTTAATCTATTAAAATGAAGAATTATATCAAAGATTTAAAAATATTGAATTATCCTTACAAATTCTGGGATCAACACTTTCTTTGGGTATTCATAAGTGAAAATGGTTTGCTTATTTTCATTTAAAGGTTGTCAGGTTTACTTCATCCATAAATATAATTTGAAGGCTTTTCTTTCTAAAAGTCAAAGATACAGGTACCAACAATTTAAAGAAGGAATTAACTATAAGATTTATTATAAGAAAGAGAACTTCCCTGGTCCTCTTCTTATCTCATCTCCTAGTCCCTAGAAGCAACAACTTTTGATTCTTTTGGTAAAGTCATTTCTTTTGGTATTTACTTTCACACATTTAAATGATAGTTTATACTTCCATCTTGAATTTCTACTTAGGAATTACTTATTAAATTCTTATAATGGAAAGTGAGGAATTAGCTTTCTTTTTACTCCAACTCTACCACAACACACAAATACACTTTTGGCTTCAGTACGCTTCCAATACAATTACAATTTTCCTTAGATCAATATCCAAAATTAACATCATTATATATTATGCATTCATAGTTTAACCATATAACACATTATGACCTAGTTTACTTTTATACATAATTTTTGTTTTGTTTTTCAATAGTTATTAATTGCCTTTTAGTTTTTTTCTTTGTTTAGTTTTCTATGTACCTATAGCTAATTTACCCCTGCTTCTCAGCCTGTTCAAATATATCAAGTATTTCATCAATTTCATCTTCTTGAAGACATTGCTCTCTTGGAGCCTTCTAACTGGCTTCACAATTTACTGGTTACTTTCCAGGCTTGGTGCACAGGTATAATCCTCGTATATGCCTGCAGAAGCATCCTGGGAATTTCCTTTGACTTTCTCTTTTGTTGGATTCCCTATTTCTTGATCCAGTGAGTATTTGTTGGAATACAATTGGACTTCTATAATTGATAACTAAAATAACAGTCAAATAAACAAGATAGAAGTTTATTTCTCTCTTACATAGTGGTCTGAGCATAAGCAACTCAGGACTGGTAGGTGGTCTATTTTACTGTTCCATCTCAAGGCTGTTGCTCTGACACATATAATTCAAAATGTCTCACTGACTTGTTTGTACTTTAGCTTAGTAGAGAGAGAGAAAGAGAGGACATGGAGGGCATATCCCTTTAAGCTCAATATTTAGAACATAGCTCACTTCATTTCCATGATCATATCTCATTGACAAAGAACCTAGTCACACGCTGCATCTAGCTGCAAGGAAGCCTGGGAAGTGTCATCTTTATTAGCATGGCCAGATGCTCTGTTTAGACATAGTGAAGTCTATTATTACAGTGAAAGAAAGGAAGGTATTGAGAGAAAAGTAACAGTATTTGCCATGGTATGCTTTCCTTAGTTTACTTTCCCTTTTTAGAGCACCTCCTAGTACTTCCTGAGAAAGAACACAGGGGAGGTAAAGGTTTTGAGATCTCGCATGTGAGAAATATCTTAATTATTATCTTCACTTAATTGATAGTCTGGATAGATATAGAATTCTTGGTTGAAAATTATTGTTCTTCAAAATTATGAAGGCATTTTTCAATGTTTTCCTAAATTTCAGTGTTGCTCTTGAGAAATCTGATGTTAGTCTTTTTATTGAGACTTGGTTTGTAGTAATCTGTTTTTTTAATTTCTAGAAACTAAGGATATTCTCTAATTCTCAGGAGCTCCAAAATACAATAATATAACTTGGTGTAAATTTATTTTTGTCTATGTGCTAGTCACTCAACAAGACTTTTCAATATGGAAACCCATGCCTTTCAATTCTAGGTAAGTTTTTCTAGAATTATTTCTTTGATAATTTCTGCACCTACATTTCTTTTCTGTTCTCTTTTCTGGAACTCTCATAATTTGGGTGTAGGATTGCTTTGATGTATCTTCTAATTTGGTTATTTTTCTTTCTTATTTTTCATTTCTTTGCTTTATTGCTGCACTTTGGAAGACTTTTTCAATATTATCTTCTAATTTATCTACTATCGTTTCATTTTTGCTCTCATATTTCACTCTTTTACAGTGGCATTGGCTACTTCCTCCAGAATAAAGTTAGATAACAGTGAAAATAGTGGAATATTGATTCTGTTCTTACCCTTTTGGGGAATGTTTCTAGAAATTTTCTGTTAAGCATCCTGCTAGTCAGTTGATATGATAGATTTAACTGTCTATCAAGCTATCACTGTCATTTCCTTCAGTTTCTTCTCAAATGTCACTTTAGCAGTAACCCCTAAACAATGTATAAAAAAATAGCCTTCCTCCAATCACCGGTAGCACATTTTATGTTTTTACCTGCTTTATTAACACTTATAACCACCAGGCACACACTGTTTGTTTGTTTATTATTGCCTTTAAAAGGCAAGGACAGTGAGGATAAGAATTTCTTGTTTGTTTGTTTAGTGCTATATTGCAACACCCAGAATAGTGTCTCTCACATAGTAGGTACTCAAGTATTTCTTGAATAAGTAGTTATATACATAATTACTTCTCGTGTTAAATGTATTTCCATTTTTTTCTGTTTTTTGACAGATAAATTTCTTCAAATGCCTGTTTAGTATCTATAAGAAAGACAATATTTAGTCTTTGATCTATTAATATGGTAAACTGCATTAGTAGATATCCTAATTTTGGACCATCCTTACATTTCCTAAATTGACTCTAGTCATAGTATAATATATTTAGTCATGGTATAGTATATTTTTAATGTGCTTCTGCTTTCTATTTGTTAGTGTTTTATTTAGAATTTTTGCTTTGGTGTTCATGATATTCATTGGGAAGGTTGGGTTTGAGGTTTCCTTTGTTGTGCTTAGAAGTTAAATTTTCTGCATCTATCGAGATAATCATTTTTTTCTTCTGTTAATATGTTTCTGTCTTTTAATATGGTAAATTATATTCATTGACTATCAATGCTGAAAAAGCATTGCATTCCTAGTATAATCCTCACTTGTATTGTAAAATGTTGTATTGTTATCCCTTTTATATATTGCTGCATTTGATCAGGATTTTCTCATCTATGTTCATGAGGGATATGGGTCTGTAGTTTTCTTGACTGATCAGACAATCATTTGTCTGATTTTGATATCAGAATAATGTTTGGCTCACAAAATGAGTTGGGAAATGTTTCCTTCTATTTTCTGGAGAAATTGTGTAGAATTGGAGTAGAGCACCCAGCTTTCCTGCAAACCCTGCACAATTTGAGAAATGACTTGGAGAGAGATAGAGCCACTTTCCCTTGCCCTTTCTGAGCCTCGTGATTCCGTGCCCACTAGGATCACCATGGATCTCCGTATCACTGACTTCATGAGTACCTTTCAGTCCTTATCTTACTTGGTATCCCTGCAATATTTGACACAGCAGTCCACTTGCTCCTAGAAGCAAAATCTTTCCTGGGGTTCCATGAGACCACACTCTACTGGTTTTCCTCCTTCTTTTCTGACTTTTCTTTGATCTGCTTGCAACTTCTTCACCTCTATTCACTCCTGAAGTAAGCTCTGTGCTGGGCTGTTTTCTAGCCTCACCTTGCACTCTCTCCCTTGGGGATCGCAACCTCCTTTATGGCTTTGTTATAATCTGCTGATGACTCCAAAATCTAGTTTTGTTTTGTTTTTTTGAGACACAATCTCACTCTGTTGCCCAAACTAGAGTGCAATGGTGTGATCTTGACTCACCGCAACCTCTGCCTCCCGGGCTCAAGTGACTCTCGTGCCTCAGCCTCCCAGATAGCTGAGATTACAGGCATGTGCCGCCATGCCTGGCTAATTTTTTTATTTTTAGTAGAGACGGGATTTAACCATGTTTGCCAGGCTGGTCTTGAACTCCTGACCTCAAGTGATCCGCCCACCTCAGCCTCCCAAAGTGCTGGGATTACAGGCATGAGTCACCGTGCCCGACCAAAATCTATTTTTGAAGACATATTTCTTTTATTGAAATCCAATTGCCCACTAGGAATTTCCATCTGGATGTGTCTCCAGCCCCTTAACTTCAACATGGTCAAAATGGAACTCTACTTTTCCCAAAGCTGCTTTTTCTTTTCCTTTTTTTTTCTATCTTGTTAAATGATGCTAAAACACACTCCATCGTCTAAGCCAGAAACCTGGACATCATTCTTGATTGTTCTGTTATTCCTCACATTTTTGCATTTCACCAAACACCAAGTCCTGTGATTCTATATCTGGAGTCTCTCTTGAGTGAAGCCATTTCTACCCTTCCCCCGCTGCTACCACCTGAGACCAGGCCCCTATATATCTCACCTGTGTTATCACGATCATTTTTTAAAACTGGTCTTCCTAATTACACTGCTGATCCCTTCCCATTGATTCTCCAAACTACAACCAGAATAGTCCTCCTGAATATAAATCTGATGTTTTTTTTAAAATCCTCCAACGTCTTTTCATTGCCAGTTAATCTCCTTAACAAACCTTGGGCCTCTACCTTTGCTCACTGCTAGCTGCTTCCTACCTCATGTTTTATATCCATTCTAACCCAGTGCTCTCAAATTGGCTACCCATTGGCCCATTAAAACCCACAGGTGTGTTTTATTTGGCACATGCAGTATATTTTTAAAGTTGAGCCAACATTTAAAATCAGGGAATTTCTCATAAAAATCCAGGTTTTCAGTTTCTTTGGAAAAATTGGAACAGGCATTAGCACCCCTCCTCCCACCCTTCTTGCATGGCCACAGTCTGTTGGAGCTGAGTACATTAGATCTCTAGTGCTCACAGTCCCCGGCTCCCTAGTGCCTCTGTGACATTAAGGCTGAACATTCAGTGAACGTTGCTTTCATGGTTATTCTGTTTTCTCTGTCTGCAATACACTCATTCATTTCTCCTTGCCTGGCTAGCTCCTACTTTGCCTTGGATCTCATTTTGATCATCACTTCCCAGGAACACCTCCCTTAAGCCCTAGGGTCTTATATACCTGGTCCTGTAACACAAAAGCGAAGAATCTCTCCCACACTAGGGTCTTAGTATTGCCCAGGAAAACAAGGGAGGTAGGCCCTGAGGTGGTAAAGGGAGACCATAAGTAGAGCACAGGATGAGCTATTGATGTTGGGGACCACACCCATGTCCCTGAGCAGAAGGCTGAGGCAGGCAACCCTCACATGACATGCTTTCCTAGGTCATGTTGAAAGTGGCTTCCACAGGCCGGGTGCGGTGGCTCACGCCTGTAATCCCAGCACTTTGGGAGGCCGAGGCGGGCGGATCACGAGGTCAGGAGATCGAGACCACGGTGAAACCCCGTCTCTACTAAAAATACAAAAAATTAGCCGGGCGTGGTGGCGGGCGCCTGTAGTCCCAGCTACTCGGAGAGGCTGAGGCAGGAGAATTGCATGAACCCGGGAGGCAGAGCTTGCAGTGAGCCGAGATTGCGCCACTGCACTCCAGCCTGGGTGACAGAGTGAGACTCCGTCTCAAAAAAAAAAAAAAAAAAAAAGAAAGTGGCTTCCAATGCATTGGTTTGTCATGTATTTCTTCTGGGTGCGATTCTTATGCTTCTTATGATATGGAGAACAAAGTCAATTAAGAGGTGATTTAAGTACCTAAAAGGTACTATTGTACTAGGAATAGGACAGGTATACATAAATAATTCATAGTCTTATCTTGAGAAGAGTACATGATCCAGTGGAGAAAACATGCGCAAATACAAATAATCGGAGTAAAATTGTGAAGATAATAAAGGTATGTATACAAGGCATAACAGGAATATGATCGCAGGGAGATTATTTCTGCTGAGGAAATCAGGGAAAGCTATTAAGAGGAAATGCATGAACTAAATGTTGTGGGATTGGAAAACCCACCACAAAACAAAGCTGGAAGGAAAGCCATGAAAAGTAGCACGAGTCCATCCTAATTCTACAGTGTTAAACAAACTTACACTAACAGAGTTTCAAGATACACAAAGCAAAATCTGATAGAACTGAAAGAAGAAATAAGTCAGTTCTACAGCTATTATTGAACATTTCAGTGCTCTTTTCCGACTAATTCACGCCCTGGAGAAATCACTCAGCCTTCTGCAGACTTAGTCTGCTCATCTCTAGAGGAGGGATAATGCTATGTTATGCTTATGTTTTAGAGTTGTGGGAATGAAATGGCATGGAGGAACTTAGTAGTCTTTTAAGAGCTGTACAAATGTAAGATTTATCACTTTCTTACTATTCAAAATCCATACTTTTCTCATCATTGTACAGCAAACAAATAGGTTGATAAACTCTTGAATATTTACTTTCTGCCAGCCACTAGGCTAGACGCTAAGCTCAAGAGGTCTCAGAAAAAGTTAGCAGCCTGTGGCTCACAGTCTAACACAGATGAAAGACACTGATAATTGTATGTTATATACTTACATATTGTGTGTATATATGTATATATAATTATATATTACATATAATAGGTATTATATGTTAATATATGTTTATATACTATAAATAATACTTTGGCTAGGGGCAGTGGCTCACTCCTGTAATCCCAGCACTGTGAGAGGCCAAGGTAGGCGGATCACTTGAGGTCAGGAGTTCGAGACCAACCCGGCCAACATGGTGAAACCCCATCTCTACTAAAAATACAAAAATTAGCTGGGCGTGGTGGTGCGTACCTGTAATTCCAGCTACTTGGGAGACTGAGGCAAGAGAATCACTTGAACCTGGGAGGCAGAGGAGTCAAGGTCGCACCACTGTACTGAAGCCTGGGCAACAGACTGAGATTCCATCTCAAAAAAAAAAAAATACTTTGGATTATTATGAAAGCTTTGACACAGAAGGAAGCAGAAGGCACCAGGTATCACAAACACCTAGCATTTCTTCCTTTGTTGACGTATTCAGATGTGAACTTCCTGGGTGCCAGGCCCATCTTAGGCCCATCTTGTGACTTTACAAATGGTGAGTGACACTGGCCAAGTCTCTTTGCCTGTGGAACTCATGTGCTTGTGAGCTGGGTGTGTTCGGAAGGGGTTTTGCGGTGGGAGGTGATGGTAGCACTCCAGATAATAAACAAGTAAATAAATAAATAAACAAAATAAGTAAACAAGATCAAATAATGACATTCCCGGAAGGAAATCAACAGGGTAATACAACAGACACTGAGCAGGGCAATTTTAGATGCTATGGTTGGTGAAGGCCTCTTTGATGGAGCCCTGAAGGGTGAGGAGTCAGCTAGGTGAGTGGTGATGGTGATGGGTGTGTGTGTGTGCAGGGAAGAGCGGAAGAGAGCATTTGTGATGGGGAACAACCAGTTTGGCTATATTAGTATATTTCTATTTTCTGTATTTCTATTATTTTCTATTTTCTGTTCGCTATTTTATATTGGTAGTTGGGTGACTCCAACTTGAACAAAGTGGACCCAGCACATAACAAAGCTATGTGCAAACTTTTTAGAGGAGGGATCGCAGAGGGCAGGGACATTACGCCAGTAACCGAGATAGGAACCCGCCCTCTGGCTGGTGTCTCAGGAAAAGGAGGGAAGGAGTAGAGCACCCAGCTTTCCTGCAAACCCTGCACAATTTGAGAAGTGACTTGGAGAGAGATAGAGCCACTTTCCCTTGCCCTTTCTGAGCCTTGCCCCCTACTCCATCTTCTCCTTGTCCCATTCCCCTGAGGGTATGGGGGCATGTGCCATCCTTCCAAGAGGTACTTGCGTTTAAGCCAAAAACCCTGGAAGACTGGAAACCCTGAAGCCCCCATAGGAATTTAGCTCATGTGGGAAATTCAGACACCACTCGAAGAATCACGGTCACTGAGGACAGTATGTTCTCATTGGGCGCCACAGCCATGCTCCCAGTCCCAGGCAGCCTGGCGGCCCTGAGGATGGTGCCTCTGGTCTGTTGGCGCCCTGGTCCCATGGCAGCTCTGAAATTCAGGTTTCCGTTGCTGCCATGAGGAGGAAATGGGGAAGAAAACGCCTTCGCCTGAATTCATGCCTTTTGGTTGTACTGGGGCTGGAGTGAGTTAGGACGGATATGGGGGATGCGGTGGGGACGGGGGCGAGTATGCCCGCCTGAGTACAAGCCGGGCCCGTGCGAGTGTATGTGTGCAGCTCTGTGGACGAGATTCTAGTTTGGGGGACGTTTTACATAAAGCGAGCGTCTAGCCACGTTCACTTCCTCTCCCGTCTGCCCCCGTCTCAGAATCGCAGCTCCCCTTCCTTCCACGTCCAGCCCTCCTGGCCCTCCAATGTGTCTCTCCTGGGTGGAGAGAGGGGCGCGGGGAGCCGGGCTCGGGGAGCGGCCTGGGTGGAAGCGCTGGGGCACCCCTGGGCTCAGATGCCGCGCAGATGAGGTCACATCCTCTCCCTCCCGGCTCCTCCGCGCATGAAAGGCGAGAGGAGACTGAAACGCATGTGGGGCGAGCAGGGCCAGGCTTTGCTTGGCCGGGGCTGGAATGACCTCATAGTGATGTGGGAGATCGGGGCCCACCTTCCAGCTCTCCCCGGGGCGGACGGCGAGGCTGGGACCGCGTGCGTGGCCCCCGACTGTCGGTCCCCAGGCTCCAGGGAAGGGGACTCGGGTCGGGGAGGCCAGGACGCAAGGCGCGCGGCTCGGTTGGAGCGAGGCGAGGCCCGGGTGCAGCTGTGGGAACTGGGGGGTGGGGACAGCGGGGAGGCGAGGGGACCCCGGAGCCGAGAGGCAGGAAGGGTGAAGAGAGGAGGAGCAGGAGAAGGCGGGTGGCGGGTGGGGGGTGAGCGAAGGGGACGGCTCACGGCTCCAGGCCCATTCCCTGCAAGAAAAAAAAAAAAAAAAAAAAGGCAGCTGCGATGGTTGTTACCCAGGCAGTGAAAATGATGACAAATTCGCTGGATAGGAACGTTCTCTTGAAACGAGTGAGAAAGTGGGGGAAAGAGAAACTGGAGGGAATGGGAGCGTGGGTGTGTCGCACGCCCTGGGGACCAACTTGAGAATGGAAGCAAGGAGGTGAGCTTGGGACTTGAACCAAGAAGTCGACCCCCTTGAAGATGCACAGAGACAGCCCTAGGGAGCCGCTGTCCTGGGGAGCTGCGGAGACCTGAAGGGTGGCCCTCGCATGCCCCTAAGACAATTTGGAACATAATTTTAAAAATGACCCATCAAGCATCTAAAATGTTTTATCATAAGTTTAAATACTTGCAAATGGTGTGACTTTTGCCGTATTGACATTTAAAAATATACCGTTATCTCACTCTGAATGTCTCAAGTGGACTTTACTGACTTGATCTCGATCACCATCCATTTTTTAAAAATCGTGTAAAAGCCCTTGAGAGCTGGAAGTTTTACGTAGTTCCCTTGTCTTCTTCAGCTCCACAGAATTGTATCGAATCATATTTTTTTGGATTGAAAATATTTTATTTTCCAATTGCCTGCGAACAGGAGCTTGAGACCAGCCTGGGCAACATGGCAAGACCCTGTCTCTATTTTTAAAATCCAAAAATTAGCGAGGCGTGGTGGCGCATGCCTGCAGTCCTAGCTGCTCAGGATGCTGAGGTTCGCTTGTGCCCTGGAGGTGAAGGCTGCAGTGAACCATGATTGCGTCACTGCACTTCAGCCTGGGTGACAGAGTGAGAGACCCCGTCTCAAAAAAAAAAAAAAAGAAAAGAAAAAATATTTTATTTTATTCATTTTATTATGTTTCTCTGCCACAAAAATGTGTGTTTATATTGAAACAAATTTTTCTTTGACTTTACATAATATTCATACTTTTATAAATAATTACTTAATAAAAGAGAAAATTTTACTATAAATGTATTTTCAATTAGGCCATATGTCCATGGATGAATATTACTTACATGATTCAAGATCAGTTTCATTCTGATTTTTCTTTTTTTTGAGACGGAGTCTCACTCTGTCGCCCAGGCTGGAGTGCAGTGGCGTGGTCTCGGCTCACTGCAAGCTCCGCCTCCCAGGTTCACACCATTCTCCTGCCTCAGCTTCCCGAGTAGCTGGGACTACAGGCGCCTGCCACCATGCCCCGCTAATTTTTTGTATTTTTAGCAGAGACGGGGTTTCACCGTGTTAGCCAGGATGGTCTCGATCTCCTCACCTCATGATCCACCCGCCTTGGCCTCCCAAAGTGCTGGGATTACAGGCGTGAGCCACCGTGCCCGGCCAGATTTTTCATTTTTATGGATACTTTGTTCACATTAAAAGTAGATGGCAAGAGAAGTTTTACAACGGCAATGTCATCCAATTCTTGGAACTACTTCCAAATTATTTGCTAAAAAATCACATGGTGATGTATCATCAAAACTATATTTCGTCAGTTGATAATGTATCAACTGATAACTTGAGTCCTTTTTCAATATGTTGAAAACAAGGAAATAAAAGTCATTTGACTTACAAATGATTTGTTACTCGGGTAATAGTATCATTCCTTCCCATTTCTGGCAATTCAACTAAGAAGGCTTTACCCAGGCCGGGCGCGGTGGCTCACGCTGTAATCCCAGCACTTTGGGAGGCTGAGGCGGGTGGATCACGAGGTCAGGAGATTGAGACCATCCTGGCCAACATGGTGAAACCCCATCTCTATGAAAAATACAAAAATTAGCCAGGCATGGTGGTGTGTGCCTGTAATCCCAGTTACTCGGGAGGCTGAGACAGGAGAATCGCTTGAACCAGGGAGGCAGAGGTTGCAGTGAGCTGAGATCGCACCACTGCACTCCAGCCTGGGCAACAGAGCAAGACCCCATCTCAAAAAAAAAAGAAGGCTTTACCCAGGCATATTAAATGACTTTTAATTATACCTGACACTCTTTCACTTAAAGGTAGCTTTTTTAACCAGATGTTCTCAGAAAGGTTTAGGGAAAATAGAAATATTCCTTAATTTTAATTATATATTTGATTTAACATGCTTTTATCAATTGCTTTAAATATATATTTCATAAAATCCTTAGTGGTACAAATTTGTTTCAGTTTGTGAAAAATATTTAATGGATAGCCAAGCAGCCAAGTTAGACTTAACTTCTGTCAGAAAGAGCCTGCCTTCCTTTCTCAATTCAAAGAAATGTGTTCATAGGAAGGAACCTTTTGGACAACCTTGTCAAGGAGGCTTGCCATGCATTCGTCACCTGGGGGAATATGGAGGCAGCACCTTCCATATCCCCAGTGAGGCTCTCTGGGCTGTGGTCTCATGGGACTGTCTCCCAGAAGCTACACAACCTTTCACAAGAGTGAGATGGAAGAGGTCAGTCCATAAACATTGTCATCCTTCCACCTCTGTTCTACAGCATCACTAAATTGAAAACTCCCATCATAGGCCAAATTACCCCATTTCTAAGGCCAAGCTTTGTCCTTAACAGAAATATGTATAAACCAGAAAGGGAAGCCCCAAGCTTACTAACACTGTACCCTAGAGGGGATAAGTTTAACAGATGATGTGTTGCCCTGACAATTAGCTGAGAGAAAAAGTGGAATTGGAGTAAGGAGAATGGAGTGAGGGACTTTGGAGTACGGGGCTTTGGAATGGAGTAAGTGATTTGCCAAAGGTGACCTTCACCTGCTATTTGTCTCACCTGTTTTCTGGGTCTGGCTACTTTGATAATATAAGTGAGCATCATGATGACAGAAGGAAAGCCTTCCATACAGGAAATTATGGCCACCCTGTTCTCTGTCCTACAGGTTGACAGACTGTATGATCATGGAATATCTCTCCACTGGGTTCCACTGCAGAGCAGGATTAGGGGGCAGGCCAGGCAAGCCATTGGGAGGGGCAACATTCTGTAGGGGTTTTAAAACATGAATGTCATGTACTAAAATAAAAACTTTAAAACAAATAGGTGGCTGGGCATGGTGGCTCATGCCTGTAATCCCAGCACTTTGGGAGGCCGAAGTGGGCAGATCACCTGAGGTTAGCAGTTCGAGACCAGCTGGCCAACATGGTGAAACCCTATCTCTACTGAAAATACGAAAATTAGCTGGGCATGGTGGCACATGCCTGTAGTCCCAACTACTCAGGAGGCTGAAGCAGGAGAATCACTTGAACCCAGGAGGCGGAGGTTGCAGTGAGCCGAGATCACACCACTGCACTCCAGCCTGGGCGACAGAGCAAGACTCTGTCTCAAAAAACAAAACAAAACACAACAACACCTCTTACAGACAGCAGTATACATGATTAGAATACTTTGATAAGCTACTTGATGGGTATTTGTGTAGGTAAAACCCCAAGGGGCATACTGAGGTAATAACTAATAATGGCTTCATTAATTATTTAGTTCTTGTTGAATGGGGGTATGCAAGTATGGGCCAGAGCTGAATTGCTCAGGGCCATGAATAGCATCTTTACTGTATCCCCCCCAGGAAGTACCTAGCATCTCTAAACAAATGTCGAACATCTTCTGGAGAAAATGTGATCTTATCTAGTCTTACCAAGCAGTAGCATTTCAGAGCAGATTCTAGCATCTGCTAGGAAGGTCTGTAGCCCAAATGAGTCAATTCAGTTCTCAGTCAGTTATTAGTAAGCTTACGTGGCATGATTTAAATTGTGGCATCTAATATGTCTGCATCAGTTATCAAGGTAGAATTTTGATATGCATCTGTCTGAATCTGGTATTTATATCTCTATTAAGAACTAGAGCAGGAAAAGGGGGTTTTATATATTTAGTCCCCACATTAGTTTCCTAGGGTTACCATAACAAATTACTACAAAATGATTGACTTTAACAGCAGAAGTGTATTCTTTCACAGATGTGGAGGCCAGAAGTCTGAAATTGAAGTGTAAGCGGGGCCACACTCCCTCTGAGGGCTCCTTCCTTGCATCTTCCAGTTTCTTTTGGTGGCTTCTGTTGTTCTTTGGTTTGTGGCAGCATCACTCCAATCTCTGCCTCAGTCTTCCCATGGCCCTTCTTCCTTGTGCCTCTGCCTCTGTGTCTGTGTGTCTCAAATCTCCTTCTCCTTTTTCTTGTGACATCAGCCATTGGATTTTAGGGTGCATTGCAATCTAGGATGATCTTATCTGGAGATCCTTAACTTAATCACATCTACAAGGAACCTATTTCCAAATAAGATCAGGGTTGAGGTTCAGACATATTTTTTTGGGAGACATAATTCAGCCCATTACACTCCCTAGACTCAAACATCTCATTAATGAGCAGAGACTACTGAGAAATTCATAATGACTGTCATTCGTGGAGCACACGACATGTTTACATTGAGGCTTTGGATGTGTCCAGAATGCAGGCTGCTAGGCATTTGCAACTGGGACACTCAGGGCTTTGACCTTGGCAATTGGTAGCAGTGCTTGCATGACGCTGTGTAACTTGTTTTGACTGCTGTGCTTTTTAAAAAAATTATCTTTTTTTTGTTTTTGTGGAGATGGGGGTCTCACTATGTTGCCCAGGCTGGTCTCAAACTCTTGGCCTCAAGCAGTCCTCCTGCCTTGGCCTCCCAAAGTGCTGGGATTACAGGAGTGAAAAAAATTATGTTTTTTCGACTTACACATATCATAGGTGGATAGTTTGATGATTTTTTTTTTTTTTTTTTTGAGACAGAGTCTCACTCTATTGCCCAAGCTGGAGTGCAGTGGCATGATCTCGGCTCACTGCAACCTCCGCCTTCCCGGTTTAAATGAGTCTCCTGCCTCAGCTTCCTGAGTACCTGGGACTACAAGCGCATGCCACCATGCCCAGCTAATTTCTGTATTTTTAGAAGAGACGGGGTTTCACCATGTTGGCCAGGATGGTCTCAATCTTGTGACCTCATGATCCGCCCGCCTCAGCCTCCCAAAGTGCTGGGATTACAGGCGTGAACCACCGTGCCCAGTCTAGTTTGATGCATTTTTACAAACAGAACACTTATATAACCAGCACCCAAATCAAGAAATAGAACATTACCAGCACCCCAGAAGCCTTCCATGCCAGTCACAACCTGCCAACTAATAGTTTGGGTTCTAATAGCATAGGATTTGTTTTTGCTTGCTTTTATAATTTATATAAATGTAACCATACAGTATAAACTTCTCTGTGTCTGAATTCTTTCACTCAATCTTATATTGCTGAGTATGGTGGCATGCAGCTATCGTCCCAGCTACTCAGGAGGCTGAGGCTTGAGCCCAGGAATTCCAGGCTGCAGTGAGCTATGGTTGTGACATTGCACCTCAGCCCTGGGCAACAGAGCAAGATCCTGTCTCAAATAAAAAAAGATGAATGAGAACGTTTCAGTATACAGTATAAGCTTCTTAAGTATTAGGGAGCAGCACAATTTTACTGTGTTCCTTGTTTTCAAGCCAGGAGGTGAGGACTTTAAACTGAGGCTCTGCATATTTTTCAGAATAGCAGTAAGTGTTAGTGGCAGGTATCTTTAAGTGGTATAAGATGAACTACCCCCAAGTTCTGCTCTTCTTTTGTGTTGCTATAAATTGTCTTCAGGACGGAGAGAGGGAACTATAGAAGAACTAAGTTAATTCCTGTAACTTGCCCACAGGTTCAAGAGAAACGCCCACCATGTGACTTGAAATGGTTCTGGAATTGTTACCGATATAAACTCTTAACCATTTTTCTAAATGTTGAGGACCCACATTGTGGCTTTACCCACAAAAGGATAGTAGGTTTTATCATGAAAAAAAAAACAAGTAAAAAAGAATGACGTTTCTCATCACAGAGAGAATGGCACCTTCTCAGTTTGTGGTAGAGAGATCTGTATTATCAAAAACCCAAGACTAATTGTTCTTACAGAGGGAAATAAAGACGAGGAACACATTTTAGAGAAGTCTATAACAGAAGCAGTGTCTGAATTCCAGTGAGGTCCAATAGAGGAAAAGAAGCTATATTTCAAAACAAAAAGCAGACTGGAATGACTTATTTTAGGAGTCGCCAGCATCCAGGAAAATTTGAGAAGTCCTCCTAGATCTGCCTAGAGCAGGGCTGCTCAGTAAGAACGTTGTAAGAACTATGGGATGGCACCTGAATATTCCAAAGAATAAATCCTTTTTTTTTTTTGAGACAGTTTCACTGTTGTCGTCCAGGTTGGAGTGCAATGGCACAATCTCTGCTCACTGCTCACCTCCGCCTCCCAGGTTCAAGCGATTCTCCAGCCCCAGTAGCTGGAATTATAGGCACCCACCACCACACCTGGCTAATATTTGTATTTTTAGTAGAGAGGGGGTTTCACCATGTTGGTCAGGCTGGTCTCAAACTCCTGACCTCCGGTGATCTGCTGTCCACCGCCTCCCAAATTGCTGGGATTACAGGCATGAGCCACCTCTCCTGGCCAAGAGTAAATCCTTTTTTTTTTTTTGAGATGGAGTTTCACTCTCCTTGCCCATGCTGGAGTGTAATGGCGCCATCTTGGCTCACTGCAACCTCCGCCTCCCGGGTTCAAACTATTCTCCTGTCTCAGACTCCTGAGTAGCTGGGATTACAGGCATGCACCACCATGCTCAGCTAATTTTTGTATTTTTTAGTAGAGATGGGGTTTCTCCATTGTGGTCAGGCTGGTCTCGAACTCCCGACCTCAGGTGATCCCCACACCTCGACCTCCCAAAGTGCTGGGATTACAGGTGTGAGCTACCACGCCCAGCCGAATAAAACTATTTATAGGATAAAGTTCAAAGAAATGAAAATCTAAAATGAAATTCTCTTGCCCTTTTAAGTTAAAGTCCAAAATGCCCAAATTTAAATCCTTTCAGAGGTGAAAGATCAAAGAAATTAAAACCTAAAATCAAAGTCCAAAATCTGAAGTTTTAAAATTAAGCTGAAGTTTGAATATATTCAAACTTCAGATCCTGCTCAGTCTCACAATGGGATGATAACTAAAGTGCTTACAAAAGTGTAGACAGATTTAGAATGAAAGACCAGAAAGATCAGTGTAAAATACCAGAAAAAAAATCATTGTGCGAACTTTCTTGTGACCCAGGAAATGCCTGTGCCTAAGGGAATACCTGAGAAATGCATGGAATTTGGTCTCTAAAGGCAAGCACGGGAAAGATGAGCTATATTAAAGTGTAGCCAGAGAGGACAAAAACAGAACAAGTCCAGGCCTGGGATTAGTACTGGATAGATGGAAGACTCTTGGTGGGAGTTTCCAACTCAGCAAGATGAAGATGGGCAAGGCTTGGCTGAACAGCGATTGCTTTGAACAGACCCAGAATTAATGATTTTATATCTCTCATTATGGGAAATCCCATCAGAAAAAAATCTAGAGGATTATGTTAAGAAAAAACAATTGTTGGAAAATAAAACTGGTTTTATATGAAATGAATGAACCGACTTGAACAAAAGGTTAAACTGACACAAAACTGGGCCTTCCTGAAAGAAAGAGGGGAAAGTCAATAGAAATAAAACACTAGAACAATATTCCACAATGGCAGAAAAAGATGTGACAAGAATAAACAGTATTCAAGGGATTGGCACTTTTCAAAATCTATTGACAGTGTCTTGAGAAGTAAATGCAGAGAGATTGGTCCTTACCAGGCCCCTTGGGCCACAGATTTCAGAAGCACACTTGACATACAGCTTTAGTTCAGGATTCTGCCAAAGGGATCCCCTAGTTGGAGAAATGGGGGATGAAGGGGAAATCTTTCTCATGGAGACAGTTTTCGAAGGCCTAAGCACCCCCACAGCAAAAGGCAATAGGATGATACCAAAGATACTGCCCTGGGGCTCAAAAGGAACTGGATATAAAGAGGTTTGACTACTCTAATTGCAAAAGAAAGGAACCTCAAGCAAGAAGATCTGGTGGCTGAAGCTGCAGTTCTTGGAATTTGCTAAAGTTAGCCTGAAGGCGATGAAGTCGTAAATGCCACTGAGAGGAAACCATATGCACAGACCTCCCCCCACCTCCCAATACGCACTTGCGCAACGGCAAAGTAATCTCAAGGGGTGTTCTGACCTTACTGGGTTTAGGGAGACTCCAGAACCCAGTCTAACTGGCATCCTGGCAGAATGGAAATGATTTTCTTGATCAATGTCTTTCTCAGACATCCTCTGGTTCTCTCCTATGGTTGGCAGTACCCCTGTAAGGGTTTGGGAATACAGTTTTGATAGTCAGAACTGCTCCAAGAGCTGGGGATTTGTTGAGTGTGGAGCTGACAAAGCGTTACTCTCTTGGGTTCAACTTGTTAGCTGTTTGGATGCTTTTAAGGTGAGGTTTATGAGAGACTTGGCCACCAGCACTTCCAATGTACAAAAGAAACCGCACTCATTTCCACCAGAGAAAGGCCAGACTGCGGCCACTGAAGGAACCTAACTCTACCCAGACACTCAGAACTCTCTGATCTGATCATGAAGAAGCATCAGAAAACCCAAACAAGGAACAACTCACAAAAAAGGAGGGAAGACTGTACTCAAAAAAAAAGTCAGGCCGGGTATGGTGGCTCACGCCTGTAATCCCAGCACTTTGGGAGGCCGAGGCAGGCAGATCACAAGATGAAGAGATCAAGATCATCCTGGCCAACATGGTGAAACCCCGTCTCTACTAAAAATACAAAAAAATTAGCTGGGCGTGGTACCGCACACCTGTAGTCCCAGATATGCGGCCAGCTGAGGCAGGAGAATAGCTTGAATGCGGAAGGCAGAGGTTGCAGCAAGCCAAGATCGCGTCACCGCACTCCAGCCTGGGTGACAGAGCAAGACTCCGTCTCAAAAAAATAAATAAATAAAAGTCATAAGAGGAAAAGAAAGGCTGTGGAAATCTTCCAGATCTGCACCATCCAAGATGGTAGCCACGAGCCACATGAGCACGTGTCAAACTCCCTCATTTCATAGCTAAGGAAATTGAAATGAAGATCTAGAAAGGTTAAGCAACTACCCAAGAAGATGGAACTATTTAAAAAAATTACTTGACAAAATTTTTAATCAGTTTTAGATTTACAGAAAAATTGAGTGGAAAGTACAGAGAGTTCCCATATACCATCCCTCCCAATTTCCCCTATTATTAACATCTTGCACTGGTGTGGCACATTTCTTACAATTGATGAGCTAATATTGCTACATTATTGTTAACTAAAATCGGTGGTTTACATCAGGGTTCACTCCTGTTGTTCATTTTATGATTTTTGACAAATGTATGGGGACATATACACCATTACAGTATCTAACGGCATAGTTTCACTGCCTTCAAAATCCCCTATGCCCCTCTATTCATCTCTCATCCCTCCCCACAAATCCCCAGAAAATCTTTAACTGTAGTTTTGCCTCTTCCTGAATGTCCTACTGTTGGAACCATACAGTATGTAAACTTTCAGATTAGCTTCTTTCATTTAACAGCATGCATTTGAGGTTCCTTCCTGTCTTTTCATGGTTTGGCAGCTCATTTCTTTTCAGAGTTGAATAATACTCCATTATATGGATGCACCATTGTTCGTTGCTCCATTCACCTGCTGAAGGGTATCTTGGTTGTTTCCAAGGTTTGGCAATTAAGAATAAAGCTGCTGGCTGGGCACGGTGGCTCACACCTGTAATCCCAGCACTCTGGGAGGCTGAGGCTGGTGGATCGCCTGAGGTCAAGAGTTCAAGACCAGCCAGGCCAACATGGCGAAACCCCTGCTAAAATGCAAAAATTAGCCGGGCATGGCGGTGGGCGCCTGTAATCCCAGCTACTCAGGCAGCTGAGGCAGGAGAATCACTTGAACCCAGGAGGCAGAGGTTGCAGTGAGCCGAGATCGTGCCATTGCTCTCCAGCCTGGGCGATAGAGCAAGACTCCATCTCCAAACAAAACAAAACAAAACAAAACAAAAACAAGCTGCTATAAATATCTGTGTGCAGGTTTTTGTGTGGACATAAATACCAAGGAGTTCAATCAATTTTTGGCTTGTATGGTAAAAGTGTATTTAGTTTTGTGAAAAAACTGCCAAACTTGTCTTCCAATGTGACTGTACCATTTTGCATCCCTGCTAGCAATGAATGAAAGTTCCTGTTGCTTCATATTCTGTCCAGCATTTGGTGTTTTCTATGTTCTGGAGCTGGCCATTCTAATAGGGTGTAATGATTTCTCATCATTGTCTTAATTTGCATTTCCCTGATGACATATGATGTTGAACATCTTTTCATGTGCTTGTTTGCCATCTGTGTATCTTCTTTGGTGAGATATATTCAGTCTTTTTTTTTTTTTTTAGAGGCGGGGTCTTGCTATGTTGCCCAGGCTGGTCTCAAACTCCTGGGCTCAAGCAACCCTCCCGCCTCAGCCTCCCAAAGTGCTGGGACTACAGGTGAATCACCACACCCAGCCTGTGCAAAGTCTTTGGTCTTTTTTAAAAATCAGATTGATTGTTTATCTCATTTAATTTTCACAACAGCCTTCTGAAGTTGCCCTGAGATGGAATATTATCCCAATTTTATAGGTAGGCGGGGGACCAGCAGGGCGCAGAGTTAAATGGCTTGCCCAAGCTCATAAGTAGACACACCTAGATGGCTGGCCTGCTGCTTCCTGGTTCTGTTCTCCTTTGGCTCATTCACCAGGTGGCCTGTCCCCACCCCCTACCCAGTTTTGTTGAAAGCAGCTGAGGACAAGATAGCAAAGTTCTGATAATCCCAGGCAGGCTTCCTGGAATCAGTGTGGGGGAGCTGGGGAACACCCCAGAATAGCACCAAGACCTTGCTGAGGACTCCACCCACAGGAAATCCCCTGGTCTGCGGCGCCTCTGATGACAGATTTGACCAACTGCCCTGAAGTGTGTGATACAAGGGCACGCTCAGGACTGTTTCCTCGGTGCTTCTTGGGGCCAGGCCATGGGCTGGACGTGAGGCAGTGGGTGGAAGTGGGGTGGAAATTCTACTAATTGCTATGGCTTTTGCTTCTGGGGAATTCCACTCTCACCCCATAGCCCTCTGCAGCCATCACAGCAAGCCTGCTTTCTTTAAAAGTAGGAAGTCACTGACACCTGTCACCCTTATGTCTTGATTTTCCCCATTTCTTTCCCCATCGAACTCAGGAGCCATAATCAAGAGTTATCACGAAAGACCCTGTTAGTTCCAGTTTCTAGATGAGTAGAAAGTATTGCAATTTTTTGTTATGTTTTAATTAATTGTTAAGTACCTAAACAACGTAAAACTAATTCTCCCTATAAAACTTGGACCTTGGCCGGGCACGGTGGCTCAAGCCTGTAATCCCAGCACTTTGGGAGGCTGAGGCGGGTGGATCATGAGGTCAGGAGATCGAGACCATCCTGGCTAACACGGTGAAACCCCGTCTCTACTAAAAAATACAAAAAAATTAGCCGGGCGTGTTGGCGGGCGCCTGTGGTCCCAGCTACTCGGGAGGCTGAGGCAGGAGAATGGCGTGAACCCAGGAGGTGGAGGTTGCGGTGAGCCGAGATCGCGCCACCGCACTCCAGCCTGGGGGACAGAGAAAGACTCCGTCTCAAAAAAAAAAAAAAAAAAACAAAAAAAAAAACTTGGACCTTACAGATAAAGTCCCGTAGGACCAGGCTGGGTGCGGTGGCTCACACCTGTAATCCCAGCACTTTGGGAGGCTGAGGCGGGTGGATCACCTGAGGTGAGGAATCCAAGACCAGCCTGGCCAACATGGTGAAACCTCGTCTCTACTGTAAGTACAAAAATGAGCCGAGCGTGATGGTGGGCACCTGTAATCCCAGCTACTCAGGAGACTCAGGCAGGAGAATCACTTGAACCCGGGAGGTGGAGGTTGCAGTGAACTCAGATCGCGCCACTGCACTCCACTCTGGGTGACAGAGGGACACCCTGTCTTAAAAACAACAAAAAACAAACAAACAAAACTCCTGTAGGATCAGACAGCACCTACTCTATCTCCTGGTACCCAGGCCTGCCTCTAAAACAGGACCAGTGGAGGTCCCTTGCTTTCCCATCTTCTCTTCCCACTGCCGCCTCCCTGGACCTAAGGGTGCCCACAAAGGCAACAGTTGTCAGGAAAATGGATCCAGAAATGTAGTAGGCTCAGGAGTCTTTGGGAAGAGAATTCTGGGGTCCCAGTTTCCGGGGACTGTGATCTGGAAAGGGGAGTGCCATTAAATGCAGAACTTTTTGGCCCAAGGGAAGGATCCAGATGAGAACAGAGCAGGACATCGTTGACCTGGATTTAAGGGCAATGTTGCTGGGATCCTTCTCCCCTCTCTCACTAAAGTCGAAGCTGTTACCAGGTTTCCCTTTAATTTACTGACATATGGAATACAGTGTTTTTATGCATAGAGAATGAAAAGCATTGTCACAAAGGTTATTTCCCTCCACTGCATGAATAAGATCATACTGTGTGTATTGTGCTTCAACTTGCTTTTGTTCACTTAACTCTGCAGTGGGGATTTTTCCACATAGCTCTGTTTTTGTTTTTAACTATGGCTTAGTATCCTGTGGGTGTGATTACACTCTAGTTCAGTTAAAGATAAGCACTATTGGTTTAGTACAGGTTATGTGCTATAAAATAATACATACATTCCTGAAAAACTTTGCATTCTGTAAAACTGCACACTAAAAATAACAGGCTAAAAATAATAGGGTTGGGCAGGCCTGCGAAATCTATGCAACTTGGTAATAGAGCACTAATAAAAACAGTAATTGGTGCCTTCAGAGAAAACCTAGACAGCCCAGGCAACAACTCTACTTTGGAAAGTTGCCTCTGGGGATATTAAAACTTGCACAAAACTATAGCGTGGTACTACTGGTTGCAGGTGCTGAGATGGTGCAGATGGAAGTGGACTCTGGGCCAGGTGGGCATAGGAGGAAGTGCAACCTGCTTCCTAGGATGAGCCTTTCTGGGAAGCAAACCCCAGGTGCAGGCATGCATTTGCAATTTTCTTAAAATAGAGCTGAAAGGGCTCTTACCTAAGCAAAAGCCAAGTTGAGGGCTTTTCCCTTTCTCATTGAAGGTTAGAATTCTACTCCTGCTACTGTAGGTCTCCTTGCTAGGAAAAATTCCATATGAACCCGCCCAACTTTCACTTTATAACCACGTAATTTTCCTGTTTATTAGCTGTGGATGAGTTCTTATAGGAACATGTGTTGTAGAAGAAAAGATGGTAGACTAGAACATAGTATATGCTCAGTAAATATTTGTATAGGAAAAGAGGAAAGGAAGGAAAAAGGAGAAAGACAAAGAAGAAAGAGGGAAGGAGGGAGGAAGGAAGGAAGAAGAAAAGGAAGAAAGGAAAGAAAGAAAGAGGAAAAGAGGGAAAGACTAAGAATAATTTTTTTTTTTAAGACGGAGTTTTGCTCTTGTTGCCCAGGCCGGAGTGCAGTGACGTGATCTCTGCTCACTGCAACCTCTGCCTCCCGGGTTCGAGCGATTCTCCTGCCTCAGCCTCCTGAGTAGCTGGGATTATAGGCATGCGCCACCATGCCCAGCTAATTTTTTGTATTTTTAGTAGAGACGGGGTTTCACCATGTTGGTCAGGCTGGTCTTGAACTCCTGACCTCAGGTGATCCACCCGCCTCGGCCTCCCAAAGTGCTGGGATTACAGGTGTGAGCCACTGTGCCCGGCCAAGAGTAAGAATAATTTAAGAAAACAGACAATTGGTTAAGAGTGCCTACTTGACATCTTCAAGTTCAGTCACTCCTAAACGAGAGGCCATGATGGATCTCTGAAGGCTCTCAATGACATATTTGCTGGTCTGAGAAAAAATAAAGACTATGCATGTGGGTGGAAAATATTTGCTGAAGGATATCTTTATTCTGAGATTATAGTTTGCTTTTTGTTATGAAAATATCCTTTTGTCTAATATACAGTATCTATAAGAACTTAAACAAATTTACAAGAGAAAACAACCCCATCAAAAAATGGGCAGAGGACATGAACAGACATTTTTCAAAAGAAGACATATACGCAGCCAACAAACATATGAAAAAACAAATCTCAACATCACTGATCATTAGAGAAATGCAAATCAAAACCACAATGAGATACCATCTCACCCCAGTCAGAATGGCTTTATTAAAAAGTCAGGCAAGGCACGGTGGCTCATGCCTGTCATCCCAGCACTTTGGGAGGCTAAGGCAGGTGGATCACTTGAGGTTGGGAGTTCAAGACCAGCCTTACCAACATGGAGAAACCCTGTCTCTACTAAAAATACAAGATTAGCCGGGCACGGTGGCGCATGTCTGGAATCCCAGCTACTTGGAGGCTGAGGCAGGAGAATCGCTTGAACCCAGGAGGCAGAGGTTGTAGTGAGCCGAGATCGTGCCATTGCTCTCCAGCCTGGGCAACGAGGGCGAAACTCCATTTCAAAAAAAAAAAGTCAAAAAATAACAGGTGCTGGTGAGGTTGTGGAGAAAAGGAAACACTTATACACTGTTGGTGGGACTGTAAATTAGTTCAACCATTGTGAAAAGCAGTGTGGAGGTTCCTCGAAGAGCTGAAAACAGAACTACCAAGTGACCCAGTAATCTCATTACTGGGTATATACTTGGAGGAATATAAACCATTCCACCATAAAGACACATGCATGTGTATGTTCATTGAAGCACTATTCACAATAGCAAAGACATGGAATCAACCTAAATGCCCATCAATGACAGATTGGATAAAGAAAATGTGGCACATATACATCATGCAATACTATGCAGCCATAAAAAAGAATGAGATCCTGTCCTCTGCAAGAACCTGAAGGAGCTGGAGGCTATTATCCTTAGCAAACTAATGCAGGAAAAGAAAACCAAATACGGCATGTTCTCACTTGTAAGTGGTAGCTAAATGATGAGAACTCATGAATAAAAAGAAGGACATAGACGCTGGGGTCTACTTGAGGGTGGAGGGTGGGAGAAGGGAGAGGAGCAGAAAAAGTAATTATTGGATACTAGGTTTAATACCTGGGTGATGAAATAATTCTACAACAAACCCCTGTGACATGAGGTTACCTATATAACAGACCTTCACATGTATCCCCAAACCTAAAAAAGAAGTTAAAAATAAATATATAAGGCCGGGCACAGTGGCTCACACCTGTAATCCCAGCACTTTGGGAGGCCAAGGCGGGTGGATCACGAGTTCAGGAGATCGAGACTATCCTGGCTAACACGGTGAAACCCCGTCTCTACTAAAAATACAAAAAAATTAGCCGGGCGTGGTGGCGGGCGCCTGTAGTCCCAGCTACTCGGGAGGCTGAGGCAGGAGAATGGCGTGAACCCCCGGGGGCGGAGCCTGCAGTGAGCCGAGATAGCGCCACTGCACTCCAGCCTGGGAGACAGCGAGACTCCATCTCAAAAATAAAAAATAAAATAAATAAATAAATGTATACATACATAAATAAAACGTCTTTCTTTGTGAAACAACAGTGAAAGCAAACAGTATTTCTTTATCTCTATCTATCCATACATAGATCCTTATTTGGCAAAATACAAAGTTGCCAGCCTTTTGTTGGTCCTTAAATTTGTTGTGTGTGTCGAGTTTTGCTGATCTACCAAATGGCAAGAGTCTCGAAACCACTGAGTTTCGGGCCATCTCTGATCTTCAAGTAAAATGGTCCCTAAACCATCCTGGAAAAATGGTATCTAATCTATCCCTCAGATCCTGAACTCCTTCAGCACTTCTCAAGGGGAAATCCCGTCCTTCAATCTTCCAGCCTCAAGGTTCAATCTATATAGGATGTTCTCTCTAAATGGAGTTCTCTTTCAGAAACAAAGGTTACTTTAAATCTTTGAATTTCATGCTGTGGAAGCTCCTTTCAAGTATAGCTTTGAATTTTTTACCATGTAAATGGGGGAAATTTGGAGGATCAAGACCCAGAGAAGGGAGTGGACCCCTGGGTCTACTGCGGAGCCTCGCTCACTAGCCCCCAGTTCTCTGAGGCTCTCTTTTGCTCTCCCTGGCCTGGCTTTATGGGAACTTTACCTTCACAAATGGGAGGCCAGAGGAGAGGCTGGACCCAAGGCTCAGGTGTTTCTCAACATGAACTTGGTCTCTACGGGCCAAGGGCACACGCCCAGATTTCTCTCTGTTAAGAGGAACTGAAGCCAGGCCTGGGGTTCTCCCTAACAGGCTGTGGCCCAGGGCACTGGGCTGAGGCACTCTGGGCTGGCTGCCAAGATCTGCCACCATCTGTGGGCTCACCCAACTATTCCTGGGGGTAGTGCCGGCAGCAGTAGTTTAATGAGATCACCTCCCTTCTGTAGGCATCCGTGTATTCACCTGCAGTGGAAGAGGCTGATCCCATGATCTCTAAGTCTTCTTCCAGCATTAACATCCCCTGGCCCCAGCTTCACCCACCTTAACTAAAGGCTGTCATCCAGGGATGGGCTCTGATAAAAGCACAGGACTTTAAAAATCCAGTTTCGCCGGGCGCGGTGGCTCACGCTTGTAATCCCAGCATTTTGGGAGGCCGAGGCGGGCGGATCACGAGGTCAGGAGATCGAGACCATGGTGAAACCCCGTCTCTACTAAAAATACAAAAAAATTAGCCGGGCGTGGTGGCGGGCGCCTGTAGTCCCAGCTACTCGGAGAGGCTGAGGCAGGAGAATGGCGTGAACCCGGGAGGCGGAGCTTGCAGTGAGCTGAGATCGCACCACTGCACTCCAGCCTAGGTGACAGAGCGGGACTCCGTCTCAAAAAAAAAAAAAAATAATAATAATAATAATAATAAATAATAATAAAAAATAAAATAATAAAAATCCAGTTTAAAGTCTTGCACATGTAGAGAGAGGGAAATAGACTTCAAATGATTTATTAAATATAAAAGCAAAGGCAAAACAATAATATGTTACCATTTGAGGTAAAAGGGTATACAAAAAATATTTATACATATTAGAATGTATATGCGGATCTGGGCAAGGTGGTGTGTGCCTTAGTCCCGTAGCTTGGGAGGCTGAGGTGGGAGGATTGCTTGAGTCCAGGAGCTTGAGGCTGCAGTGAGCTATGATTGTGACAGAGTGAGACCCCTTCTCTACAAAAAGAAAAAGAAAGAATGTATATGTAAAGAATAATTTTTGAAGTAATATGTCTGATGTATCCTGGTAGCCTTGAGGTAAGGTGGCCGTGCTGGGGGACAGGGATGGGAGAGAGGTTTTTCATTGTATAAACTTTTGTACATGAATTTTGAACCAATAAAATTATGAAAATCAGCTTACAAAAAGTCCTGGCTCAGCCATTTACTAACTACTCATGTTTGGGCCAGTGATAGAACTTCTGATTTTAGTTCCTCATCTAGAAAATGAAGATAACTCTCCCATAATGTTGAAAGTGAAAATTAAATGAGAAAATAATATATCAAAAGCTGAGCACAATGCCTGGAGCATAATAAAGATTCACTGAGTAGAAGCTAATTAGTCACAAGACATATAAGATTTCAGCTCCCTGTCTTGAAGAAGCTCAGAAACAAATTGGGAAGACAACGTCAGCAAGGAACAATAACCTTTGTGTAGGGAATGGAAGTTTACAAAGGGATATATTCCTTCTTAGCCCACTTCCTCTGCACAACAGCCTGATGTGGGGCAGTGGACGCCTTGCCATCCTTGTTTTACAAATGAGGAAACTGGAGCTGACCTGTTTAGGGTCACACCTATTATGGCAGAATGGGTCTAGAATTCAGGTCTTATAATTTTCTGACTTGAGCTCTTTGTGGTCATGCTTCCCTGGTGTGAAGGCCATTCTGCATTGGCTGTGGGGTCAGGTTGGCAGAGACGCCTGGAACCTCTCGCATGGGCAGGTGCTTGTGGCAGGCATGGGTTTGAGGAAGGTTGACAGCCAGCAGCCCCCCACAGGGGTAGAGAAGCAGTCAGTGCTTCATTCCTTGAACTCCATTCAGGGGCACTCTCCCTTACTCCCAGTCCACTATCATCATTTGCATTTCCTACATGCGGCCCCTCTCACTTCCTAGTTCCACTCTGGGTGGAACCAACTCTGGGTGTTACATAACCAGTTTTCTCAACTTTAAAAGAGGAGTGTTGGATTAATCAGATTATTTGAATCCTGGGATGCTAGGCTGCAAAAATATGGAACCTCCCCTTCAATGTTACTCCATCTCCAATATTACAGAGAGGAACATGGAGGGCTGGAGAATGAGAGCGATACCATCAAGCGTCAGCACTGCTTAATACAGTGCTGACACTTGAACCCAGAGCTTCTCTCTAGGACAAGTAGGAATAGAGGTTCTTAAGGTTTTTAGCTTCAGCAAACAGCAAAGGAATGTCTTCTGTGGATTCGTTTGTGTCTCTGCGTAGGCATATGCAGAGGGTGTTGGGGTCAGCAGACAAGTGTTGGTATTAACTTCCCAGGCAGGGTGCTAAATACAAGTCATTGAAACCTCACTAAGATTCAGAAAGGTAAACATCATTCTCCCCACATAGATGAGGAGATGGAGGTTCAGAGAGCTTAAGTCAACTGCGCAGGGTCTGACAACTGACGAGATAAAACCAGAATTTGAACCCACATCCATCTGCTTTCTTCACAATAAAGCTCAGAACTGGAAACAGAACATGAAGTTTCCCATCACACTCTCCTCACAGGCTTTGCACATGAAATCACCGTGTGGGGAGGCGAGTGGAACAGGTACCTTTTTTTGTGTCTGATCGAGACATCACGAGTCAGCCTCTGAGCCTGGGGACTGCCAGCGAAATTCCCCTTGAAGGTGAATGTACAGAGTTCCTGGATGAATGAAAGATGAAACTAAGAGCTGGTTCTCAGAACCGAGTGTGAGCCAGTGTGATCTAGGATGCTCTGAGGACCACAACTCACTTGTCACAGGCAGCCCCTTCCACAGCCAGTGGTCACGTCCTGTGGTATGAGTTCTGCCACTCAGGGTGCAGAAGGCTGGCCAAGGGATTGGCACCCAAGCCAGAAAGAAGTCTGGCTCCTTTGAGGTGGCTTGGCAAAACACTCTGTTCCATAAGGGTCTTCCCCATGAGACAGTGACACAGTGACTCCAACGGACACTTTCTTTTGGAAAGTGTGAATACAAGATGTACGCTGAGAAGTGAGTCGCTATCTCTTGGAGCTGTGCCCCGAGAAAGGATGAGCGATGGTGGTGGGTTTCTAGGCAGGCTGAACTGCAAAGTACTGACTTCAGGGGAACCACT
Source organism: Hylobates moloch (assembly GCF_009828535.3). NCBI lineage: Eukaryota > Metazoa > Chordata > Mammalia > Primates > Hylobatidae > Hylobates > Hylobates moloch. The sequence goes on along the minus strand of NW_026652283.1, from coordinate 4,154,683 downwards.
GAGCACAGTTGCTGGGTCTCCTCCAGGGATAGTTTAGGGTCCTCATAAATCCTCATGTAACCCAAGACTCCCCCATTTCTTCAGCCTTCAGGGAGCATGCTTTGTTTTCATGTCCTAGTAACATCAACTGGCATCCCCTATCCCCTGTAGCTCTAGGGACCCCCAGCGTTTCTAAGGAGCACCCGGGAATGCTCACACATTATGGTGGTCTTGATACCTCTGCCAGCTGCCTTATGCTCCTCGGCTCATATCTTGCTGTGGTAAAGCAAGCAAAGGTAAGGAATTGAGGAGGTGTACAAGGGAGTGATCACAATGACGGGCCATGAAATTGAAGGTGGGTGGTAAGAAGGGGAGAGGGAGTGAGGCCAGTGAAGAAGAGATAACATCAATGGATGGCAGGATCTGGTGGGGTCCAAGGCTAAGTGGAATTGAGGTTCTAGTGTAAGCTGGAAAGGCAGGAGGTGGGGGATTAAAGAGTGGCATGCCTGGCCAGGTGAGGTGGCTCACGCCTGTAATCCCAGTACTTTGGGAGGCCGAGGCTAGTGGATCACGAGGCCAGGAGTTCGAGACGAGCCTGACCAACATGGTGAAACCCTGTCTCTACTAAAAATACAAAAAAATTAGCTGGGCGTGGTGGTGGGCGCCTATAATCCCAGCTGCTCAGGAGGCTGAGGCAGGAGAATAGCTTGAACCCAGGAGGCAGGGGTTGCAGTGAGCCGAGATCGCACCACTGCACTCCAGCCTGGCGACAGAGCAAAACTCCGTCTAAAAAAAAAAAAAAAAGCCGGAAATTGAGGTTACAGTGGGATTGAAATTATTGATAATAACAAGGTCTAGTGTATGACCATGGGGCAGGTGGATACAGTGTGGCAGGAGAAAAGAGGTGTTCCAGGAAGCATGCTTACTGTATTTTAAAATCTCCAAGACAAAAGATAGGACTGGAGAGAGTGACAGTGGGCCAGGAGGTGAAATCACGGAGAAATGATGGAGCATGAACCAGGCCAAGAAGAATTTACATATGCCTTAGGGATAACCGTCTCTTTTTTGAATTCTGATTTTCAGATAGATTGATAGGAAAGGCATGGACTGGCCATGTGCTCAGCTCCTGGATGAAATAAGGTGACAACCTGATAGTTCACACTGATAGCCGCTTGCTGTGCTCTCACAGGTCTCTCCTTGAGGCAAGGTCTCTTTTGACTTTTGTAGGAGGAAAGAAGTAAGGTGGTTAAATAGAAATTATCAGCATTCTTGCCCCTGCTCTACACTGTATCTGAATTCAGTGTATCCCATGGCAGACAAAATTCCCATTTCCTCCATGGAGCTTCGACCTTAGAATAAATATGTGTAAGGCAAGAAGAGCCTTAAGTAAAGAAGGCTGCTCTTTACTGATGCCAAGGTTTTGTTTATTCCCTTGTTTGAGGCCCCAGATTGTCTACACCTGGGACGTAGTAAGATGCAGGATGGGTGAGAGGTGCATTTTTTTCTGTAAAGTGAGAGGAGAACAATTGTGAGGTGGGACGGCAGGCAGATCCAGACAGAAATGAGCACTGTGGAAGCTGAAGTCAGGAAAGGGATGCTTGAAACTGCCCGGGCTGGCATATTTCTTGGGAAGAGTTTGAAGATCACTGGCCTATTTGGCACTGGTTTTCTGGGTCTCAGTTTTCCTTTCTATAAAACTAAGAGGTGCGACTCCGTGATCCCTAAACTGCGTTTCAGCTTTCAATATTTAATTCCACGCATTAGGCTGGGCTCCTGGCTAATGTGTGCATCTGCCGAGATCATTCCTGTCTTCTAGGCAAGTGTGAACAGACTGGGCAATGCCCCCACTTCTCAGTGTGTTGGATCCCACCTGTCTCTTTCCCTAACAGCAGGTTTTTTTTTGTTTTTTGTTTTTTGTTTTTTTTTTGCCCTCTGTCTCACGATACCACCAAGTGGCACCACCACTTCCTAGCCTGGTGATGTTGGGCAAAGTTAACTTAGCCTCTCAGAGCTTCAGGTAACCGTGTGCATTCAATAGGAATTCCGCTGCACAGACTCACTACAATACAGGATTTTTAAAAATGCGAAACTATTAACAGAGGTGGCTTTTGGAGGATGACATTCTTGAAACTATGTCTTCCATTTCTGTGCTGTTTGAGTTTTCGCTGTAAGAATGTACCTTGCTTTCACAGTAAAATGTATATTTTAAATGTTATAATTTTGTGTTTTTGACTTAAATGGTGCCCTCTCAGTATTGCATTATGCTTAATATGCAGCTCGGAGGCTGTGGCCATTATGTATGTCTTTGATAATTTTTTATTTATTTTATTTTATTATTATTATTTGAGATGGAGTCTCGCTCTGTCACCCAGGCTGCAGTGCAATGGTGCTATCTCGGCTCACTGCAACCTCCACCTGCCAGTTCAAGCAATTCTCCTGCCTCAGCCTCCTGAATAGCTGGGATTACAGGCGCCCGCCACCACGCCCAGCTAATTTTTTATATTTTTAGTAGAGATGGGGTTTCGCCACGTTGGCCAGGCTGGTCTCGAACTCCTGACCTCAGGTGATCCTCCCACCTCGGCTTCCCAAAGTGCTGAGATTACAGGCATGAGCCACCGCCCCCAGGCGTCTTTGATACATTTTTTAAATGAAAGAACTGGTTCTTATTTAATAAATAGAGTGAGGATAAGAATAGGAGTCAGGGTTGATAAGAAGGCTGGGGTGTTCGCTGTTCTCGAAGGGTGTGCCTCCGCTGCAGTACCCACGGTTTTGACTTCCGCCTGGGCAGTGGGAGAGGGGAGGAACAGAGTCCTTGAGGTGGTGCCAAGGGTGGGGCTCAGGCAAGACCATCAGTGGGGTTCAGGGCTTGGGCTGGGAAGGGCCAGGCAGGAGCAAGCCCTAAAGACAGGAGTGGCTTAGTGCACTCAGCGCTCGAGGGAAGGAAGCAGCAGGAAGTGGGTGGTTTTAAGTTTTACTTTCAGTTTTCACTCAAAGTCCTTTCAGGATGAAACCCATTTAACGGTCAGATCTCTCAGCCAGATTTCTCAGCAAACCTGTGCTCCACCCCACCCAGGTCCTCCAGGTGGAGCTTGCGGGCGGGCGGGGGAAGGTGAGAAGCAGGAATAGAACGTTCCACAGTGCCTGCCCTGGACCTGGGAGCTGTCCATCATACGCATATCCGCAAATTGTCACACCTGGGCTGGGATCAGCTCTACTGCTAGATTCGGGTGAATATGGGCAAGACATTGCACCTGTCTACTCCAGAAATGTGGCCCGCGCTCTTCCAGGTGTCTCCTCAAGTTATTTCATGGTCTTTACCGAGACCCAAAGGCAATGTTTCTGAAAGGTTGACCTGCAGATCCCCTCCTAGAATCCCTCAAAGTGATTGTCCAAATGCAGACTCCTAGGCCACCCCCTGACCCATTGGACCAGTTTCCAGGAGTGGAGTTGAGCATCTTGCTTTTTGATAAACTCTCACGTACTTCAAAGGCTGAGATCCTTTGTCCTAGGGGCTACAAATTTTACCTTGGTAGGTTATACTAATAAGCAACCTGAGCTCAATGGCGGAGCAGGTGCTCCCACCTCCATCCCAGCACTTTGGGAGGCTGAGGCAGGAGGATCGCTTGAGCCCAGGAGTTTGAGACCAGCCTGAGCAGCATGGCAAAACCTCGTCTCTAGAAAACACAAAAAAATTAGCCCGGTATGGTGGTGTGGGCCCATAGTTCCAGCTACTTAGGAGGCTGAGGTGGGAGGATCACCTGAGCCCAGGGAGGTTGAGGCTGCAGTGAGCTGTGATCACATCACTGTACTACAGCCTGGGTGACAGAGCGAGACCCCATCTCAAAAAGAAAAGAAAAACCTGAGCTCAAAACACAAACGACACTGCTCAGGATCTGCCAAGGAACCAACTGTAGAGACTTGATTCAACCCAGAGCTAGGGTGATGGGTGTCCCACTTTGCCTGGGAAAATTCTGGTTTATGCCTGTTGGCATACATCATTAACAGTAGCCATTTTCCCCACTTGCAAAAGCATCCTGGATTGGATAACACATTTTATGTCTTCCCTATTCAGAGCCCCTAGCCATGACTGTACCACACTACTGCCCCTTCAAAAAGGTCAGCTAATGTGGTTCTGGGAACACACAGGATAAAGGGGGCATAACCTGGCTGGGGAGGTAGGTCAGGGGAGACGCCTTAGCTATGTATGATTCTCAAATCCCCTCTCTGCCTTTAGGACAGCATTCTAGGCAATGGGTACTCTCAGGAAGGACACTGATGAGTAACTGATTTCCATCTCCACTGAAAGCTACAACCATAGCAGCAATTATGATAATATCTAACACTTACATAGTGCTCACTATGTGCCAAGCACCATTCTATGCACTTTGCATATGTCATGTAGCTCAGCACAGACCCTCAACAGCAGCCAGAGGAATTGAGCTGGACAGCAAGAACTCTTGCGTGGGAAACTTGTGATGACAATGCACTATTGACCGAAGGCCCAGGAGTCCAGACAGCCAGCCAAGTCACAGGGCGATTTCAGCTGTAGCCTTTGTAAACTGTGACCTTTCTGGATGATCTGGAAAAAGTCAACACCAGGATCGTGAGCCTAATACGCAGTGAAGAGGAGCTCGGTTTTCCTTCTCCAGGGACCTTTAAGAACAGAGCGGCCTCCACATCTTGACTAATTTACATCCAGCCCCACCAGGAAGCAGGAGGATGGAGATGACCTCTGAGGTCCCTTTGAGCCTAAGGGGTCTGTGATCATTACAACCACGTGTCAAGACTCGGAGACATTCCCGTTTCCTGCTCTTTCACCTGGGGACCCAGGCTGTGGGGCCCCTTTTGCCTGTGTATTTAGTGGGTCATGACCTTTTCCCTGGGCCTTCCAGTCTCCTCTTTAGCATTCACTCCCACCCACCCGCAGGCCCCTCAGCTCTTTCTTTTCTGGGGTCTCCCCTGAGGAGCTTTGGGTAGATGCAGAAAGTAAGCCTTTCATCTTCTCTCCACTTCACCTCTAACACACATCTGGACTTTCCAAGCCATGCCTGGGGCTTTTGCGGCAACCAAACCATTTTAGGGACCGTGGAGCAGAACCCACTGTCTCTAAGACAGAGTCAAGGCAGCCTCCAAACCTGCATCCTCTTCAGGGCAGCAGAGATGGTAGCCATGATGGTGGAGGGTGTTGCCCAAACCGGCCAGAGGCGCTGGCCCAGCCAAAGGCAGAGATGCCCCAGTGTGCTTTTTAACCTAGGAGGCTAGTGGAGGGAGTCCCTGGAAGACACTAGCCCCACGCCCACATTTCTTATTTAGATCATCCTACATCAGGCCACTGAGGGGAAGGCACTGGCCAGGGGAAGGCACTGGCCGAGGGCCCAGCTGCTTGGCTGGAGCAAAACTGACACTTTTCTTTTTCCCCTCTAGTTGGAGAGAGAGGGGGAGAAAGAGAAGAGAGAAGCGAGGAGAGGACAAGGAACAGAGTGAAAGGAGAGAGGAAAGGAAAACAGTGTGGAAAGGAAAGGATGAAGACGAGAAAAGTGGGAGAACAGGAGAAAGGGGAGAGTGACGCTGCCAGATCCACCAGCATCAACTTAAGGAAACAGATTTTAGGGTAGGGGTTTCATCATGGGCCTATTGGAGATCAAAGGGTGGGGGCAGGGTTGGGGGTGGGGAAGGAGTTACGGTGAACTGTGCTTAGCACAGTTGACTCTTACGGTAGGACCTCAACCCCTCCAAAACCCAGCTCTTTGGGGGACTCTAGACAGTCTCTGTGAGGGGGTTCATTGGGTGAAGAGAGAAAGAAAGTGTTATAGCAACCCACAGGCACTGTGCATTCAATTTAGTTCATACTTTTAAAAGTTACTTATTTATTCTTATAGACAGGGTCGCCCTTTGTGGCCCAGGCTGTAATGCAGTGGCACCATCATAGCTCAATGCTTCTTTGACTTCTTCAGCTCAAAAGATCCTCCCAGCTCAGCCTCCAAGTAGCTGGGGCCACAGGCATGCACCATCATGCCCAGCTAATTAAAAAAATTTTTTTCTTTTTTTGTAGTGACAGGGTCTCACCATCTTGCCCAGGCTGGTCTTGAACCCCTGGGCTCAAGCAATCCTCCTGCCTTGACCTCCTAAAGTTCTAGGACTACAGGCGTGAGCCCCCATGCTCAGCCTAGCTTATACTATTTATGCACCTCCTTTTCGTATGCCAAGCTCCATAGTAGGTGCTGGGCACATCACAGGTGAATGAGATGAAATCTTTGGCAACATTCTGGGGAGGATGTGCAGTGTGTTCAGTAGGCTGTGTGTGTGCATATGTGTGATGGGCTGTGGGCACTGAGACTCCTTCCAGAAAGAGAAGAAAATATGTATTCGTTTTTATGTATGAGTTAGGGGATCTAAGAGCTGGATGATCCTTAGAAAGCCAGCTTGTAGGATGGTCCCTAAAAAACATCCAGATGAAAGATTCCTTCTTATATGCTAGCAGATGCCTCAGAGAGGGCAGTACTGATCCCAGGCACAGGGTAGGAGAGGAGACGTTGGCTCTACTGGTCAGATCAGGAAACCCAAGTAGGAAGAGGCTTAAGAGGCCATCTCCTTCCATCCTCTCTCCAAAGCAGTAATCTCCTACTCAGCTGAAGGCATGCAATATTTGCACGCCACCCCCAGGGCAAGGAAGCTAGCTACCTACCAAAACCCCTGGCTGCAATGGTAAATGCTAATATCCAGAATCCACAAAGAACTTAAACAAATTTACAAGAAAAAATCAAACAATCCCATCAAAAAGTGGGCGAAGGATATGAACAGACACGTTTCAAAAGAAGACATTTATGCAGCCAACAGACACAGGAAAAAATGCTCATCATCACTGGCCATCAGAGAAATGCAAATCAAAACCACAACGAGATACCATCTCACACCAGTTAGAATGGTGATCATTAAAAAGTCAGGAAACAACAGGTGCTGGAGGGGATGTGGAGAAATAGGAACACTTTTACACTGTTGGTGGGACTGTAAACTAGTTCAACCACTGTGGAAGTCAGTGTGGCGATTCCTCAGGGATCTAGAACTAGAAATACCATTTGACCCAGCCATCCCATTACTGGGTATATACCCAAAGGATTATAAATCATGCTGCTATAAAGACACATGCACACGTATGTTTATTGCGGCACTATTCACAATAGCAAAGACTTGGAACCAACCCAAATGTCCAACAACGATACACTGGATTAAGAAAATGTGGCACATAGACACCATGGAATACTATGCAGCCATAAAAAAGGATGAGTTCATGTCCTTTGTAAGGACATAGAAGAAGCTGGAAACCATCATTCTGAGCAAACTATCGCAAGGACAGAAAACCAAACACCGCGTGTTTCCACTCATAGGTGGGAATTGAATAATGAGAACACTTGGACACAGGGCGGGGAACATCACACACCAGGGCCTGTCATGGGGTTGGGGGACGGGGGAGGGATAGCATTAGGAGATATACCTAATGTAAATGATGAGCTAATGGGTGCAGCAAAGCAACATGGCACATGTATACATATGTAACAAACCTGCATGTTGTGCACATGTACCCTAGAACTTAAAGTAGAATAAAAAAAGAAAAAAAAAAAAAGGCTGCGGATATTGTTTCCCAAAGTGTGTTCCTCAGGGTATTTAGTTCCTGGTGTTGTTAATAGGCATTCCTTAGGATGGGGAAAAAAGAGTGCCCTGGAAAAATAACATTGGGTTAAATAAAGTTTTTTTCCTTATTTTCTTTTTCGGTGGTGGGAGGAGTTTCCTATTTTGGGTATTTTTTTGTTTACTTTTGGTTTTGTCTGCAGGATTTCTCAGAGCTGTTAATATGTCCATTCCTAAGACTTGGATAGTATGAGGTAACTCTGAAACTTGCTTCCTCTCATAGCTTTTTATTTTATTTTTTTTTTTTGAGATAGGGTCTCACTCTGCCACCCAGGCTGGAGTGCAGTGATGTGATCACAGATTACTGCAGCCTCGACTTCCCATTCTCAAGCAACCCACCTGCCTCAGCCTTCTGAGTAGCTGGGACCACAGGCTAATTTTTTAATTTTTTTTTTTTGTAGAGATGGGGTCCCACTAAGTTGCTCAAGCTGGTCTTGAACTGAACTCAAACAATCCTCCTGCCTCAGCCTCCCAAAGTGCTGGGATTACAGGTGTGAGCCCCTGTGCCTGGCCTCATCAAACTTTTTGAGTTAACAGTATATCGCACAACTTACTTTGGGCTATTCTGCCCCATTGATGGAAAGAACTTTCCTATGTTGAAGTGAAGAAAAGACTGTGGGTGGGGGACTGGGAGGTATGCCATTCCTGGGAGGTCTGAGCCCCTAGTCTGCCACCTACCTGTTCCTAAAAGCTCTTTGAAAACCCTTCAACTGGATTAAGGCTTTGATTAACTTGCCTTTGTTCTCAGTGATTTGACCTTGGGTGAACTGCTCCATTTCTTTATGGCCCTTCCATTTTGTCCTCATTGAACTGGGATAATGGTCCCCAGTGCATTCCTGTCTTCCTGGGGCCTTTGGAGTCCCCAAAGTATTTCTGTATGATATTTCCCTGAATTGTTCTGTATTATTTCCTCTGCAGCTTCTGTCTCCCCAGCTGGGTTGAAAGCACCTTGAGGGCAGCGGCCCTTCTCCGGATAGTGGTTCCAGGCTCCCCTAACACTGTGATAAGATGTAAACACCTTGGGGGAACCTCAAGTCTGGGAACTGGATTTGCTTCCCCACTCTGCCACTTAATGGTCACATGACAAGTCACTCAAGCTCCTGGAGGCTTATTTCCTTCTTCTTTAAAACAATGGGGCTAACTGAGCAGAGGGAAAGTGATTTATAAACTCAGTTTCCATAGAATCCTAGTTATTTTTATTAGTCATTTATCCAACACATGCTAATTGTGTTCGAGGCATTGTGCGAGATGTTGGGAATCCAGAGATAAGCTTCTGGGTCATCCACCTCATCTCTCCTTCTGCCTCTATTCGCCCATGAGGTGATGGTCCTGGCAAATCATGCTTATCACGTCTGTGAGAAGCTCAGCACTCTGAAGAGATACACAGAGACCGTTCACATGCTCCTTAGGAGTAATGGGTGACATCACATCAGCTCCAGTCCCCCGACCTTCCCTTCCTCTTAGGGGCAGCCATATACACAGCCGAAAGCAAGCACACAGGACAAACTACTTTTTATTCTAGAAAGAGAAAAAGGGATTTCTGAACTCAGGTAAACTGGAAGTGAGGGATGTTGGGGGGAAGGGAAGGATCGAGGCAGAAAGGAGGGCCCAGGGTTGAATGGAACTGCAGGGCCCAGTGGCAGAGCAGACAGACCCCCAGCACACATGTCAAACCCAAACAAGGGAATGTTTTGAGGCTGTGCGTCCGGCACGCCTCCGTCCTGGCCCCCTTAAGGACCACCCTGGGAAGTTCTCTAGAAAACCCATCCATCACGGACAACAGTCTGCTTTCTTTCCCCCCTGGTTCAACATCCATAGCACAAAAATGTGCTTCACTAATGGGAACCTTGTGCTGGGTTCTTGAAGCATTATAGCAGTGAGCAGCAGAAGAGGAAGTGAGTGTGTTTGAAAGAACACACACACACCACGCACACACACACACGCACACACAGAAACAGGCCCAAGCCCGCTGTCCACAAATTCATGCACACAACCATTCACGTAACTGTGGATACACAGAGATGAACAGGGAACGCCTCTCGACACTGGGACTGTGACAGCAACAACAGCTGATGAAGTCATTGCCCTCCAGCTCCCCCATCACCAAGAAGGGATGGGCGCCTCCCTCTTCTGTGTTTCTCAATGATTCAGTATGTCTGGCTGGGGTTTTCACTGGCTCTTTCATACATTGTTGGAGAAAAAAAGAAAGAAAGAAAAAAAAAGATCAAATTTCAGTTCCCCTCAATTGCTCTGGGTTTGTGCAACCAAGTGTCATTGTGAGACTTCTGCCGCCCACGTCCTCAAAGGGCCCAGCACGTGGCTCAGTCTGCACCTAGACCGGGGCAATTAGTAGTTCCTTTTTCCTGTCGTGAAGCGCAGCCCAACCTTCAAAGGTCCCCATGTTGTTACCCTATCCACTGGTTTAGCCCATGAGGCTGACTGAAGGCAGAGGCAACCAAGAAGCACTTTCGTATGTGAATAAAAAACAAGTATGGAATGTGGGCTGGGCACGGAGGCTCACGCCTGTAATCCGAGTGCTTTGGGAGGCCGAGGCGGGCGGATCATGGGGTCAGGAGATCGAGACCATCCTGGCTAACATGGTGAAACCCCATCTCTACTAAAAATACAAAAAACTTAGCAGGGCGTGTTGGTGGGCACCTGTAGTCCCAGCTACTTAGGAGGCTGAGGCAGGAGAATGGCGTGAACCCGGGAGGAGCAGCTTGCAGTGAGCCGAGATCGCGCCACTGCACTCCAGCCTGGGCGACAGAGTGAGACTCTGTCTCAAAACAAACAAACAAACAAACAAACAGACAAACAAACAAACAAGTATGGAATGTGGAAAGGCAGAGCCCTGGCCTAAACCTCAGGAGAACTAAGTTCTAGCCCTGGAGGTGCTAGGAACTGGCTGTGTGACCTTAGTCAGGTTACCCAAACTCTCTGGTCCTTAGAGCTGTCTGTTGTAAAATGAACAGGGCAGATAATGACAGTCTCTGAGGCCCTCCATTTCTGACCTTCTGTGATGACAATGTTGTTCCCTGGTTGCTATCTACATGAATGAAGATTTGCGGAGCATGGATAATACAAAACAATGGTGACCTAACTTTAATGTCTTCTATTTTACTGTGTTTGCCTTTGGAATGTAACCAGAGCACACGTTCAGACACTCACAAACTTCCTTCCTTCCCTGCCCCCTTTCCTTGCTCCTCTGTTTGGCCCTCTTGGCCAGGGGTGGGGGTGGAAGAATGTGAGGTTGGCTGGAAAGGCCGAGAGGATGCAGGAAGGTTTCTGGTTGGGGGCAGGGAGGTTGTGGGGGAGGGGTGCTCCAGGGACCTGAGAATCGATCAGCTATAAGATCATTCTAATCCCTTCCCCTATCCAGGAAGGTGGGAGATTGTGAATAGCACATTCCTCACACGAAATACCGTATATCCTTGCCTATGAGAAGCCCCAGGAAAAATAGTAGTGTGTTTAAATGATGAGCCTCAAGGAAAATCATCAGAGAAGTCCTTCTTGTCAACTGTATATTTCAGTTTTCCCTTCCAGCCAAGATAGGGCCCCTGCAAAACCAGGATTCCTAGGGCAATCGTCATGCCTATGGGGGTGGAGACTGGGAAGAGGGACAGGACCTTCATGGGGAAATAAATGTGCTAGTTTGCTATTTTTACTCCACCTTGGCTTGGAAAATAGGATACTTTTCTTTTGCTGCAGCATCTCATATGTGAGCATATACGGTAATGGAGGCATTCCAGAGTCCAGCTGATAGCCAATCAGAAATTGGGGCCTTTCTGCAGTTTTCCCTTTAAGAAAAAGTTTTGGGTCCTCTAAGGAGCAGCAAATCAACTGCAGTCTGCAGAGTTACCATCCCCTCCCCCATCTCCCACCCACCATCATGGGGACGGGGCGTTCGTGTTAGTTAGGTCAACCTGGGTCCTCTTCCTAGGGTTGTTTCACAAAGTCTTAGGTTTTGAAAGTAGGGTGCTGGGGATGGGAGAGAGAGGCTGGCAGGGGCTGGTGGCTGATCAGCTGGGGCCATTGCTTGGGGTGAGGGTGGTTGGAGGGAGAAAGAAGGAAGAAAGAGAACTCCGTGATTATGTGCAGCTATGGATGCTTGCGTGTGTGTGTGTATACGTGTAGCGAACGGCCTTGTGCGTGTGTCTCCCCACAGGACTGGACCAGTAGCAGGCTGGTGGAAAGCATGAGTAGCTCCATTCAGGAAGGGGAAGCAGCAGCTGTTTCCCCAGGAGACAGTGTCTGGGAGCAGCTGCAAGCTGGGAAGAGCCTGATGGCAAGGGAGCTGCTGACTGTAGGATAGACAAGGAGAGCCAGGCTGGGTGCTACCATCTGGCTGGGCTGTGGGGCTCCAGCTCGTAGCTGGCCAGCCTCAGCTTTCTCTCCTGCTTGTGAAACCTGGGCCTTAACTCTCCTGTCCTTCCCTCCTCCTTAGCCTTGACTGGACTCTGCCGCTCTGCCTGCTCTGTCACTATGGCCTCCGCTCAGCTTCCAGGCTTGCTTCTCCTTTCTCTCTTTAAGGTTTCTAATGTTGGTGAGTCGCCACTTCCAGTTGCCCTCCTGTTTCTTCTTCACTTCTCCTTCATTTCTTAGTTCTCCTTTCATTCAGGACTAGGCAGACCTGAAAGGCAGTGGGAAAATCGAACAGCACACTGGAAAGAGGCCATCTGTCCCCTGTCCTCTGGGCACACTCCTTGGTCTGAGTACTAGATATATTCAGACTCTTCCCTTAATACTTCCTTTAAATGGTGGACTCTTATCCAGATGAGGAAATTGAGATTACAGGAGGTAAAATAAAGTAGCTCCCAACTCAAGCACTCACCAAACATTCACCAAGCATCTGGCAAGTGTTGGAATCAGAGCTTGTGAAGATAAGTGTGCTCTGGCCCTAATCTGTGCTACCTCCAGAACTCCTGCCCTCAGTGTGATCCCCCACTCATCAGTAACATTATTTAGGAACTTATTAGAAATGCAGATCTCAGGCCCCACCTCAGCCGGCTGAATCAGAGACACTGGGAGTGGCGCCCGGAGATCTGCCTTCCTCCCACCCCTGCCCACAGGTGATCCCCATGCTCACTAACAGTTGAAAGCATGGCCCTAGACAAGTGATCTCACTGGGCCTTCCCTGCTGGAGGACAGCCCTCTGGGCCACGTAAGCTTGAGCTGCATTTTCCAGCTCCAAGGTTCCTCTTTCAAGGATGTCACCACAGAAGGCAGTGGAGTATTTACCTGCAGCAGGCCTGGGTGTAACTCCCCTTTTCAGGGGGAGTGACCTGGGCCCTTTTGACCCTTTGCTTGGCCTTTTGAGAATAAAGGTGATCAATGATGGCTCATTTTACTCCCTGTTCCTTCTTTCACTTGATAAATTTCAGCATTTCCTTGTTTTCCCCCTTTGGCAAAAGTTTTCAGAGTTTTTTTCAGACACGTAGTTTGAAGAATTTCAAGCCTAGAAGACACACCGCAAGGAAGAGAGTTTCTATGCTCTGAACACAGGATAACACATAATACAGCAGGAGAGACTTGGGTTAGATCATCAGTTCAGTAGTAGAACTGGGGACCCTGCATCAGGGAGACCTTCTCCGGTCCAGGGGTTTGTGTGATGTGGAGGCACCAACAATTTGGTGATGGGCATCTGTGGGCAAACAGTCCAGGGATGAGGCTGGGGCTTTAGGTGGCTTACGTGTTTTCATTTTGATTCTTCTCACTAATAGGAGGATGTAGGCAAGTCTCTTACCTTTTCCGTAATTCAGCTTCTCATTTTTAACACAGACATAGAAGCACCTTTCATAGGACTTCTATTTGTTTTCATTAGTTTTTTTCTTAAACTTTTCATTTTGCAGTTATTAGGAGACAATTTTCCATGGGTCTCTCATGTTTCTGCATGTCTTGTGAAGAAAGGCACAGACAGCCTTTCATTATGGACTTTTTAAGGATTTTTACATAGCGAACAGCCTTGGATAATAGAAAATATTATCTCTCAATTTAGATGTATATACCCAGCAAAGCAATCTTTCAAGAATGAGGATAAAGTTAAGATATTTTCAACAAATGAAAGCTAGCTAAGTTTACTACTGGATCGTCAGTAAAGGAATTTCCAGACTGGGGTGTATTTCAGGAAGAAAGAATAATTCCCGAAGGAAGAATTGAGATGCAAGGAGAGGTGACAGAGGAAAAGACCAACACATGAGTAAATCTAGACAAAGAACAAAGTGGTAATAATAATGAATAACTCAGGGGAGTTAAGAAACAGAACTGAAATAGATTTAAGAAGCATAACATTTGGAGTGGGGTGCAAATATGGATGAAACTTGCTGAGATCCTTCCATTCATGAGATGAGTAAAAATACTAACTTTACGTTTTAAGTTAAATAACCACTTAAATAATAGAAATAGGATGTATAACCTCCAAAATAGTAGAAGGAAAACTGGAATAAAAATGTTTTAAACAAACAAACAAAAGCAAAAGGAAGGGGAAGAAACAAAGAACAATATGGTAGAAATAAATTGTTACATCAGTAACCACCATAAATGTAAATGGACTAAACTTCTATTTATAAGAATGTAGTAATTATTGATAAAACTCTCCTGTGAAAGGGCAAATATGGCTAGACTGGATCTGAAAATCTAATTTATTCTGTTCTCTAGAGTCATACACTAAAACATAAAGACACTGAGATTTTGAAAACAAAAATGGCCAGGTGCAGTGGCCTATAACCCCAGCACTTTGTGAGGCCAAGGCAGGAGGATTGCTTGCATCCAGGAGTTCAAGACCAATTGGGCAACATAGCAAAACCTGGTCTCTACAAAAATAAAAAATTAGGTCGGCATGGTGGTCAGCACCTACAGTCCCAGCTACTAGGGAGGCTCAGGTGGGAGGGTCACTTGAGACAGGTAGGTCGAGGCTGCAGTAAGCTGTGACTACACCGTGGCACTCAGCCTGGGCAACAGAGAGAGACCTTGTTTCAGAAAAAAGAAAAAGAAAGAAAGTAAAACACAGAAAAAGAGATATCTGATAAAGAGTAATAAGACAGGAAGCTAAATAATCATATTAATATCAGACAAATTTCACTACAAGGCAAATAGCCTTATTAGACATAAAGAGAGATACTACAGAATAACAAAAAGTTCATATCACCAGAAGAATATAATAGTATTAAACTGGTATGTAATCAGTAACACAGCTTCAAAATATATAAAACAAAATTGCAAGAACCATGAGGAAAAACTGATAAATCTACATCATAGTGAGAGGTTTTAATATCCTCTCTCATTATTTGATAGATCAAGCAACAGAAAAATCAGAGATTTTAGAAGATCTGAACATGCAGTTAATAAGCTTGATCTAATGGATGTATATTGAATTTTGTACCCAAGAAATAAAAAAGACACATTCTTTTCAAGTACACTTGGAACATTTCAGAAGATCGTCTATAGAGTATGCCATAAAGCAAGTCTCAACAAATTTCAACCAGTATCTTACAGTTTACATACTTTGACTCCAAAGAATTTAAGAAATCAATAACAAAAAGAGGGCTAAAAAAAAAAAAATCCTGTGTTTGGAAATTTAAAGACACACTTCTAAATAACTTCAGGGTCAAAGAAGAAATCATAATGGAAATGAGGAAATACTTAATATTGATTGATAAAGGTAATGTTTCATATTTAAATTTAGGGACTAAAGTGTTTTGAGATGGTTAGAGGAAAATATATAGCATGTATGCTAACATATTAGGTAAGAAGAATGTCTGAATAGCAGCAAGGTAAACATCCAAATTAAGAAATTAGAATAAACAAAAGAATAATCTTTTTAAAAATAGAAGGGATGAATTAATAAAGAGCAGATTTACTGAAATAGGAGCAAAAAATAAAATAGAATTAACAAAGCTAAAAAATGCTTTTTAAAAACTATGCATGCAATTGAAAACTGCCAGCAAAGGTAACTAAGAGATCAAGAGAAAAGGCAAAAAAATGGCAAGATTAGTAATGAGAAAGAGGATTTCACTACTTATCATGGGCTGAACTGTATCATCTCAAAAGCTATGTAGAGTTCCTAACTCCCAATACCTGTGAATGTAATCTTATTTAAAAAAAAAACAGGGTGCGGAGGCTCATGCCTGTAATCCTAGCACTTTGGGAGGCCGAGGCAGACAGATCACTTGAGGTCTGGAGTTCAAGACCAGCCTGGACAATATGGTGAAACCCCATCTCTATTAAAAATACAAAAAATTTAGCCGAGTGTGGTGGTGTACACCTGTAGTCCCAGCTACTCGGGAGGCTGAAGCAGGAGAATCACTTGAACCTGGGAAGCAGAGGTTGCAGTGAGCTGAGATCACGTCATTGCACTCCAGCCTGGGCAACAGAGCGAGACTTCATCTAAACAAACAAACAAACAAACAAGAGAAAACAGGGTCTTTGCAGCTGTCATCAAGCTAAGATGAGGTCAATAAGGTAAGCTCTAATCCCTTAGAACTGATGTCCTTGTAAGAAGAGGAGGAGAGGTTGACGCAGACACAGGGAGAACACCATGTGAAGGTAAAGGTGAACATTGGAGTGATGGATCCACAAGCCAAGGAATGCCAAAGACCCCAGCCATCAGCAGAACTGGGAGAGAGGCATGGAACAGAGCAGAGCGCTCAGAGGGAACCAACTCTTTCAACACCTTCATCTTGAATTCCTAGCTTCCAGAACTATGAGATAACACATTCTATTGCATTAAGCTGCCCAGTTTCTGGTGCTTTGTTAAAGCAATCCTAGGAAACTAATACACTACAGATGCAATGGGAATTAAAACACAATGAGAAAATAATGTGACATTTACTGCCAATAAATTTGACAATTAAAAAAAGGGACAAATGGCTAATAAAATATTAATTGCCAAAAGGTTCAAGAGGAAGTAAAAATCCTGAATATAACTATTTAAAACCATTAAATTGAGATAATGAACACTTAACAATCTCATTACGAAGAAAATATGAGGGCCAGAGGCCGGGCACGGTGGCTCACGCCTGTAATCCCAGCACTTTGGGAGGCCAAGGCGGGTGGATCACCTGAGGTTGGGAGTTCAAGAATAGCCTGACCAATGTGGAGAAACTTCATCTCTACTAAAAATACAAAATTAGCCGGGCATGGTGGCGCATGCCTGTAATCCCAGTTCCTCAGGAGGCTGAGGCAGGAGAATCACTTGAATCCAGGAGGCGGAGGTTGCAGTGAGCCAAGATCGTGCCGTTGCACTCCAGCCTGGGCAATAAGAGTGAAACTCCGTCTCAAACAAACAAGCAAAAAACAGAAAAGAAAATATCAATCCCAGATGATTTTATAGGCGAGATAGGTCCAACATTAAAGAAAAAGATAATTCCAATATTATTTAAATTCTTCTATAGAGTAGAAGAAAACGAAACATTCCCCTAGTCATTTTTATGAGGCCAGTAGAAGCTTGATACTAAAATTAGATACACTCGTAGGAAAAAAAATCACAGAGCCATTTCACTAACAAACATAGATGCAAAACTCCTGAACACAATATTAACATATTAACACTAACCATGTCATGTATTTAAAAGATAATCAATGAAGACCAAGTTTAATTCATTCCGCAAATGCAAAGCAGGTCAGCATTAGAAAATTTCTAAATGTAGTTCACCACTTGACAGTTCATTAAAAGAAGAAAAGCCATATGCTATCTCAATAGAGGCAGGAAGTGTTTAATAACATTCAATATTTCTTTATGATAACCATTCTTGACCAACCAGGAATCAAAGGTGATTTAACCTGTTATGAGTTTTACGTGTGTGGATGCATGCATGCATGTGCACATGCTCGCATACACACACACACACATACACACACACACGCAGTTGCAGTAACTACATATTCGATAGTAAAATATTTTAAAATTTCTCTTTGGGATCAATAGCAGGCCAAGGCTATTATTTTCATTGCTTTGTTTCAGTGCTGCTGGAAATTCTGGCCAGTACACTATGAAAGAAAAGGAAACGGAAAGAAATGGAAAGTAAAGAAAGAGATAACCTGAAGTATTTTTAAGTTAAATTTTAAGTTAAATTTGTAGGATGAGGCCAAGCATGGTAGTTCCTACCTGTAATCCCAGCACTTTGGGAGGCCAGGGTGGGTGGACTGCCTGAGCTCAGGAGTTCAAGATCAGCCTGGGCAACATAATGATATCTCATCTCTACAAAAAATACAAAAATTAGCCAGGTGCAATGGTGTGTACCTGCAGTCCCAGCTACTTTCAGGGCTGAGGTGGGAGGATTGCTTGAGCCCAGGAGGTTGAGGCTGCAGTGAGCCGAGATCCTGCCACTGCACTCCAGCCTGGGTAACAGAGTGAGACTCTGTCTCAAAAAAAAAAAAATTACTACGATGAATAGGAAAGTTTATCAAAGCTATCAGATAAAAGATCACAATACAAAAGTTAATTTTTATGCACCACCAGGGAATTCACTTTAAAAAAAAGATAACACCAGGGTAACAAAAAGTAAGATACCAAGGAATATTTTACAGATGTGCCAGTCTTTTATGAGGAAAAATACAAAACGTTCTCAAACCTCATTTGGAACGACTACATAAAATGACGAGACAAGCCATGGCTTGGGTAGGAAGACTCACTCATGAACCACTGCAAATTCTTCTGATTTTGATTTCTTTTTTTTAGGTTCAGTTAAATTGCAACAAAAATACCAGCAGTTGGGTTGTTTTTTGGTTTTGGTACAATGTGGCAGTCTGATTTCAAAATTTAATTGAAGCACAAAAGACCATGAATAGCTGAGAAACTCCTAAAGAAGTCAAGGTGAGGAGATTATCCTACTCAACATCAAGACTTATTCAAAAGCTATGGTAGTTAAGACAGTTGGTAATGACAAAAGAACAAATAGATCAATGGGACAAGATATAGTTCAGAAACCAATTCATACATATTTAGAAACTTGATATAATACAGAATGGCCATTGAAGATCAGTGGGGAAAATACAGATTATTCAATACATGGTGCTGGGACAGCTGGTTTTCCATGTGAAATTGTATCTATACCTCACACAATATATGCAATTTTTAAAAACTTAAGATGAATTAAAATTTAAATATAAAAGTCAAAACTGTAGACCTTTTAGCAGAAAATGCTGGCAAGGATCTTTATGAATTGAAGATATGGCAGGGTTTTATAAACAGAGCACAATATGTAAAACAACAGAAGAGAATGGATTGATAATTTTGATCATGTTAAAATGAAGAACTTCTGGTCATCAAGTCACCATTAAAGGAACAAAAAGGTACAGACTGAGAAATGTATTGGTATTCAGAATGTATAAAGAATTCATCTAATCAGTAAGAAAAACACAACTTAATAGAAAAGTGAGCAAAAGGCACAAACAGGCGTTTGACATAAAAGGAAAGCTGAGTGGCCAAAGAGTCTAAGAAAGGATGTCTAACTTCTCTAATATCCAGGGATGTGCAAACTGAAACCACAAAGTGTGATTTTTAAGTTAAAAAGTCTACCAGCACCAAGCTTAGATAACGAGGAACACTGAAAACTTTCGTGCGCTGCTGCCGGCTGTGAAGATTGGTATGAGACTCTGGAAAATGGTTTGGTCTTCTCTAGCACAGGTGAAGGTTCATGGCATATCAATCTTGCTACCTGCAGATCCAGTAATTCCATACCTAGGTTCAAACCCTGGAGAAACTTTGAACATGTACACTATTTTTTTTTTTTTTTGAGACGGAGTCTTGCTCTGTCCTCCTGGCTGGAGTGCAGTGGCGCGATCTCGGCTCACTGCAGTCTCTGCCTCCCGGGTTCACACCATTCTTCTGCCTCAGCCTCCCGAGTAGCAGGGACTACAGGTGCCCGCCACCACGCCTGGCTAATTTTTTTTTTTGTATTTTTAGTAGAGACGGGGTTTTACCGTATTAGCCAGGATGGTCTTGATCTCCTGACCTCGTGATCCACCCGCCTCGGCCTCCCAAAGTTGTGGGATTACAGGCGTGAGCCACCGTGCCTGGCCAAACATGTACACTATTAAACATGTACACAAATGTTCACACAGCATAGTGTGGGACAGTTGAAATCTATAAGCAATCTACGTGTCAACCAACAGTAGAATGATACAAAATTATGGTGGAGACACACAAAGGAACACTATACAATTATGAAAATGAAGAGATTGGAGGTATGCATTAACTGGATAGATGGATAGATTTATCACCAACGTGGATAGGTCTCAAAATTAATGTTGTGAAAAAAGTAAACAAAGAATATGTACAGTATGATTCCACTTATATAAATGTCAAAAAATGAACAGTATCCTAATTTCAAAGCTTACTAGGAAGCTACAACAATCAAGACATTGTAGTATTGGTCTATGGTGTAATAGAGACACAGATAAATGGAAAAGAATTGAGAATCCAGAAATCAATCACACATATGTGGTCAACTCAGTTTCGACAAAAGTATCAAGGCAATTTAGTGAGAAAGTACAGACTTTTCAACAAAAATGGTGCTGGAGCATTTAGACACCCAAATGAAAAAAGAATAAACCTTGATTCAGACCTCACACCATATATAAAAAGTAACTCAAAATGGATCAGAGACCTAAATGTAAAACCTAAAACTATAAAACTTCTAAAATAATCAAGAGAAAATCTGTGTGACTTTAGGTTATTCAAAGATGTCTTAGAGGACGCCAAAAGCATTAACTGTAAAAGAAAAAAGGAATAAAATGGGCTTCGTCAAAACTAAAAACTTCTGCTCTTTGAAAGCTAAGGTTAGGTGACTAGAAAGACAAGTCACAGAATGAGAGAAAATATTTGCTATATATATATATATCTGTATATATATATCTGTATATATATATATCTGTATATATATATATCTGTATATATATATATATCTGTATATATATATATATATCTGATAAAGCGCTGGTATCCAGAATATATAAAGAACATGCACAACACGATAATTAGAAAGTAAACAATCCAATAAAAAAGAGGCACAAAGATTCCAACAGAAACTTCCCAAGAGAAGAAATACAAATTACAAAAAAGTGCATGAAAACGTGTTCAACATCATTAGTCATTAGAATATGCAAATTAAAACATTTATTTATTTATTTATTCTTTTTCTTTTTTTTGAGATGGAGGTTTTTTGTTTTTTTTTTGAGACGGAGTCTCGCTCTGTCGCCTAGGCTGGAGTGCAGTGGCGCAATCTCGGCTCACTGCAAGCTCCGCCTCCCAGGTTCATGCCATTCTCCTGCCTCAGCCTCCCGAGTAGCTGGGACTACAGGCGCCCGCCACCACGCCCGGCTAATTTTTTGTATTTTTAGTAGAGACGGGGTTTCACCGTGGTCTTGATCTCCTGACCTCGTGATCCGCCCGCCTCGGCCTCCCAAAGTGCTGGGATTACAAGCGTGAGCCACCGCGCCCGGCTAATTTTTTGTATTTTTAGTAGAGACGGGGTTTCACCGTGGTCTTGATCTCCTGACTTCGTGATCCGCCCGCCTCGGCCTCCCAAAGTGCTGGGATTACAAGCGTGAGCCACCGCGCCTGGCCGAGATGGAGTTTTGTTCTTGTCACCCAGGCTGGAGTGCAATGGTGCGATCTCAGCTCCGTGCAGCCTCCGCCTCCCAGGTTCAAGGGATTCTCTTGCCTCAGCCTCCTGAGTAGTTGGGATTACAGGCTCCTGCCACCACGTCCTGCTAATTTTTGTATTTTTAGTAGAGATGGGGTTTCACCTTGTTGGTCAGGCTGGTCTCGAACTCCTGACCTCAGGTGATCTTCCCCACCTCGGCCTCCCAAAGTGCTGAGATTACAGGGGTGAGCCACCGTGCCCAGCCAAAACTATTTGTATAAGTAGGTATTTCAGAAATATCTGAGAGTGAGGGAGTTCAGTAGGATTCTGGAGAGAGACACAGGTGACCTCAATGGTTTGGTAGTGTTCTGTGTTTTAAGGTGGAAACCGAATGAAAATCAGTTGTTAAAACAGGAAGGTATTATTTGGGAGAAAGGGATGAGCACTAACCCTGTCCTCTTGGCTTGGAGTCAGGGTCATCAGTCATCCATCCACCTGGAAGCGCCTAGGGGGAAGTGAGGGTGATCACAGGTGTGGAAGTTTGAGCAACAACAAAAGGAGGGACAGGCACTGTTCACTGCCCCCCAAACATCATTCTCCACTCCTCCTTGTGGAGCACTTGAGAATGTAGCTGGAGATAGAGGTAGCCCTTAGTGCTGTCTCCATCCTACCCTTGAAAGAGAAGAAAAGAGGCCGGGCACGGTGGTTCATGCCTGTAATCCCAGCACTTTGGGAGGCTGAGGCAGGCGGATCACGAGGTCAGGAGTTTGAGACCAGCCTGACCAACATGGTGAAACCCCATCTCTACTAAAAATACAAAAATTAGCCAGGTGCGGTGGCACATGCCTGTAATCCCAGCTACTCAGGAGGCTGAGGGAGGAGAATCGCTTGAACCTGGGAGGTGGAGGTCGCAGTGAGCCGAGATCGCGCCACTGCACTCCAGCCTGGGAGACAGAGAGAGACTCCATCTCAAAAGAAAAAAAAAAAAGTGAAGAAGAGATTACAAACTGGGTTCTTAGTCACAGAGGGGAGCTTCAGGCAGGGGACCATTCTCATCCCTCTCCCCCACCTCACCTCCCACACACACTTTTCTTACTTAAAGATACACTGGAGAGGAAAGTCCTTGAAGTCAGGGGCCGCATGAAGTAGGGGAAAGAACACAGGCTTTAGAGACAGAACAAGTTTGGAATCCAGGCTGGTTTATTAAGTTAAGTGCCTTTGGGCAAGTTAATTACTCCTTTGGAATCTCTATTTCCTTGCTTATAAAAATGGTCATAATAATACTTACCTAACAGGCGGGGCTTTGATGTGTTCTGATGTGTTTTGAAATAGAGAGGTACAGTCTGACAGTGCCATAGAATGGGAAGGCTGGGAGCTTCCTGGGAAGACCAGCTCATCGTGGTGTGACTTAGGCCAGCCTGCAGCCCTCTGTCCTGCTTTTCAAATGCTGGGTCCCAGCAGTGGCCCAGGGTGGACGGGACTGCTGTGGGAGAGGCTGACTCACCCTACCAGCTAGCTGTGGACATCGGAATGGCACTGCCGAGGGGCTAACACCCATTTTCTCCTTGAGGACCAAGTACCTGGGAAGCCAGGTTATAGTCACATGGCTGCTCGCTGAGTACAGAGTGAAAACACTGAGGTTAGTTGGAAAATTAAAATGCATAATCATATCAGGTGATGATAATTTGAGTGCCCATCTCCACAAAAAATACACAGGCACCTTTAGGACCAAGGTCCTCTTCCTCCAGGTCAGGGCTCTGGGTTTTCTCTAGGACTCTCCTTTTCTGTGTTTTCATTACTGACCTACCTCTCCCTTAGGACTGACCATCTTTTCTGTAGACAGCCTTTCAATTAACTTCCGGGGGGCTCGGTGCCTCCAGAATCATTCTTTCTTGAGTGATTGCAGGCTTGGCTCTGATGCATTGTGTGTTCATTTCATGGTTTCCAAGAGCAGTTTTCTTCCCTTCATTTCCAAATATCTGGGGCACAGTAGATGGGAAAAGGGTGCATTTCACTGTACAATGTATGCACCATCCACCCGTATGTACATCCATGGTATGTCTTTGAGAAATATTCTCTTTCTATATATGTTAAGGCTTCATTCATCATGCAAGCTATTTTTTGAGGCTGTGTGTGTGTGTGTATGTGTGTGCACGCGCATATGATTGCGCAGGGTTCTAGCAAGATGTTGACTGTCCATTATGCTCTTGAGGGTTTTCTGTTGGTGGAGAGAAGTCCATCTCACCCCCAGCCAAAACACAATATCACAGAACATGGAGGCATTTTCTTAGGTGATCTCTTAAGAATGGAGGGAGACGGCTGGGCACGGTGGCTCATGCCTATAATACCAGCACTTTGGGAGGCCGAGGCAGGTGAATCACGAGGTCAGGAGATCGAGACCATCCTGGCTAACACGGTGAAACCCTGTCTCTACTAAAAAATACAAAAATTAGCCGGGCATGGTGGCAGGCGCCTGTAGTCCCAGCTACTCGGGAGGCTGAGGCAGGAGAATGGCGTGAACCCAGGAGGCAGAGCTTGCAGTAAGCCGAGATCACGATCGCGCCGCTGCCCTCCAGCCTGGGCGACAGAGTGAGACTCCGTCTCAAAAAAGAAAAAAAAAAATGGAGGAAGAGCAGGCGCGGTGGCTCACGCCTGTAATCCCAGCACTTTGGGAGGCCGACGTGAGCGGATCACCTGAGGTCAGGAGTTTGAGACCAGCCTGGCCAACATAGTGAAACCCCGTCTCTACTGAAAATACAAAAATCAGCTGGGCATGGTGGGGGGAGAGTGTAATCCCAGCTACTCAGGAGGCTGAGGCAGGAGAATTGCTTGAACCCAGGAGACAGAGGTTGCAGTGAGCCGAGATCACACCATTGCATTCCAGCATGAGCGACAAGAGCGAAACTCTGTCTCAAAAAAACAAAACAAAACAAAAGGAATGGAGGGAGCGTCTGTAAGGATCCAGTCACACTAGTTGCTGGACATTTTTATACTTTTTAACCAATTAGTAAACTAGCCAATCACCCAGACACCAGGACAGGAGGACAATCTGGGCGGACAGTTGCCTATGCAGGAGTGTGTGCTATACCAGGCACTATGTTATTAACACATTCTTGACACCCATACTCATTGAACTCTTACAACAACCTTGTAGAATAGGTATTAGTAGGCTCATTTTATAGGTAACAGAGCAAGGCTTGGAGGCGTTAAAAAACCTGCTCAAGCTCACCACTACTAGTAACAGTGAGGCTTGGATTCAAACCTAGTTTTGCCAACCCTAGGCTCCTCATCAACTCTCTATCATACCCAGAAACAACGGCATCTGCATTCTCAGGGGGGCTGCAGCCACAGGACAGCCATTAAGCCCACACTCCTCCCTCTGCTCTTCCAGAGATGACCTCCTGACACACGATAGGAAGCGTGACCTCTCCATGGCAGGCAGGAGTAAAGCCAGCCACTCACAGCCACTTGGGGCCCCACCCAGCAAGACCCCAACACTCCTTTATAATCTCCTCTCTGCCAATAAACCACAGCTTCTCCTGCACACGGTCTGTCTTTCTCAGTGTCTCTTGGATTTACTGCTCCTTCAAGTGGCATCAAACATTTGCTCCTATGCTTTTGGCTGAAGAGGGTCACCAGCCATCACTCAAGGTTCTGCTGGAGCCCCACCACTACAGCAAGGCCAGACAGCCCCTAGACTTTGTCTTTCTCTGAACAACCATCACATCACATCCCTCACTCTTGAGGCTTACCAGATATTCATCTTTCAAAGCCACAGGGTGAACTGGGAGGCAGGGAGGCGAGAAGAGGTCAGAGCTAATGAGGTGATCCCTCTTGCTCTCAGGTCTGGGTATATTTACTCTTTCTGCTGTGTCATTGATCATGCTTCCCAAATGATCACATCTCTAGTAGAAGAAGGGAGTTTAAAATATTTTGTTCTTTCTCAATGTTTAGCACACACATGGTAGATAGTAAGTCTTTTACTTGGTATATGAATGAGTGATTGAAGTGAATGAATGAAGGAAGAAGAGGACAGCTGAATGAGACCAGTCATTATGAGATGGTGCTTAAATCCTGGTGTGCCTAACTGGGAGACAAAGGATTGAGGAGTCATCAGAAAGACAGTTTGTTGTTGATGCTGAAAGCCTGAACTTCGGAATTTGATGAGATTTGAATCCAAGCTGTGCCACTCGAGTTGTATGAACTTGGCCAATTTACTAACCTCTCTGTGCTTCGACTCCACCTGTAAGAAGAGAATGAATACCGACCCTGTAAGGCCATTATCATCATTAAACAAGATAATTTGTTTAAGTGCCTGGCATGGAGGGAATATTCCATAAAAAATAGTTCATTATGATCAGTGATGGAAGGAAGAAGAGGATGTTCAGAGGAAGACTTCTTTTATGGAGTTTTGGAAGTATGTACAGAACTGTCCCCCCAGTCCCACCCCCCGTCACTGGCCCTCTGGCCCTGTGACCATCAGTATCTCCATTGTCTTGACAGAGACATTCTGGAGCCTCACTTTGGTCATGGATCTCTCTAGTTTCTGGAACTGGCAGCAGCAGCTGTCTGCTGGGTGGTGGCACGGTGCAGGCTGTTGCTGGGAGGATGGCTGATATTAAGGTGGGGTGAGGAAGACAGGATGGTGGGTGGGGAGGATGGCAGCTGAACCGTTGGTTTATTTCAAGGTTCCAAGACCTCCAACCATCTCTTCCTACAAGCCCCCCGACACAGGGTGGAGGTGCGGAACCCAGACCAGATGTTTCCTCTCTTTCACTATCGATGGATGGTTTGAGGACACAGGGGAAGGGAGGGGGAAGGAAATGAAGGCAGTGAGAGAGAATCCTTATTTGGGAGCCCATCCTTCCCCACCTGGGGTCTGCAGCCTCAGTGTCCACTCCCTGAAGTTCTAGGAAGCGCCCAATGGATGTTAATCACATGGCCAAAGCCAGGGTCAAGGCGAACCAAATGCATGGATGTGGGATGGCCCATTACCTGGAGGTACCTGCTGCACAGCAGCCTCCTGGTAGCTTGGAAATTATGTCACTAGCCATAGGCACAGCCTGCCAGAGGCACCATGTGGTCTACTGAGGTGGGACTTAACTGGGTAACAGTGAATTTTTTCCCCGTGGGTCAGCCTTGACCGGGCTCATCTCCCACCCACCCTTGACCGGGATGATCTCCCACCCAGAAATGACTTCACCTCCCCAAGTTCCTTGGTAGGGAATTTGAGGGGTGGTTAGAAACTTCCACTCAACTCATTGCATAGTAACTCAGGACAAGAGAGGATAAGAACAGCTCTTTGTGTCACTGGCACCACTTGGAGAAACAGCCTAAAAGGCAGGGATAGCAGCTTGGAGAATTCCAGCAGCTTCAAACTCCACCACTAGGATCTCTGTGGGTCTCAGTTTCCATGTCTGTAAAATGGGGAGAATAATACATGTCAAGTGACTATCATCCCTTGGCAAGAGAACTTTGTGAGTAATAATTGTCATGACGGCGCTTTCCAAATGTGCAGGATCAGCGAGAAAGAGATTTCACAGGCCATCAACAGCTCAGGGGATGTTGGCTACAGGCGGGGAAAGCACCTATATGCCCTTCTACCTGCCGCACCCACGGAGGAGGCTCAGCTGGAAGGACAGGTGCACTCCTTCCAGATTACTCTGAAATCATTGTGGGTGCCCAGTAAGCACTTCTTTGTCAGAGTCTGAGAGTAACAACTGAAAGTACTGAGGGCTCAAAATCACCTGCTCCAGTTAATCATTTCGAGGGCTTTGGTGTCATATCCTTCCCTGAGTTACGTCTTCTTTCTCAGGCACATGTCCGTGAGGCCCTTGTGAATCTGGGTAGGTCAAACTGCACTGGGTGCGTACTTTTTGTTGGTCAGCGTCTCGGTTTCTATTTCTAAAGGCAAAGGAAGTGCCTCGATTCCTCCCAAGACTTGTAAAGCCCAGCAGGGTTGGTGGCTTCTTTGCTGTGTTGCTGAAAATGGAACAGGCTGCCCTGGAGGTGGTGAGCCCCCTGCCCTGGAGGTGTTCAGCAAGATCACCTGTGACCTTGTGTGCATCCCCTTCATCGCTGCAACAACCCATGAGGAGCCCATATCATGATCACCTCCATCTCACAGATAACAGGGGAGGGTACCTGCCACACAGCAGCCTTCTAGTAACTTGGGAATCACGCCACTAGCCATAGGCACAGCCTGACAGAAGCACCATGTGGTCCACTGAGGTGGGAGCGAACTGGATAACAGTGAATTTTTTCCCTGTGGCTCAGCCTTGATGGCTCCCCCACCCCGCCTTTGACCGGGATGATCTCCCACCCAGAGATGACTTCACCTCCCTAAGCCAGACAGGACTGGATGGGAGAACAGCTGGAGAGGTGCATGCAGCACAACCTGGAAAGTGTGTGTGAGTGTGTGTGTGTGTGAGTGTGTGTGTGTGTGAATGTGTGTGTGTGTGTGAGAGAGAGAGAGAGAAACAGAGAGAGAGGGTGAAAGAGAGAGAGAGAATTGCTTTTGTATGAATCTGTCTCTTTCTTTTTCTTTCTTTTTTTCAGCAAACCACAGACTGGCTACACATTCTTGGGCAGTTTCCTAAAGATGAACTTAAGATTTTGAGAGAGAGAGAAAAAAAAGAAAAGAGTAGGGGTGGAGGAAGAAGTGAGGCAGAAAGTAATCAAGCTCACGTGCATGCGCGTGCGCGCACACACACACACACATTCTTCACACACAACTCCTGGCAATAAGGAAGTGTGACTAGATCTTTTTCATGAATGGGCTTAACTCAGCCTTGCTGAACTTCCGCTCTCCCATTCACCAGCATTCAAATTTCACCTTCTGACCATCCCAGGCAGCTGGCTGCTGGCCCAGGAACTAAGAGCACTTTGAGATCATCCCTCTGACCACAGGCAACTTTGTGCTTGCAAGGACTTTTCTTTCCTGAACTGGTAAATTCAAAATGACTGGGGTATTTACAGGGTACCAGGTTTGAGGGCCACTGACCCTTGGATCCCCAACCCTACCTACTGTCCTGTTCCCCCAGGACCACAGCTTACACTCTGGAAAAGCTAAGAAATGACAGCAGGCAATGCACACAGAGGAAACATTTCTGCACAGCAACTGCACAGGAGCACAGCCCAGGTGAACTCTCTGGGGAACGTTCATGCCTGCCTTAAATTAGGCTAGGGGAAATGACAGTCACCATTTTGGAAAGGACACTTTATGGCTTTTCCCATGGGAGCTAGGGAGCAATTAACTGGGGCGTGTGACCTACAAGTGTGCCATTCTTTCATATTGGGTGGGAGCCAGGCGAAGCACAGGCAGCGGTGGAAGTTTCTGTTCCCTTGAAAATCAGCCTTGAGATGCCTGGCGGGGTGTGTCCAGGCAGTGGAAGGACCGGCAAACGGTCTCGAGCAAAAGTCATTTCATGTTGCTGTGCTCCAGCTTCCTCATTTGTCAAGAGGTGGCAATAAGACCGCCCTGGGACAACCGCTGGGGTGACCCAGTGAGCTAAGGCCAAAGACCTGACTCCTCAGTGTGAATGACCCGGGCTCATCGGCAACCCAGTTAGGGAAACCCCCTACCACCTAGAACTGACAAAGCAGCTGCCACTATTCCGAAAGAATAAGGATAGCTTTATCTCTGAACTTCCAGAAATGGTGGCTGCGACAGACTAGTGGCCCAGAAGCGAGGAAAGCGATGAGAGGCAGACAGGGCTGGCCTGCACCAAGACCAAAGGAGGAGCAGGAGAGAAGTCAGGGTAGAGACACCACGGAGGCTCAGCTTTTCTATTCCTGATTTCTTCCCCTCTCCCGTAACTCCTTCTAATGGAAGCTCAAGGAGGCAACGGAGAAAGGGACGTCCTTTTCCTGACTGCACCTTGTATCCTTAGAATCCTCACGCAGGCTCCCTGGTCCCCACACTTGGGTTATAGGGGGCTCCCAAGCCCCGTGTCTTACAATGTTTGGGCCCAGAAGCAGGAGCATAGACGAGATGACCTTCAGAGTGCCCTCCCCGCTTGGGGCAAGGAGTCTTTCTCCAAGGCTGAATCTAGGGCAGCATGCTAGAGAACTGCATTCCACTCCTTGCAGCTGCTGAGCTACTGGGTCCAGCTCTGGGCACTGGGAATGGACTCGGAAATACCAGTGGGCTTTGTTTGGGCCGATTACTCACAGTACAGGGATGATATCCATTCCACTGGACTTTCTAGGAACCTGCCTGCAGCTGGAACGGTCCCTGTCCCTAGGTTCCCTCTAGCACAGAGAGGCTGCTAGCAGAGGCCTGGCCGGGGAGGAAATGTGCAGCTTACAGAGGATGTCAGTGGGCCCCAGGAAGCATTGATGCGATGCTCTTTTTATTAAGTTGGGCTCTGAGCCCTTCTCCCCTGTGATAACTTCCGGGAGTAGCTGTCCCCATTTCCCTGGTCTCCTCTCCCTCTCCTGCTTCAGAAGCCAAATTCCTGCATGACAGCAGCACCTGAGGAATCAGAATTCACACAATAGTAATGCAGGTGGATAGAGGAAATGCCTGTTGCTCTAAGGAGCTCGGGTAATAAAGGTTGCCATCCGCCAAAGCCTCTCATGCCAGGTGCGCGCCCAGCCTCGCAGGCTCTGCCTCCCTCAATCCTTCCAGCATCCTAGTTGTGCAGGTGCTGTCGTTGTGACCTTTTACAAGATGAGGAAGTGGAGCCTTAGAGAGGTCAGGAAATGCTTTCAAAATCACATAGTTAGCAAATGGCAGAGGTGGGAATTAAGTCAATTTCTGCTCAATTACAAAACATGCGCGTTTAGCCATTGGACTCCGATTTTTGTGTGTACTGTAGTAGATCAGCTTTTATGAGAACCAGAGATTAAGCTCCCTGAGGGTAAAGGATATGTCTTATTTTTTTTTTGCCCTATTTATCTCTATAAGATGCCAGGAACTCATTTTAAAATGCACCTGCCAAAACATGCTGAGATGGTGGGCAGCGGCTGCCCATGGATGATCTGGAGGCCACTGCAGGTGAAGAGACCAAAAGCAACCCTGGAACTGTCCACGCTGCAGACAGACTTCTCAGGTTGCTTTTGCCCTGCTTCTCCCGTGGCTGTGGTATTTTTCTCCCGTCTGCCTCCTGGTTTCTGCCCACTGGAGGCTTTTCCAACCTTGTGACCTCTATTACTGCCCCCTCTCTGCAAATGTCTGCACCTACTCATCGCCCTGTCTTCAAGCCGCTACCACATGACTGAGGTTCCTCTATTCTTCTTCCCTGTGCCACGTCTGTTTCCTAACGGCTTCTCTGGCTCCCTCTCTGTGTCTCTAAGCACCTGGGCCACCTCACTCTCCATTCCTGCTGAGGGTGTCTGAGAGAGTCCCTGATGGGTTAGTGACAAGCCAAATCTGGAGATACCTGTTGGTCTCAGTCTCACCAGCTTAGCTTTTAGGCTGCCCACAT
Organism: Hylobates moloch; assembly: GCF_009828535.3. Lineage (NCBI taxonomy): Eukaryota > Metazoa > Chordata > Mammalia > Primates > Hylobatidae > Hylobates > Hylobates moloch. Next base: position 4,124,004 of record NW_026652283.1, on the reverse strand, counting down.
TCTGTAAGGCAGTGGTCTGCAACCTTTTTGGCGCCAGAGATGGGTTTTGCGGGCGACAATTTTTCCATGAATGGGGCAGGGGAGGAAGGCGTGGTTTCAGGATGACTCAAGCACATGACATTTATTGTGCACTTTATTTCTATTATTACTACATTCTAATATATTATGAAATAATTATACAACTCACCATAATGTAGAATCAGTGGAAGCCCTGAGCTTGTTTTCCTGCAACTAGACAGTCCCATGTGAGGGTGATGGGAGACAGTGAGAGATCATCAGGCACTACAGTCTCATAAGGAGCGTGCAACCTAGATCCCTCGCGCAGCTCACAGTAGGGTTTGTGCTCCTATGAGAATCTTATGCAGTCGCTAATCTGACAGGGGGTGGAGCTCAGGTGGTGATGCGAGCAATGGGGAGTGGCTATAAATACAGATGAAGCTTCACTTGCTTGCCAACCGCTCATGTCCTGCATGTGGCCAGGATCCCCCCCAATAGCAGCGGCTCACCTCAGGTCCTCCAATTTAAAGAGGAGGCACCTGAAGCTCAGAGACATTAAACAATTTGCCTGAGGTCACACATTTAGAAGGTGACAGAATCCAGATCAGAACACACATCAGTCTGGGAAGATGAAAAAAAATCTGGAGATGAACGGTGGTGCTGGTTGCACAACAATATGAATGTATTAATGCCACTGAATCCTTTAAAATGGTGAAAATGGTAAATTTTGTCATGTATGTTTTACCATAATAAAAAGTGGCTAAAATGGCAAAAAGAAACAATGAACAAAATAACCTCCTGGGATTTTAAATTGGATTAAATGAGGTATTGTACCTAAACCCTTATCTTCATGCCTGGCACATAGGAGCTAATACAATGATTAATATATTTTTTTAGTTTCCTCATCTATAAAGTGGGGATAATAAAGATATCTCTTAGGGTTTTTTTTTTTTTTTTTGGGCAGGAGAATCGCTTGAACCCCGGGGGGGGGTGCTGTGGCATAATCTCGGTTCACTGCAACCTCCCCCTCCTGGGTTCAAGCGATTCTCCTGCCTC
>NW_026652283.1:4023883-4122627 GCF_009828535.3 Hylobates moloch | reverse complement strand
GGAGTCTCGCTCTGTCACCAGGCTGGAGTGCAGTGGCATAATCTCGGCTCACTGCAACCTCCACCTCCTGGGTTCAAGCGATTCTCCTGCCTCCGCTTCCCAAGTAGCTGGGACTACAGGCACGTGCCACCTCGCCCAGCTAATTTGTTGTATTTTCAGTAGAGATGGGGTTTCACCATGTTGGCCAGGATGGTCTTGATCTCTTGACTTTGTGATCTGCCTGCCTCAGCCTCCCAAAGTGCTGGGATTACAGACATGAGCCACCACGCCCGGCCAGGGCTTTTTTTCTTATTTCTTAGAAATTTATTGTGGCAGATTTATGCATATATAAGTTTCACTCATTTTTTAAAATGGAGACATCACCTATTTGAAAAGCATAAGTACTAAGTATACAGCTGGATGGATTTTACATATGTATTTATCAATGTACTCACCACCCAGGCCAAGGCAGAGACATTTTCCACGCCCTGAAAACTTCCTTGTGTCCCTCCAGGTTAGGACCAGCTTCCTTCCCACTCTTAGGGGTTTTGATTGGATTAAACACAACCTCTAGCACCTTGTCTGACATAGACTTGCTTGATCAATGTTATTAATAATCAATACTATTATTAATAACACACTAACTACTGCTGTTTGACAAGAGGTAAAAACAATAGAACTGCTAATGATGACAATACTCCAAACCCAATTTAGAACAAAACTCATACAAGACCACTGGCCATAGAGCTAAGAGGTTGGCCCTTTGGCTGTCATCCACCAGCCACGCAGCTTGGGCCAAGAAGATGCCCCTCTGAGCTTCAGGGTCCTCACCCCTCAAGTGAGGCCTCAGTCTAAGTATCTAGAGTCTAAGGATCTCTATGGCTCCTTCTAGTTCCAACATTCGACAAGTCTAGGAATTCGGCTTTGTAACCTGGCAAAGGGCTGAAAAAAGTGTGGAAACTGACGGTTACAGCAAAGTCAAGCCCACAGACCTCTTGCACCCCAGCAGCTGGAGTGGTGAGGGACAATACAGAAAGGCTCTTGCTACAACTTTTGAAGACTTCTAGGTCAAACCATACTAATGGGTTGACCTGTAGAGATGAAAAACCTTTCTTCACATTAGGGTTGACATGCACAGGTCATACCAGTGGCCAAGTCCACCCACTCTATTCTCAGCTGTTGGATTCTCTGGGTGGCAGAATTTCCATCTGCTCACACAGCTGTGCTGAGAGCTGAAGGGTCTGGGGTGGTCTCTGTTCACTGGCCAGCTGTTTAAGCAGCAGGCAGGGGGAGCTTCCCCTGGCTTCCTCAGGACTGCAGCTGTTCAGAGCATCATGGGAACAAAGGCTGACTTCTATGACAAGAATGTGCCAAAACCAATTTTTCTTAATGCAGGAAATTATTTCAAGTTGACTTATAAGCTAGTCCAAACATGTTCTCTGCAACATAAAACATAGTAATAAAGTGCCTAAAAGAGTGTCTCACATAGAACAGGTACTCAGTAAATGTCAGTTCCTGGACGCCTCAGCCTATATTAATCTGTGTCATTCATTCATTCATTCATTCATTCATTCATTCATTCATTCACTCAGCAAACACTTTTCAGTGCTGTGGGTTCCAGATATTGAACAACACAGACAAAATCCCTGCCCTTGAATTTTACAGTCTGGTGGGTAGAGACTGACAATTGACAATTACAATTAAAAAAAAAAAAAGACAACAGGCATTCAGTTGATCAAATATTTACTGAGCACCTAGCAGTGCCAGACACAGTTTTAGGTATTAGGGATACAGCGTTAAACAAGACACACGTAGTTTCTCAACCTAAAAAGTTTTACTTCTAGTGGAGAATCAGACAGTAACCATGTGAACAAAGGAGTAAAAGAGTTTCGTGATGGTGTTTGAGGGAAACGAACGTAGCAGGGGTGAAGCACAGCGGGAGAATGTGCTGCTTTGACAGAGGGAGCCAGGCTCCAGTCATTTCTAGAGAATACAAAGCACAAAGAAAACTTCCATTGACCGCATGGTTATGTCACTGGTTTTCCTGTTGCAGGTTGTTAAACACTTCTCCTGTGTAAATGTTTCTGGAGCACTGGTTTGCCTCCTTTCTTGGATGGCACGAGGGTAAGCTCCTTGAGGTCAGGAACTGTATCTCAATTTGAGTGCTCCAGAAACCCAAATATACTAGCCAACTACTATAGGTTGAGTATCGCGCGTCCAAAATGCCTGGGAACAGCAGTGCTCTGGACTTTTTATATTTTCAGACTTTGGAATATTTTGTACATAATGAATATCTTGGGGATGGGATCCAAGTCTAAACACAAAACTAATTTATTTTTCATATACACCTTATATACATAGCCTGAAGGTAACTTTATAAAATATTTTAAATAATTTTGTGCATGAAACAAGGTTTGTGTTAAATACTTAATGTGTAAAAATGTTCACTTGTGGCATCATGTCCACACTCAAAAATTTGGATTTTGAAGCATTTCAGATTTTGGATTTTTGGATTCGGGATGCTTAACTTGTATATTTCAGGGGTTTCTTGACTGAATTTAGCAGAGAATGGGTAAGGGTGCTGTCTGACGTGATTGAAGATGCATCTGCAGTGTCTCCCTCACAAAGATCTTAAGAATCGGGGGCTTATGGAACAGGGACAGGTAGGGATTGCTGGTGGAAAAAACACTTTGAGGAGGAGCCCTGCAGAATGAGACTCTAAAGAAGTTCTAGAACACAGAGGATTTAATTCCAATGAAAAGCATGGAATGATACGATGGACAGTTGGAAGCAAAAGTTGGCTCTTTCCCACCCCTGCCCTCTGATAGCAGTCCTGGCAACACCACGACCTCACTTCTCTATCAAGATTTTAACTATCCAAACACTCTTCCTTCCAGCTTGAGTTTGCACAATAAAAGTGATGCCGGCTATTAACTCTGTTCGAGAGTGAGGAAACTGAGAGAAAAAGGAAGTTGGGGCAGAAATCAGGAATAGACGGAGCTCTCCTAATTCAGGGTTGGTAGCATAATTTGCCAGATCTACAAGAACTGCATTCATCCTTAACTCTTTTGTGCATTAGAATAAATATCTGGCTTAGAATTTTTATTCAAAAAATGTCTGAACCTTCCTTCTCTTTGACTCCCTAGCCACTGCCTAGCCTTCTTTTTCTTCACTTCCAGCTTCCTACATCTTCTTCTTGGGTGGCAGGGAAGGAACCACGAGCACGGGCAGTGTGGGAGGCGAACACTCTGGGTTGCAGCTGTCACTGATTATGGAAGGGTGCGTAAGATCCCCAAGCACACGCTGCTTTGCCTCAGTTGCTGAATGCAGATTTGGAAACCACAGCAAGAGTGAAGATCAGAAGGCCGGGCGCGGTGGCTCACGCTTGTAATCCCAGCACTTTGGGAGGCCGAGGCGGGCGGATCACGAGGTCAGGAGATCGAGACCACGGTGAAACCCCGTCTCTACTAAAAAATACAAAAAAAAATTAGCCGGGCGTGGTGGCGGGCGCCTGTAGTCCCAGCTACTCGGAGAGGCTGAGGCAGGAGAATGGCGTGAACCCGGGAGGCGGAGCTTGCAGTGAGCCGAGATTGCGCCACGGCACTCCAGCCTGGGCGACAGAGCAAGACTCCGTCTCAAAAAAAAAAAAAAAAAGAGTGAAGACCAGAAAGGACAGCTGCTGGGTGGGTCAGGCTGGTGGAGATCTACCCCAGCTCCCAAGCCTAGCTTCTACTTTCTCCACCTGGGTTTTCTTCCCTTTGAGAAGATGTGCAGGGCCAGTGTGGATGGGCAGTGCCAAGTGAACCATTCAAAAGAAGGCAATTTCCTATTCTGTACCAATCTCCACAGGGATCTCCTCGCAATGATTCCCCTGGGTTCCGCCCTCTTCCCTTGCAGGCACCATACAGCAATCACAGCAGTCGTTGAAGGCATAGATCTCGTGTCTCTCCCCTGCTTAAAATATTTCAAAACCCCACCCTCGCTCTAAGAATAGTCTCAGTATGGCTTCTAACCCCGCTTAATTCTCTAGTAGCAGCCCAGGTCAGCTCCTCTTGCCTGACTCCTGCCACATTTCCTTCTGATCCTCAAAGAGCCAAAGTCTCCCGCCATGGGCTTTTTTCTTTTTCTTTTTTTTTTTTTTTTTGAGTCAAGATTTCACTCTGCTGCCCAGGCTGGAGTGCAGTGACACGATCACAGCTCACTGCAGCCTTGAACTCCTGGGCTCAAGCAATCCTCCCATCACAGCATCCCAAGAAGCTGGGGCTACAGGCACATGCCAGCATGCCTGGCTAATTTTTTTAGAAAAAATTTTTGTAGAGACGGGGCTCTCACTATTTTGCTCAGGCTGGTTTCAAACTCTGGGCCCCAAGCAATCCTCCCCTCCCAACTTGGCCTCCCAAAGTGCTAGGATTATAGGCGTGAGCCATGCTCCCAGCATCCATGGGGCTTTTAAAAGGCTGTTTCCTGGACTTATTTGCTTAGGTATCTCTTATTCAGCTTTCAGGTCTCAGCTTAAATGTCATTTCCCTTCTTCTGGACCTGGCAGGGCAGAAGGTGCCATCGAAGGAGTTGATGTTTGCCATGACAAGGACCAAAAGGTTTGGCGTCAGGAGCCCAAGAGACAGGACATCCACCAAAGGCTGTTGGTCAATCTGTTCAGGTTTCCGGCCAGATGAATCAACTCCACCTTCAACGAGGTTGTGCTGAAGACGTTGTTAATGAGTCGCAGAAACTGGCCACCTCTGTTTCTTTCCCGGATGATGGGAAAGATGAAGCTTTCTGGCTGGAAGAACAAAACAGCAGTGGTTGTGGGGGTCATAATGGATGTTGTACCCGTGCTAGAGGTGCCCAAACTCAAGGTGTGTGCATTGCATGTGAGCAGTGGGCCCACAGCCACATCCTCAAGCCTGGGGGCAAAATCCTAACCTTTGCCAGCTGGCCCTGGCCTCCCCAAGGCCTGTGGCTTCAGCCTGCTCTCCCATCCTTACAAGGGCCAAGGTGTACAGGCATTTCGGCCAGGCCTGGGGAACCCCACACAGCCACACCAAACCCTGTGCTCACCCCAAGGGCCAGCCACAGCTAAAAAAAAAACTAACCCTGGGTCATACCCTCTTATTTAAAGATTTTAGGACCAGAGGCAATGGTTCATTCCAGTAATCTTAGCACTTTGGTATGCTAAGGTGAGAGTATCACTTGAGGTGAGAAGTTTGAGATCAGCCCGGGCAACATAGCAACACCTCGTCTGTATGACTCTACTAAAAATTAAAAAAAAAAAAAAATTGGATGCTGAAAAAAAAGAAAAATGTCACTTCCCTTCTAGTTTGAAGAAAGTTTCCTGAGTTCTTCAGATTAGGTTATACGTCCCACTATATTTTTTCATAGCATTTTTTTCACTTCTGTAAAGTAGCCCCTATTATATTAATAGTGATGTGAATTTTGTAAAAAAATGGTTTAAAAAAATTTTTAGTTGCTGTTCCTATTCTCCTCCTCTTCCTCCTACTTTCTCTCTTCCCCCTTTCTTTCCTCTCTCCTCCTCCACACCCTTCTCTTCCTCCTCCTTCTTTTGATAACATCATCCTCTTAGTTCCTAGGACACAGCCTGGCACTCTGTGCATATTTGCTGAATGAGTGTGTGGATCTGCACGCCCTAGGGGTTGGGAGGACCTTCAAGATGACTGAATCCCATGAGTCCCCTTTGCAGCACCCCGGCCAGATGTCCCTAGCCTCTGCTGCAATGCCTCTGTACTATGAACTTGTAGACCCCCAGGGCAGCCTGTTCTGTCTAAGGAGGCAGCCTCGGGGCATGGTTAAATGCTCAGGCTCATACTGAATATGTTATTTAATTCTTTTCAGCCTGTTTCCTCATCCGTAAAAAGGTGGTCATAATAATACCCACTCCACAGCAATGCTGTAATTGTTAAATGAAATCAGGCCTCATGTGGAACACAGTGCCTAGCCACAAGTGATGGTTAAATAAATGTGATTTATTGTCATGATGATTATTATTTTACCATAACCGTCATCAGTCTGTCTTCAGATGGTGACGACAGAAGGTGAAGTTGTTCTTACATTGCATCGTGATCAATTTCTCTCTAACTTCTGATTCTCTCTTTGGGTTTGCAGGTTCCACATGATAACCATTGGTGTCAGAGGCCAGCATCTTGATGAATATGTGTCTTCTCTTCTCTAGTTTACCATGGGACAGATAGCTACTGCACCAGTTTCAGGTCTTCTCACCGTCTTGACCTCTTTCTGAATAACTCCTCTTTTGTGATGTCCCCTTACTTCTCAGGTCATCCTAGGGATGAAGAAAGTACTGGGCCAAACAGATCCATGGGCACTGGTGTAGAGAGTGCCAAAAAATTAGGATTATCCTGCCTCTGCACCCAGCCAAGGTTAACAAGCTTTATGGTCTGTTAACCTGTGGGGACCCAGTCCTCCATCGTGGGATGGGAGCTGAAGGAAACAGTGTTCAGGTCTGGCCCAAGCCAAAACCCATCTATTCCAACCTACCATTTCTTTTCTGCCTACTTCTTCTATTTACTTTTTCTGTTGTTGTTGAGACCAGGTCTTGCTCTGTTGTCCAGGCTGGAGTGCAGTGGCACAATCATAGCTCACTGTAGCCTCAGTCTCCTGGGTTCAAGTGATCCTCCTGCCTCAGCCTCCCGAGTAGCTTGGGACCACAGGCACATGCCACCACACCCAGCTAATTTATTTTCTTTTTGTAGAGACAGGGTCTTGCTATGTTACCCGGGCTGGTCTGGAACTCCTGGGCTCAAGCAGTCCTCCTGCCTTGGCCTCCCAAAATGTTCAGATTACAGGCATGAGCCACTGTGCCCGGGCACCTTCTTCTTTTTTTTTTTAAAGAAGGCTATTAAGTGTCCAGTGCCTGGAAAGTTCCTTTCTTTCCCGAATTAATATACCAAATTACTTCCTGCTAAAGTGTTAATGACTAACCCCAGTTTCCCTTCTTGTCAGCAATCTGCCCTCCTCCACAAAGGGCTGAATGAATAGGACTTTTAGACATAAGTGGCCGAGTCTGTGAGGGAGTAAATTTTGAGCAGGGGGAGCTCTCACGCAGGGCTCTCCAGTTTACACTGCGGAGGTAGCTTCCTTTTCCACCTCTGCAATAAGCCAACCAACCCTACAAATATCTGGTAGAAAGAAGGGCTGGTCCAGTGAAGAGTCAATTAGTATGAAGACCGCCATCTACTGGCAGATGATATCTACTGGCCCCATTGGTGCACTAGATAAGTTTCGCCATTGCAGGGGTTTCCTGACTGGATTGCTTGAATGCTGAGAACCAGTCCTCTCCCCCATTCCTTTTGCCTAATTTCCCTTTTTCATTATTCCTTTGTTGCTTTGATTCCTCAACATATACAATATTTCACAGAGCCTTTATGCTACAAGGGATCTTTGGAGGGTATAACTGTTGTGTGTCATTAACACTCTAGTATAAATTAACTCATTTGACTACCACTAGTCCAGAGAAGTTGAAATTCCAATTTGTCCCCTTTTTTCTCCCTTTCTTCCTCTCTTTCTCCTATCACTGAATATAGAAGTCAGGCTCAAAAACACATCTTAGCTCTGGAGAGGAAAGGACTTCAGGACATTTTCATTTACCAGAAGACAGATGTGGAAGTTTTAAAACGGTATCAGTACACTGGCCTTCCTTACTCCATCAAATCTCATGTGTGCCCTTCTTGGAGTCTCTAAAACAAATGCAACTCCAGGAAGTCTCCCCAGTCTCTGAGATCCCATATTTCCAGTTCCTTCACCCTCTCTAGCTGTCTGCCACATCTTTTTTAATAAGAAGCGTCAATATCTTCACCGTATTCTTATGCGCATTTCATGTGTGGTGCATCTGTTTCATGTGTGGTCTGTCTGGCCTCTTGTCATGGGCTGTTTACTTCCTGGAGACACTTTGGTTTTTCTTTCTCAGTATTTCACCATTGCACTAAGTCTAAGTTGTGGCACTGATCACGGTATGTGCTGCCTGCACGTTGTGAGATGTTCCGTGGTCAGGGTTCGAACAGTGGGGAAATGGTGGCTCGGAAGGTCTTGGTGAAGCTCATAAGATGTTCTATGTTCCTACACACCTATTTCTAGGTGTGGTTTGCAAGGAGGGGGTATTAGAACCACGGTTTACAACCTGGAGTGTGAGTGTCCCTGAAGAGACAGGAAGACTTCCCAGGGGGTATTTGGGCATGAATTGTTTTAAGGCACTCCATTTCCAGACCCTGAATGCCATATCTGCCCTTCCCTGAACTGATCTGGCAGACGGTGCACCTGCAGCTGGGGTGTCGGGCTGGTTCTCTGGTCCTGCCTGCCCTTTCTCAATAGCCCTTTTCCCACTTTACAAAAAGGAAAAAAAACTGTTAACTCTCTCTCATCCCACATCTTACTTACTATGGTGCATTAGGCCAAGTGTACAAAGTTCCATGGCATCCAAAAAAGGACAACTGAAAATATTAATGAAGGCAACATAAATCTCTAAGGTTTTGTGTCTCTCTCTGTCTTATACATATGTCTGTGATGGGCAAAGCATGGAATTAGACACAGGGCAAGATACGTTGTGTGGTAAGGCAAAAATATGATACCAATATTTGTCTAATGACTCCCCTCATCTTTCCCCCAAGGATTATCAAAGAACATATTGCCATCATGCAAATCTCATGAAAATAAAATTAAGTTAGTGAAGGTAAGAAGTATTGAGGGTGGTGGCACATTATTTCATCCCAGTGATAAATTCATGGTACAGCTTCATGCTCTATCAATATCTATCTCTCTGTCTGTCTATCTATCTATCTATCTATCTATCTATCTATCTATCTATCTATCTACTATCTATCTATCTATCTATCTATCTATCTATCTATCTATCTATCTAATCTAATCTATCTACTATCTTAGAATGCAGAAGGTTTGTCTTGGGGACATATATTAACTCATTGATTTGGCTTGAAAAATGAAAACTGGCCGGGCACGGTGATTCATGCCTGTAATCCCAGCACTTTGGGAGGCCGAGGCGGGCAGATCACGAGGTCAAGAGATGAAGACCATCCTGGCCAACATGGTGAAACCCTGTCTCTATTAAAAATACAAAAATTAGCTGGGTGTGGTGGCACATGCCTGTAGTCCCAGCTACTCAGGAGGTTGAGGCAGAAGACTTGCTTGAACCCGGGAGGCAGAGGTTGCAGTGAGCCGAGATAGCGCCATTGCACTCCAGCCTGACAACAGAGAGAGACTCCGTTTCAAAAAAAAAAGAAAAGAAAAAAAAATAAAAATGAAAACTAAGTGTTTTGGTGGGGGACAAAGAATAAATCTACTCTGAGTGATTAATTTTATGACCCACTTCAACAATTACCTTAAAGTGCTATAAATTGAATGTGCTAAATTTTCAGCTCTTAAGATTTCCACAATAAAAATAAAGTATATGATAATATAAAATCAATGTACAAAAAAGTTTTGGTAAACTTATATTGAAATGAAAGATATTTCAACTTCTCCAACCTTTTTTAAGTATATCAAATTAGAAGATGTCTTTATGAGAAAGAATAACAAGCATAATTAACAATCATTTAATAAGTCTTGATAAAGTATTTTAGGTGATTTCCCAGAAAAAGAGGACTTAATGACCACAAAGACTAGGTAATAAATATTTGCAAGTCAGATGTTTTCCAATTATTTGCTTTCAACAACGTCAGAAGAGGACCTAATGGAGTTGTCAGCTGATATATTATTAAAAATAATTCTTGATGATAGAGCAGTATGTTATTTTTGGCTTAGAACTTGGAAAGAGTTCAGAGAGCTAAATCATATTGCTATAATAAAACTCCATCCAAACTTATTTACGTGAACAAGGTTTCCCAGCATTACTTCTATAAAAATGAAAAGTACGAATAGAATGGATGCTATTCCTTGTCTAACTGTAATAACAAGTAATATCATGCATGAGTACATGAATTAATTAAAGATAAAAGCCTTATTCAGCCGGGCGCGGTGGCTCACGCCTGTAATTCCAGCACTTTGGGAGGTCGAGGCGGGCGGATCACAAGGTCAGGAGTTCGAGGCCATCCTGGCTAACACGGTGAAACCCCGTCTCTACTAAAAATACAAAAAAATTAGCCGGGCGTGGTGGCGGGCGCCTGTAGTCCCAGCTACTCAGGAGGCTGAGGCAGGAGAATGGCGCGAACCCGGGAGGCAGAGCCTGCAGTGAGCCGAGATCGCACCGCTGCACTCCAGCCTGGGTGACAGAATGAGACACCGTCTCAATAAAAAATAAATAAATAAATAAATAAATAAATAAGCCTTATTCATTTCGTTAAAAGATATGAGGCGGGCGGATCACCTGAGGTTGGGAGTTCAAGACCAGCCTGACCAACATGGAGAAACTCCGTCTCTACTAAAAATACAAAATTAGTCGGGCTTGGTGGTGCATGCCTGTAATCCCAGCTACTCCAGAGGCTGAAGCAGGAGAATCGCTTGAACCCCAGAGGCGAAGGTGGCAGTGAGCCGAGATCGCACCATTGCACTCCAGCCTGGGCAACAAAGAGTGAAACTCCATCTCAAATAAAATAAAAGAGATACATTACTTTTTTTCTTTTTTTTGAGACAGGGTCTTGCACTGTTGGGCAAACCAGGATATTGATATTGATACAGTCAAGATACAAAACATTTCTATCACCACCAGAATTCCTGAGGTTGCCTTCTTATAACCACAACTACCTTCCTCTCATTCTCTCGATCTTAATCTCTGGCAACCACTCATTTCATCTCCATTTCTATGATTTTGTCATTTCAAGAATGTTAAATAAATGGACTCATACATATATAACTTTCTGACACTGGCTTTTTCTTCTCAGCATAAGTCTCTGGAGAGCCATCCATGTTGTGGAGTATATGAATAGCTCCTTCCTTTTTCCTGCTGAGCGTACTCCCTGCTGTGAATATATCACAGTTTGTTTAACCATTCATACATTAAAACACAACTAGGTTGTTTCCAGCATGGGACTATTGCACATAAAGCTTCTATAAACATTCGTGTGCAAGTTTTTGTGAGCATAGGTTTTCATTTCTCTGGGATAAATATCCAGAAATGCAATTGTTGGGTGGTGTGGTAATTGTGTGTTTAAAGTTTTAAAGAAATTGCCAAACTCTTCCAGAGTGGTGGTACCATTTTGCATTCCCTCCACATTGTATTAGTGATCTAGTTTCCCTACATCCTCACCAGCATTTGGTCTGTCACTATTTTTTCCCACATTATTTTAAATCAAACTTTCATTTTAAGATAGTTCTAGATTTACAGAAAAGTTGCGAAGATCGTACAGACTTCTCATACACCCCTCGCCCAGTTTCCCCTACTGTTAACATCTCTTCATTTTATGGAACCTTTGTCACAACAAAGGAGCCGGCACCGGCACACTTGTACTAACTAAACTCTGCAGTTTATTCGCATGTTACTAGTTTGCCCCACTGTCCTTCTGACTCTGGATACCACATTACTTTTCTTTGTCATGTCTCCTTAGCTTTGCTTGTCTGTGACAGTTTCTCAGACTTTCCTTGCTTTGGATGACCTTGACAGTTTTGAGGAATGCTGGCCGGGTACTGTGTAGAATATCTCTCAATTTGGGTTTGTTTGATGTTTTTCTCATGGCAAGACTGGGGTAATGGATTTTGGGAGGATTACCACAAAGGGGCAGTGCCATTCTCACCACATGGTATTAAAGGGACATACATGCAGTTGACATGACTGATGACGTCGACCTTATCACCTGGGTAAGGGCATTTGCCAGGTCTCTCTCCTATAAAGTTAACCTTTTCCTCCCTTTCCACACTTTATGGTCCAAAGGCAAGTTATTGAGTGCCGACCAGTACTCAAATGGTTAAGAGTTAAGCCCCATCTCCTTGAGGGAGAAATATCTACATAAATTATTTAGAATTATTAGAATTCTCCTTTCTGGGCTGGGCTCACGCCTGTAATCCCAACACTTTGGGAGGCCGAGGCAGGTGGATCACGAGGTTAGGAGTTCAAGACCAGCTTAGCCAAGATGGTGAAACCCCATCTCTACTAAAAATACAAAAAATTAGCCGGGCGTGGTGACAGGCACCTGTAATCCCAGCTACTCGGGAGGCTGAGGCAGGAGAATTGCTTGAACCCAGGACGTGGAGCTTGCAGTGAGCCAAGATTGCACCACTGCACTCCAGCCCAGGCGATAGAGTGAGACTCCGTCTCAAAAAAAAAAAAAAAAAAAATTCTCCTTTATGGAAGATTTAACTATTTTTAAGAGTTAATAGATGTATTTTAGAGCAGTTATATTTTTTCAGACAAATTGAACAGAGTGCAGAGTCCTCACAGATTTCCTCTCGCTCTCTTCCCCTGCCACCTCAGCAGTTTCCATTAGCAACATCTCCCATTAATGTACATTTGTTACAATAAACAAATCAATATTGATATATTATTCACTAAATTATTAGTTACAGTTTTCATTAACTAATTTGATACATTATTAATGTAATTATAACCTAGATATTGATATATTATTAACTGAAGTCCACGGTTTATACTAGGGTTCTCTTCCTGTTATATAGTTCTCTGGATTTTATCAAATGCATAATGTGTCATGCATCCCCCATACAATATCAGAGTATGTACACAGTACCCAAATACACTCTACAAAATAGTTTCACTGCCCTAAAAATCCTCTGTGCTCTGCCTATTCACCCTTCCATCCCCCTCACCCTTTGGCAACTACTATCTTTACTGTGTCTATAATTTCACCTTTTCTAGAATGTCATATAGTTAGAATCATATGGCACATGATTTTTTTTAGATTGATATTTTTCACATAGCCATAAGCTTTTAAGGTTCCTTTATGTCTTTTCATGGCTTGGTAGCTCATTTCTTTTCACCCTGAATAATACTTCATTGAATCCATGTACCAGTTTGTTTATCTATTCACCTACTGAAGTATATCTCGGTTGCTTCCAAGTTGTGGCAATTAAGAATAAATCCTCTATAAACAATCATGTGCAGATTTTTGTGTGGATATGTTTCCAACTACTTGGGTAAATACCAAGGAGTGCAACTGCTTGGTCATGTGGTAAGACTACGTTAAGAAACAGACATTCAGGTGAGGGACAAAGTCCTACACATTGGGCACAGTGTACACCACTCATGTGATGGGTGCACCAAGATCTCAGAAATCACCAGTAAAGTACTTATCCATGTAACTAAACACCACTTGTTCCCCCAAGAACTATTTACAAAAAAAACAGACATTCTTCCAAGTGGCTATATCATTTTGCATTCCTACCATCAATGAATGAGAGTTACTATTGTTCTACCTCCTCCTCACCATTTGGTGTGTCAGTATTATGAATGTTCGCTATTATTTTGATGAATATGCTGTGGTATCTTACTATTTTAATGTGCATTCCCTAATGATGTGTGATATTAAGCATATTTTCATTTGCTTATTTGTCGTGTGTATATCTCCTTTGGTGAGATGTCTGTTCAGATCTTTTGCCCACTTTTTTTTTTTTTTTGAGATGGAGTCTCGCTCTGTCGCCCAGGCTGGAGTGCAGTGGCACGATATCAGCTCTCTGCAAGCTCTGCCTCCCGGGTTCACGCCATTCCCCTTTCTCAGCCTCCCGAGTAGCTGGGACCAGAGGGGCCCGCCACCACGCCCGGCTAATTTTTTGTATTTTTAGTAGAGACGAGGTTTCACCGTGTTAGCTAGGATGGTCTCGATCTCCTGACCTCGTGATCCACCCACCTCAGCCTCCCAAAGTGCCAGGATTACAGGCATGAGCCACCGTGACCAGCCGCTTGCCCACTTTTTAATTGGACTGTTTGTTTTCTTACTGTTGAGTGTTAAGAGCTCTTTGTATATTTCGTGCACAAATTCTTTATCGGATATGTGTTTTGCAAAGATTTTCTCCCAGTCTGTGGCTTGTCTTTTCATTCCCTTAACAATATCTTTCACAGAAGTTTTCATTTTAATAAAATATATTATATTTTTCTTTCATAGATTGTATTTTTAGTATTGTATCTAAAATGTCATCACCAAACCCAAGATCATCTAGATTTTCTCCTATATTATGTTCTAAAAGTTTTACAGTTTAGCATTTTACATTTAGGTTCATGATCCACTATTAATTATCTTTTTGTGAAAAGGATAAGGTCTGTATCTTTTTTTTTTTTTTTTTTTTGTATTTTTATGTCCAGTTGTTCTCAGCAACGTTTGTTGGAAATACTGTCCTTTCTCCATTGGATTGCTTTTGGTCCTTTGTCAAAGATCATTTGACTATATTTATATGGGTCTATTTCTGGGCTCTCTCTTCTGTTCCACGGGTCTATTTGTCTATTCTTTCACTAGCACCACAGTCTTGATTACTGTAGCTTTATAGCATGTCTTGAAGTTGGATAGTATCAGTTCTCCAACTTTGTGCTTTATCTACTTCAATATTTATTGGGTATCCTGGGTCTTTCACCTTCCTATATATACTCTAGAATCAGTTTGTTAATATCCACAAAATAACTTGCTGGGATTTTGACTGTGATTGCATTGAACTGACGGATTATTTGGAAAGAACTGACATCTTAACCATATTGAGTCTTCCTTTTCGTGAACGTAGACTTTCTCTTCACTTACTTAGATTGTTGACTTCTTTCATCAGAGTTTTATAGTTTTTCTCATGTAGTTTCCTTGCACACATTTTGTTAGATTTATATGTAAGTATTTCATTTTTGGGGGTGCTAATGTAAATGGTCGTACGTTTTTAATTATAAATTCCAATTGTTCACTGCTGGTATATAGGAAAGCAACTGACTTGTGTATTAACCTTGTATCCTGCAACCTCGTATAATCATTTATTAGATCAAGTTTTTGTGTATGTGAATTTTTCGAATTTTCTACATAGACAATCATATAATCTGCAAATAAAGTTTTCTTTCTTTCTTCTCAATTTCTATACCCTTTATTTCCTTTTCTTTTCTTAACGTACTAGCTAGGACTTACAGTATAATGACAAATTGGAGTGGTGAGAAGAAACATTCTTGCATTATTAATTCAAATATTTTTATGGTGCCAATTTTAAATAGTTTTATTTAAGACATTGAATTTTCCACTTACAATACAGTGTTTATAAAGTGCAATGTTATTTCCTTCCCCCTGTGCACATGTTCCATATTCAAGTATTGAGAAGGCCCTGTAACTTACTATAGCAGCTGAACTTTTTTAAACTGCCACAGAATTTGCTACAAATTTAGATCTTTCAATGTTTTATATTGGTGGAACAATGCTACATCTATACTTGCGTTGGCTTAATCAGCCTCTTCAATGGTGGGCCCTGAGGAAGCACCACCAGAGGGAGGAGCTCCACCACCAGCGAATCCCCCAGGCATTCGTCCTGGCACGCCTCCTGCACTCTGGTACAGCTTGGTGATGATGGGGTTGCAGACTTTCTCCAGCTCTTTCTGCTGACGTTCAAATTCTTCCTTCTCGGCAGTCTCGTTCACATTGAGCCAGTCGATAATTTCATTACACTTGCCCAGAATCTTCTCTTTGTCCTCATCGTTAATCTTGCCTTGAAGTTTCTCATCTTTGACAGTTGCTTTCATGTTGAATGCATAGGACTCAAGTGAATTCTTGGATGATACTTTGTCCCTCTGCTTTTCATCTTCAGCTTTGTACTTCTCAGCTTCCTGGACCATACGTTCAATGTCTTTCTTGCTCAAACAGCCCTTGTCATTAGTGATGGAAATCTTGTTCTGTTTTCCTGTACTCTTGTCCACAGCAGAGACATTGAAGGATGCCATTGGCATCAATGTCAAAAGTGACTTCAATCTGAAGTACACCTCGGGGCGCAGGAGGTATGCCCGTGAGTTCAAACTTGCCAAGCAGGTTGTTATCCTTGGTCATGGCATGCTCACCTTCATAAGCCTGAATAAGCACACCAGGCTGGTTGTCAGAATAGGTAGTGAGGATCTGTGTCTGCTTGGTAAGAATGGTAGAATTACACTTGATGAGGATGGTCATGTGACTCCACCAGCAGTTTCAATACCAAGGAAAAGACAAGGAACATCAAAGAGCAGCAAATCTTGAACATTTTCAGACTTGTCTCCAGACAGAATGGCTGCCTGGACAGCTATACCATATGCAACAGCTTCATCAGGGTTGATGCCCTTATTCAGTTCTTTCCCATTGAAGAAGTCTTGGAAAAGCTTCTGAATCTTGGGGATACGAGTAGAACCACCAGCCAGGACAATATCATGAATCTGTGACTTGTCTAATTTGGCATCTCAAAGGGCTTTCTCTACAGGTTCCAGGGTGCCATGGAACAGGTCAGCATTCAATTCTTCAAATCGGGCACGGGTAATGGAGGTATAGAAGTTGATGCCTTCATAGAGACAATCGATATCAATATGGCCTGGGTGCTGGAAGAGAGAGTATGCTTAGCATGTTCACAAGCGGTATGGAGGCATCTTACAGCTCTCTTATTCTCACTGATGTCCTTCTTATGCTTGTGCTTGAACTCAGCAATAAAATGGTTGAACATTAGGTTGTCAAAATCTCCACCCAAGTGAGTGTCTCTGGCTGTAGATTTGACCTTAAAGATTCCATCCTCAAAATGGCACGCTCACTTTCATAAACCTGAATAAGCACACCAGGCTGGTTGTCAGAATAGGTAGTGAGGATCTATGTCTGCTTGGTAAGAATGGTAGTATTATACTTGATGAGGATGGTCATGACTCCACCAGCCGTTTCGATGCCAAGGGATTGACACATCAAAAGTGCCACCCCCTAGGTCAAAGATCAGCACATTTCTTTCTGTTTCAACCTTTTGTCTAAGCCATAAGCAGCAGCAGTTGGCTCATTAATAATTCTAAGTACATTGAGACCAACAATAGTTCCAGCATCTCTGGTAGCCTGACGCTGAGAGTCATTAAAGTAAGCTGGCACTGTGACCACAGCATGGGTAACAGTCTTCCCAAGGTAGGCTTCTGCAATTTCCTTCATATTTGTCAGAACCATAGAGGATACCTTCTCTGGATAGAAGCTTTTGATCTCTCCCTTGTATTCTACTTGGACCTTGGGCCTGCCAGCATCATTCACCACCATGAAGGGCCAGTGCTTCATCTCAGACTGGACAACAGCATCATCAAATCTGTGCACAATCAGACGTTTGGCATCAAAAACCATGTTGGTGGAGTTCATTGCAACTTGATTCTCTGTGGCATCACCAATCAATCGTTCAGTGTCTGTAAAGGCAACAGAGCTGGGAGTGGTTCGGTTTCCCTGATCATTGGCAATTATCTCTACTTTTCCTTGCTGGAAAACACCCACACAAGACTAGCTGATGCCAGGATCAATACCAACTGCAGGTCCCTTCGACATGGTTGCTGGCATGTAGGCCTGGCTCCGACAACGAAGAAAGACACAGGAACCCCGAGAGCTGCAGGTGAGTTCAATGAGCTAATTCAAATATTTTTATTTCAGCTATTTTGATAGGCATGTAATTCTATCTTATGATTTTTTGCATTTCCCTATGACTAATGATATTGCATACTTTTTCATATACTTATTTGCTATCTGTAGATTCTCTTTAATGAATTTTTTCATGTCTTTTGCTTATTTTCTAATTGGATTGAATTTTTTCCTTCTGAGTTTTGAGAGCTCCTTATATAATCCAGATATGAATATTTTATCAGATATGTGGCTTGTAAATATTTTCTCTCTGTCTGGTCTGTAGCTTGACTTCTTATCCTCTTAACAGAGTCTTTTGCAGAGTAAAAGCTTTTGGTGTAAAAGCTTTCGGTGTCAAGGCTAAGAACTCTTTGCTTATGCCTAAATCCTGATGATTTTCTTTCTTTTTTTTTCTTTTTCTTTTTTCTTTTTTGTTTCTGAGACGGAGTCTTGCTCTGTTGCCCCAGCTGGAGTGCAGTGGCCCGATCTTGGCTCACTGCAACCTCCACCTCCCGGGTTCAAGCGATTCTCCTGCCTCAGCCTCCCAAGTAGCTGGGACTACAGGTGCGGGCCACCATGCCTGGCTAATTTTTGTATTTTTAGTAGAGATGCAGTTTCACCATGTTAGCCAGGATGGTTTCAATCTCCTGACCTCAAGATCTGCCCGTGCTGTCCTCCCGAAGTGCTGGAATTACAGGCATGAGCCACCGTGCCCAGCCCTGATGATTTTCTTGTAAAAATTTTATAGCTTTACCTTTTACATTTAAATCTTGACCCATTTTGAGTTAACTTTTGCATAAGGTATGAGACTTGAGGGTTTTTAAAAAAATTCTTCTGTATTTTGTTTGTCTGTGGATGTCTAATTGCTTCAAAACCATTTATAGAAAAGGCTATCTTTCGGCCGGGTGCAGTGGCTCACGCCTGTAATCCCAGCACTTTGGAAGGCTGAGGCGGGCAGATCACCTGAGGCCGGGAGTTCGAGACCAGCCTGGTCAACATGAAGAAGCCCTATCTCTACTAAAAATACAAAATTAGCCAGGTGTGGTGGCACGTACCCATAATCCCAGCTACTTGGGAGGGTGAGGCAGGAGAATCACTTGAACCCGGGAGGCGGAGGTTGAGGTAAGATGAGATCGCGTCACTGCACTCCAGCCTGGGCAACAAGAGCAAAACTCTGTCTCGAAGGAAGGAAGGAAGGAAGGAAGGAAGGAAGGAAGGAAGGAAGGAAGGAAGGAAGGAAAGGACTATCTTTCCTCCACTGAATTCCTTTGGCACCTTTGTCAAGAAGCAGTTGGGGTCATTTGTGTGGAGCTATTTCTAGGTTCTCTATTCTGTTTTATTGGTCCATATGTCTTTTCTTCCACCACACAATCTTGTTTTATTATAGCTGTAAGATAAGTCTTGAAATCATGTAGACTAATTTCTCCCAATTTATCTTTCAAATTGTTGTGGCAGTTCTAGCTCCTCTGCCTTAAAATATAAAATTTAAAATACTCTGGTGTATATTTACCAAAAAACTTGCTGGGATTTTTAATAAGAACTATGCTGTATATGTACATCAATTTAGGGAGAATTGACAATATTTATTATATAAAATCTTTTTTTTTTTTTTTCTTGAGACAGAGTCTCCCTCTGTCACCCAGGCTGGAGTGCAGTGGCACAATCTCAGCTCACTGCAAGCTCCACCTCCCGGGTTCACGCCATTCTCCTGACTCAGCCTCCTGAGTAGCTGGGACTACAGGCACCTGCAACCACGCCCAGCTAATTTTTTGTGTTTTTAGTAGAGACGGGGTTCCACCGTGTTAGCCAGGATGGTCTCAATCTCCTGCCCTCGTGATCTGCCCGCCTCAGCCTCCCAAAGTGCTGAGATTAAAGGCATGAGCCACCGTGCCCAGCCTATGTTAAATATTTTTTGTTTATTTTTAAAATTTAGAGACATGGTCTCATTCTGTTGCCCAGGCTGGAATGCAATGATGCAATCATAGCTCACTGCAGCTTCAATCTCTTGGGCTTAAGCGATCCTCCCACCTCAGGCTCCTAAGTAGCTAGTGCTACAGGTGCATAAGAGAGGGTCTCACTGTTGCCCCAGCTGGTCTCCAACTCCTGACTTCAAGCAATCCCCCAACCTCAGTCTCCCAAGGTGCTAGGATTACAGGAGTGAGCCACCACACTCATCAGTTAAATCTTTCAATACATAAACACAGTATATCTCTTCATTTATACAGATCTGATTGATTTCTTTCATCAGCATTGTGTGGTTTTTGATGTAAAAAAAATCCTATACATGCTTTGTTAGATTTAAGTATTTTTTTGAACAATTGTACGTGGCATTGTAATTAATTTTAGTGTCCACATACTTGGTGCCAGAATATAGGAATACAATTGATTGACTTTTGTATGTTTACCTCACATCCTTCAAACTTGCTAAACTTACTTATTAGATCTAGAAGTTTTTTTGAAGATTCCTTGGAATTTTCTTCATAGAGAATCATGGCATCTGCAATATAGTTTTCTCTTTTTTTTTTTTTCTAATCTGTATGCTTTTTATTTCCTTTTTTGCCTTTTTGCCCTAGCTAGAACTTCCAGCACTATGTTGACTAAGAGTATTGAGAATAGACATCCTTGTCAGATTCCCAAGCTTAGAGGGAAAACATTTCGTCTTTTACCTTTAAGTATAATGTTAGCTACAGAGTTTTGTAGATATTCATCAAGTTGAGGAAGTTCCTCTCCATTCCTGTTTTTTTTCTGAGTTTTCTTTTTAATCATAAATGGATGGTGAATTTTGTCAAATGCTTTTTTTCCCCATTGGTTGATATGCTCATGTAATTTTTCTTTTTTAGGTTGTTAATAGGATTGTTTACATTGAGAGATTTTAAAATATTGAGCCAACCTTGCTTCCCTGAAATAAATCCCATTGGCATGGTGTATAATTCTTTTTACACATTGCTGAATTCTATTTGCTAATATTTTATCAATGATTTTTGTGTCTACATTTATGAGATTTATTGGTCTGTAGCTTCCTTTTCTTTCTTTTCTTCCCTTTCTCCCTCCCTCTCTCCCTCCTTCCCTCCCTCCATCCTTCCCTTCCTTCCTTCCTTTTTTGTAGTGTCTCTTCTGGTTTTAGTATCAGGGTAACATGAAGCTTCATAAAATCTGCCAAACTCTTCCTCTTCAGTTTTCTGCAAGAGATTGTATAAAATTGGCATTAATTTCTCTCTAAAGCATGGTAGAGTTCTCCAGTGAAACACATCTAGACTGCAGATTTGTGTTTTGATAGTTTTAAAATTGTGGATTTAATTTTATAAATGGTTATAGAGTTATTCTGACGATCTATTTCATTTTGGGTGAACTGTGATAGTGTGTGTTTTTTAAGGAATTGGTCCATCTCATCTAAGTTGTTAAATGTATGAGAGTAGAGTTTTTTGTAGCATTCGTTTATCATCATTTAGGCACCTTCAGGGTCTGTAGTGATATCTCCTGTTTCATAGCTGACATTGGTCATTTGTGTCTTTTCTCTTGGTCAGTCTTGCTGGAGGTATGCCGATTTTATTGATCTTCTCAAATAACCAGCTCTTTGTTTCAGATTTTTATCTATTGCTTTTCTGTTTTTAAATTTTATTGATTTCTGTTCTTATCTTTAGTATTTCTGCTTGTCTTTGGGTTAATTTTGCCCTTTATTTTCCAGGTTCTTGAGGTGGGATATTTGGTTTTTGATTTGAGACTGTTCCTCTTTTCTAATGTAAGTATTTGTGGCTACATACTTTCCTTTCAGCACTGCCCGCTCTGTTCCATAACATTTGATATGGAGTACTTTCATTTTTTTTTTCCAGTTCAATGTATTTTTGGATTTCCCTTGAGACTTCCTCTCTTCCCATGGATTATTTAGAAGTGTTTTTATATTTTTCTGTTATCTTTCTGTTATTTATTTCTCGCTGATTCCACTGTGGTTGGAGAACACGCTGTATTATTCCAATTCTTTTAAATTCATTTAGGTTGTTTTATGAACCAAGATATTGTCTATATTGGTACTTGTTTTTTTTTTAAGTGGTATCAGAATGTGTGATATATTTTTATCAATTATATACTAAAAATAACTGTCATTATAACCTAATACAGAACAATCTCAACAACTAGAACATAATAGTTATAGGAACTTGAAAATATTATGTTTTTGAACACATTTTTGTTGAAGAAAATTTTGGCAGGTGAAGTGAAATAGAAGTATAATTTTAAAATGAAAAGGAAACAATATAAGAATTCTAACTATACAGAAGAATTTGGTCTGGGCATGGTGGCTCACGACTGCAATCCCAACACTTTGGGAGGCTGAGGTGGACAGATGGCTTAAGCCCAGGATTTGAAAACAAGGCCGGACAAATGGTGAAACCTCCTCTCTACTAAAAGTACAAAAATTAGCCAGGCATGGTGGTGCACACCTGTAGTCTCAGCTACTTGGGAGGCTGAGATGGGAGGATCACCTAAGCCCAGAAAGGTTGAGGCTGCAGTGAGCCATAATCACGTCACTGCACTCCAGCCTGGGTGATAGAGCAGGACCCTGCCTCAAACAACAACGACAACAACAACAAACAGAAGAATATGTTTTGTTTATAATTTTTTAAATGTGAAATATTGCATATCAAATATTTATGGCAACTATTTACCATTGGCTATAGGATGTAAACATGTGACTAATTTTATTTTAAAATTTTAATACTTATAATAATCTGAAAAGTGTTTCTATTTTAACTACATAGTTAAACTTTTTACGTAAGCTTTTGGATGTTGACTTACAAAAAAGTAAATGAGGGAATATATGATTGGTCACATTTTGTGGGGAGGGAGTCATCAGCACCACCATGGGAAGCTCCCTGTTCTGGACACAAAGCCAAGATCAGAAAGCAGGTGAAGATTAAGGCGACTATGAAGTCATGATGAAGATGCTCTACCTCCTTGGGTATTTCTTCATTCACTCACCCACTCAACCACCTGTATTTATTAAGTACCATTTATTATCATGTGCCACTTCCTTTGCTAAGGGCTAGGAATATATAGGTGACTAATTGAAGGTGCCAGCCCTCCAGGAGAGCATCTCTTGCCAAGAAACCATGAGGAACATCACCATTCTGTGGAGTGCCTGGGTCTATTCCTGCCTTGCAGCCTTGATGGCTGTAATGGGTCGGTGCATGAGGATGTGCAGAGGTGACATTCTTTAGACCTAGACCAAGGTCTGTATGGCCCCACCCTGCACCTCACCTTCTATAGTTACTCTAATCCACAGCACATCGTTGTCTGTGTGAATTTGTTCACACAGTAACAGGAATAACAGGGCACAAGCTACACTGACTTAAGCAAATTATAGGCAACCAGCTTTGGCACAGAAGTTCGGCTGGATCTGGTTTACCACAAAAGAAGTCTGGCTTCTTGGCTTGGAACTTCTTCACCTCAGGTCCACCAGACTTCTCCCTGCGGGTGGCAGCCACTGGTTCTTGAGGAAGAAAGACGTGCAGTGTGGTAGAGTGGGAAGGGCTTGGTGTGAACCAGGTGAACTAGGCTGTTGTACTAGCTGCAGCCCTGTGTCACTTTTTATTTTATTTATTTTTTTGAGACAGGGTCTCACTCTGTCACCCAGGCTGGAGTGCAGTGGCAGGATCATAGCTCACTGCAGCCTTGACCACCTGGGCTCAAGCCATCCTACTGCCTCAGCCTCCTGAGCAGCTGGGATTACAGATGTCAGCCACCATGCCCAGTCCTATGTCACTTTAAATGAGACTTCCCTTTTCTGAGCCACAGTGTCTTCATCCGCAAAAGAGAGGGGTGGGATAGATTATTTATAAGAGCTCTTCCTGCTGAGGACTCCATGCTGCTAAGTCCCTTCTGGCTGAGTTCCACAGACAATTCCCAAGTCCCAAGCACTCTTTCTGTGCTTTGCTAGGGTTTCTCCCTCTGAATCAAGTTCCTTGCACACGGCTTCTCTAACTAGTCTCTTCCTCAGTCCGGGTTCTGCAAACGTATTGCCTCCTCCAATTCCCTTCTTCTGAGAGTAGCTGCATTTCTCCAGGTTCTCTACCCCACGATTTCTCAAGCTACCTCCCTCAGCAGGCAGGACCTGCACCAGGCTCTTCCTTGATTGCTTCATGCTTCCTGTCTCTGGGAACCCCCTCTGGAGGGAGTCCGCCAGGCACTTTCTAATTTCTAGATTACTAGCTCATGAATGTGGACCACACCCACAGGATACCATGTAAAGGAAAAATTGCCTACACTTATAAATGGGTGACAGCTCTTCTACCACATCGTAGATGAGACTCTTCTCTCCTAAGCAAAGAAGGCTTTAGGCAAAGGCTGCAGCCCCATTAAAGGTGCAAAACTGTGGTTTTTAAATGTAACTCAGAGCAGCCTTCAAACCTGGCATCCAAGGGAATATGGTAGATAGTCCAGTAATCTAAGATAATATGGAATTTAAATGTTCTATCTTTGGTCTCTATGAGCCATCAAAATACCTGGAAACAAATCTGAACACATTAACCTTTCTCTGCACTAAAATTGGGACAACCAGGTGGTATATGCCTCCTGAATGATGCAATAGCAAGTACTCTGTGCCATCTATGTGGTATTCTTGCTGAAAAGTCAACCTCATCAAGCCTTTAGATCTATACCTTTGCAGAAAATATGGGCGATAGAAGAACAAGTTAAATACCACCATGGGGAAGCAATCCAACCAAATCCAAAATGTGGCATATTCTGCAGGACAATGGGCACAGTTTCTTTAGCAATCAATGACACAGAAAAGGGAAAAAAACAGATAAAATTTTAAATTAAAAGGCTTAGGAGACATAACCAAATGCAATATGTGAATTTGCTGGACCCTTATTTGAGCAAGCCAAATGCAAAATGGCAGTTTTTAAGACACTAGGAGAAATTTGTATTGAACTGGGTATTAGGTGATAAGAAATTATTATTTGTGTTAGGTATTTGGTTTTGTAGTTATATAAGAAGCCCCTCCTTCCTACCTCCCTTCTCCCCTCTTTTTAGAGCTACATATGGAAGTATTTAGGAGGAAAATGACACACAATGTCAGGAATTTTCTTTAAAGTACTGGAGGAAAAAAAGAAAAAGGAGAAATGGATAGATGCACATTGGTAATTGCCAGACCTGGGGGATGGGGGTTCATTTCCTATTCCTATAACTTTTCTGAATGTTTGAAAACTTTCATTACAAAAAGCTTTTAAAAGAAGGTCTGGGAAATACCAGTGTTTTGGTGTCAAAATGATATGTGACTTTTTACAAAGCCCAGACTTACATCTTGGAGCTGAGTGTTATGGTAAAGTGTATGAGCTGTGGAGTCAGACGGGACGGGGTTGCAGTCCTTGCTTTGCTATTTACTAGCTAGATGGTCTTGGATGAAACCTCTCTGAACCTCACTTCTTTATGTGGTTGGCATGGGATTAAATGAAATAATGCATGTAAAATGCCCAGCAAAGTAGACATTTGTCAAATCATTTAAATGGAGGCTACTGTCATCATTAACCTTAAACCCCAAAGTATCAGAGAAATCCTTTGTCAGGCCATGTGTCCTAGGTAAGGTTCAGAAAATAGAAACTCAGAGAAGTAAAACTCAGGACAAGATGTGAAACAAATGGCCCACGTTCTCAGAGCTGTATAAGACTCTGAAGTCCCCAAGGATAAAGCTGGGACTCTGTCTGTGCAGAGACAGCCTCATTCACCTCAACCAACCATGCCAGGCAGGGAGGGAGCCCAGGCCTTGGGCAGAGAAGTCACCCAGTCAAGGGCCTTGCGGGGG
Source organism: Hylobates moloch (assembly GCF_009828535.3). NCBI lineage: Eukaryota > Metazoa > Chordata > Mammalia > Primates > Hylobatidae > Hylobates > Hylobates moloch. The sequence goes on along the minus strand of NW_026652283.1, from coordinate 4,097,379 downwards.
TGGGAGGGTAGGGGATCCCGGAGGAGGAGTCAAGCTTCCTGCCTCCCAGCTTGGTCTGCATCCGCCAGGAGGCTTTGTTGCTAGGAAGAATCTAAATATATAGTGTGTGGTTGCGATGTTTCCTTCTGACAGCGCGCTGAGCATTTTCTCTCATGGAGCTCAGATTCCCCAAACTGGAAAGTGAAATCTTTGCAGACTCCCAAGGGACCCAAGAGCCCCGGATTCATTTTTCCCTAGAGAAAGCATGTTTGCTGGAAATTAGAGAAGGTAATTGGAGAGGCCTAGGGCAGAAAGGGACTTGCAGGGGTCATTTAGTCCATCCTCCGGCCTCCTGGCAGGAGTGAAACTAACCCTTTCCAGATGGCGACTGTCCCCCTGTCTGCTGAAGATCTCTAGCAGAAACCCTTGAAGCCTGACTCAGCAGCTCATTCCAGAGGAGACTGCGCTCACGGACTTTAGGTCGAATTTCGGCCCGGCCACTGACCCACTGTGGGGATTGAACAAGTTATTTATCTTGGCCCGTTTTCCAATCTATAGAATGCGGAAGGTTGGTACCTGCCTTGCTGCTCTGAGGTTAAGGCATAATACAAAACGGAAAAGAGCTGTGTGCCCAAGAAGCTGCCGTGCATAAAAGGCCGGACAGCATTCTCCCATCAGGTTGTTGAAGAGGTTTAAGATTTTTTTAAACCTTTTACTCATTGAAACAATGGCCTATTCTCACTGTGCCTTCTTTCCTTATAGACTACAGTGGGAAGTGGCAATATATCCCGAGACAGAAAATCCCCACTGGTTTCACAAAAATAATGCATTGGTATCATTCACTCAGAACAAATCGAGGCTTCTGACAGCAATGAAGAAATACACAGAGGTAACAACATCATGTTAGAGAGTAACTCAGCAGCAACGCACTTAAGCCAGGTTTATCCATTCGCATTATGTCAGCAGAGCTAAGGAAGACAACTGAGTGAAGATCTGAAGCCGAGGCATTGAGGCCCAGAGAGGTTCAATCACTTGCTCCAGGCAGCACAGCAATTAAGCGGTGGAAGAGGACTAGGACCAGTGCGCTTTTTATTTACTGGGTTCCTGCTCTGTGCTTAGCAGTTAGTGGAGATGGTTATGAAAAAGAACTGCCGGGCATGGTGGCTCACGCCTGTAATCCCAGCACTTCGGGAGGCTGAGGCGGGCACATCACCTGAGGTCAGGAGTTTGAGACCAGGCTGATCAACATGGAGAAACCCTGTCTTTACTAAAAATACAAAATTAGCCAGGTGTAGTGGCACACGCCTATAATCTCAGCTACTCAGGAGGCTGAGGCAGGAGAATCCCTTGAACCCAGGAGGTGGAGGTTGCAGTGAGCTGAGATTGTGCCATTACACTCCAGCCTGGGCAACAGGAGTGAAACTTCGTCTCAAAAAAAAAAAAGAAAAAAAAAAAAAAAAGGATGGCCAGCCCTCAGGAAGCTAAGAGGCTAACGGTGAAGACAGACAACCAACAGCTAGTCACACACGCAGAAGCAACTGTAGAAAGGGTTCCAAAGGAGAATGCCAGGGGACCGTGACAGCACGTCAGAGGCAAGCAGGGCCCAGCCAACCTCTTTGTTTCTCAGTCCACAGGGGAAGCCAGTTAGTAAAGCAAAGTCAGTGCAACCTTTCCCGTGGGTGCCCTGTGCCTGGTCCTTAGCCCTCATCACACCTGGGCTCCCGTCGGCTCTTCTACAGTTATTTGACTCTGGTATTTTCTTTTAAGACGTTATTTTTTTTAAGAGCAGTTGTAGGTTCACAGCAAAATTAACTAGTATCTTTTTAACATTTTCTAAGTTGAACTGAAATTTACATGACATAAAATTAGCCATTTTAAAGTGAACAATTCAGTGGCATTTAGTACGTTCACAATGTTGTACAATTCCACCTCTATGTAGTTCCAAAACATGTTCATCACCCCAAAATAAGACCCATGAAGCAGTTACTCCCCATTCCGCCCTGTTCTCAGCTCTTGCCAAACACCAGTCTCCTTTCTGTTCCTGTGGAATTGCATATTCTGGATTTTTCATACGAATGGAATCGTGTAATATGTGACCTCGTGTGTCTGGCTTCTTTCACTTGGCAAAACGTTTTCAAGAATCATACATGTAGCATGGACCAATACTTCACTCCTTTTATATGGCTGACTAATAACTCTGACATTTTTATAAAGGTTAACAAATGGATGTTCTAGAAAGACCACTGAATTTAATATGGAGAAACCTGACTCTACCAAATGCAAGTTACTCTGAACCTCAGTTTCCTTTTTTTTTTGAGACGGAGTCTCGCCCTGTTGCCCAGTCTGGAGTGCAGTGGCGCGATCTCAGCTCACTGCAAGCTCCGCCTCCCAGAAGAACCTCAGTTTTCTAGCCCATAAAGTAGGTAGTGATAATACTAATCCAATTCACCCCAAAGAAAGTTAAAGAGATAAAAGGAGATGTAATTATAAATAATAATATATTTAAAAATATAACTATTTGAAACTACTAACAATAACAATTAATAAATGTCTCATGTATATATCTTTTTTCTACAACTATGTTTTAAGTTCTTTGGAGGCAGTGACTATGTCATACCTGTTTCTACCTTCATGACACTTCGAATTATGACTGTCACTTATTAGTTATTCAATACATGCCCCTTGGATCGATAACTACTTGAAAAAGTGAATGAATGAAGTGTTACCTGACCTGTGAGGAAAGTGCCTTCTTCCAGGTCACTCAATCAGTATTCATTGAATGACTGGAGTGGCAGAAAGGAAGCAGGAACATCTGGCCTGGAATTATAGGACTCTGCCTTCCCTCTCCCCAGCTGTGCAGCACTAGGCCCAGCCTTGCAGTGAGGCCTGAAAGGGATAACTATGAAAACCAGAAATTGCACTATTGCTTTTTTCAGACTTTCAGTCTGGAAACAATGTCCTAGGCAAAGAACAATGGGAGTTCAGAGACTGCTCTTGGCGTGAAGTCTTCCCCAACTGTTCAGGCCCCAAAGAGAATCAAGTATGAACAAGGACTGGAGGGACAAGCTCAGATGCCTTGCTTGAAAAACAATCCAACATAACTTGATCGTCCCTGAGGTGGGCTAGGAATAAAGGGGCATGTGGGGGAACAACACTTGTCATCTGAAAATTCATCGTCCCAAACTTTGAGTTATGAAATAAACCAGGGGAGGAAATGTCATACCAACACAAAAATACACGTTAATGAACTGACCTAAAATTAGTACACCTTCAACTATCCCTTTTTAACACAGGAGTATCCTTGCAAAATAAAATTGCAAATCTTGCAGAAGATATCGAATCTTATCAGGTTAATTAAAGAGATGTTGGGGAATTCCTCAAATCACATGCAGAGCCATGAACTGGAGTTAGCAAGGGAATGGACGCCAAAGGGGGAATTAACAAAGAGGGTGTTGGGTTTCAAAGAGACAGATTTCAGCATCAAAGAATTAAGGAAGAGCCCTTAGCATAATGGATAAAGCGATCCTCTCTACAACTGCACTTCAAAAGGCAAAAATTAATTGAAAGATGCCTTATGGTGCCATCATAAAATTGTATGAGAAAATTTACACCCAAAGACATCAATTCTTAATTACTTATTTTGCACATAGCGGAAACTATAACCCACATTGTATTTTCTCAAGCACATATTTTCATAATTTGTAGTATAATTTTTCATGCTTTTCACTGTTTACCATAAAATTGCAGAATGTACTTTTAGTATTTGTAGTGGCCCATTTCCTCTTCTTACCATGCTTTGTGATGAAGAGCTTTTGTATTTTATTTAGAGATGGGGACTGTTATGATTTGAAGTTTACTGCAACTTACGCATGTGGCCCTGTGTCAGGAGCAGAGGCCTGACTTGAGTTTCGGTTCCCCTCTCAGCTTACTGTGTGACTTTGGCAAAGTTTATTAACGTCTTTATATTTCCATTTGCAAGTCTGCAAGAATCAGGATAACAGCCCCTGCCCTCCTTTTACTCCATACGGGTCTCAGTGAACAATATTATGATCCTTATGAAGTAAATGGTGGTCTTCAGAGAGAGGATGGGGCCACTACCTGATCAATTCCTGATTCCTCATGCTACAGGAATGGAAAATTGCAGACAGTAGATGCTCTAAATATGATTTCTATTTAGCTTTGATATCCTTATAATAAATGAACTCTAAGGTTCCTTTCTGGACTGAAATCCTATATGTCTTCACAGCAGATTTGTCTTCCTGATTATGGTTTAATCAGAGTAACTTTATAATTCCATTTCCTAAGCACACTTCCATTGATGGAGTGAGAAGTGCAGGGGATGTTGGCCTGGTTAGGAAGGTTCTGCATGTTGGCACTCACGGGTTCAGGAAATTCAAGGAAGTATTACCATTATCCTATCATTTCCTTCACCTGTAACATGCCCTGAGCAGCTAGAGAAGCCGAGATTTTCTTCCTGTTTTACAGCTATGGAAATTGAGACACCCGCAGACTCTGAAACCAGTGAAACCATTCAGTCACTCCAGCTTAAATCTGCCTGCTTCTCTGGATCTCCAATTTTCCCCATCTAATTCTACTGCCTCCTTTGCAAAATTGCAGGAAAAGAAGCCAAAACCAGCCAGAGTCTTGACCAGTGACCCACAGCATTTTGGCACTGCAGGGGAGAGCCCGGGAGGCACCACTGGGGCAGAGACGCACTGCGGGGCAGAGAAAGGAGGTCAACCCCGGCCTTGGGCAGCTCCTCCAGAGCTCTGCGCTGGACTCCACCCCAACACCGTGGTGCCAAGCCCTTTCCTCCTGATTCTTGTAGCCCTACGAGTATTCAGAGGAAAATGTCATCCAGCTGGTCTGGATTTCTCAGCGCATGAGGGATCCAGAGAGTGTTTTGTAAGCCCTCTTGGATGACCATTCTGGGTCTCTGCTAGGAGTCAGCGGAGGCCCTTTTTAATTAATTGAAGGAAGTCCCATTTCACCAGCTGTCCCAGCCTGGAGGTGTAAGGGACTGCCTAGAGGAGGTGAAAGAGGGACACAGGGAAGGAAGAGCTCTGTGACAGAGCCAGAAAGGGGCTCATTACAGCTCCCTCTACTATTGGACATTCTTCTCGTCGCAAGATTCATAGACCAAGAGTCATTCCTATGTATGGCAGAAGGGCCTCCACAGATTTGGGAAACTGAAGCAGAAGAAGGAGACTCACTGAGACGTGGCAAGCTGGAGTTGTGCTCTAGAACAAGCACCGGCTGGCAGTCGATTGGCTGCCCATGGGTTGTTTCCCATAAGCTTCCGTCAGATAGACCTGGGTTCAAATTTTGGTTCTGTGTGACATTGGGAAGTTACTAAATTATCATGAAACAATTTTGCTCATCTGTTAAGTGGTGATAATGAATACCTCTCCAAAGCCTGGGAAGGTAGAATGAAAGCAGATATACACAACACCCAGCACATTGACAGACAGGTGGTAGCTTCCTGAGTTAGGAAAATAAGTATCAAGAGGCAAACGTTTCAGGCACTATGGGGGACACCCCAAGGGATAAGACACATTTGGTGCTTCCAAGGACCCTGCACTGGAGTTATTAAGGAAAGGGGGAGTGGGTAGCCGGCAGTGGTGTGCTTGGGGCAAAATGGCTAACAGCAGGTATCAGGAGACTTCACCTACAGAACAAGCATGAATGAAACAGACAAGGAGAATTCCAAACTTAAAGAGGAGAGTTCACTACTCCTGACTGGGCAGATCAGGGAGGACTCCTTTGAAGAGGCAGAAATGGACTCTCTTGTCCTGCCTGCTGCAGAAACCTCAAGTTGGTTATAGAGCATCGCTACTGAGTGCAGGTAGTGCTGGACTCTTCCAGGAACTGGTTGTTCATCTTCTGACATTTGCACACCTCTCTGGGGTGAAAAGGAGCAGAATGGATGGTGGCTTTGCTCAACTCTGCTAGAATCCAGGGGCTCTGGGAAGCCAGCCAGGTGAGCTCACTCTAGCCAGGCTAAGAGGAGGTTGAGGAAACCAAATCTGCTGCCCATGGTGCTGCTGACAATTGGGCCAGAAGTTAAGAATTTTCACCGAGTTCTCAGGTATCTGGGTCAAACTTCAAAGCAAACCTACCTCAATATTTATCCTTTCCTGGAAATGCTTGTGAGCAAGGTTTGGGGCCCTTGTCCTTTTGGAGGGGCAGTGGGGCCTGGGGATGCCAAATCAAGACGGTAACCAAGACAGTGGTCCCTGAGAGGAACGCTTTGCAGAAAGCAAATCCCCATAGAAGGCAGTTCATTTTACCATGTGGTGTCTTCAAATGCATGAGTGTGTGTGTGACGGGGGGAGCGAGGGGAAAAGCAAGCAGTAATACCAAGCATAACATTGGAAAGTTTGTTTTCCACACAGCCCCTTTATCTTGTGTCAAATATATCTCCTGGGAAAAGAAAACATTTCTCCGGGCGATCCCTCGGGAACAGTTTTTTCTTCCTTCATGTGATTTACGCTGAGGCTGCTGGGGGAACCCTGGGGTCCCACCAGGGAGTGTGCAGTGGTTCATGGCCCTGCAGGGGAGGTGGGGAGGGGAGAGAGGCAACCTCCCACCCGGCCCTCCCAGACGCTCTGAGCCCAGCCAGATGCTCTGAGCCCAGCCAGCCTCTGTCCTGTGTCTGCTCTGGAGTGGCCCCAGGAGGCGCACTGCCACACTGAGTGTGAACATGTGAGAAGGGCCTCCTCATGAGGTACACCCATTATTTTGAAGGGCTCATCTCAGTAGAAAGGGCCTTGTTATGATTTTAAAGTGCTGGGTTCAAGTCCTGGTCCTGTTACTTAATCACTGTTAAAAACTACCACTGCAGTTTCCACAGCTATAAAATGGTGTTGTTGAGAACAGTTCTGCCTGCCTCACATGGCTATTATGAGGATCAAATGAAACGGGAGAGAGAAATGTGTTTATCACATTAGAAAACGGATATGGGGCCAGGCATGGTGGCTCGCACCTATAATCCTAACACTTTGGGAGGCCGAGGTGGGAGACTTGCTTGAGCCCAGGAGCTCGACCAGCCTGGGCAACGGTGCAGGACACTGTCTCTACAAAAATGTAAAAATTAGCTGGACTTGGTGGCTCATGCCTGTAGTCCCAGCTACTGGGGAGGCTGAGGAGGGAGGATCTCTTCAGCCCCGGAGGTCGAGGTTTCAGTGAGTTGTGACCGCACCACTGCACTCCAGCCTGAGTGACAGAGTGAGACCCTGTCTATTAAAAAAAAATGAGAGCAGCCTGGGCAACATAATGAAACCCTATCTCTACAAAAAAGACAAAAAAATCAGTGGGGCATGGTGGCATGCCCTTGTAGTCCCAGCTATGTGGGGGGCTAAGGTGAGAGGATCCCTTGAGCCCAGAAGGTTGAAGTTGCAGTGAGCAGAGATAGTGCCACTGCATTCCAGCCTGGAAAACAAAGCAAGACCCTGTCTCAAAATAAATAAATAAATAAGTAAGTAAGAACGAAAACATACATGGATATACATTATTATTAGACAGATAGTGTCAAGCAAGGACTTTGGGGTTGGAGTCAGATGATCTAAATTCCCAGCCATACCACAGGGTGACCATGGGCCAGTCATTTTAACTGAGTCTCATCTTTTTCACCTGAAAAATGGGGATACTGTTCATCCTACCTCACTTGGGTACAAAGAGGAGTAAACAGGGCCATGACTATGCTAGTGCTTGTATGGTAGACTGCTATACAATGTATATAAGCTAATTACTACTATAAATTATTTTTAGAGTTGAACCAGCTCAGAAGATAGAGGGGAACTTGTGAAGAAATATTTCCTGCCCTTCAACTCAGCCACTTGAATTCCAGGACTTTCCCTGTTGCTTGCCATCTTGAGAACCTTCTTGTTTTGAATGAAATAATTTGATCATGGATATGAGCCCTCACTCCCAAATTTGTAAATATTGGAAATCCCTAATTATAGGGAAAAAAGTATAAGTTAATTTATAGTATTTTTATAGCAAAGTCTTAATTGCCCACCAAATATGCATTTTTCCCTTCTTGCTTTGAATAAAATAATTTGACCATGGATATAAGCCCTTACTCTCAGATTTGTCAATACTGGAAATCCCTAATTATAGCAAAAAAAAAGTATAAGTTAATTTATAGTATTTTTGTAGCAAAGTCTTAATTGACCACCAAATATCCATTTTTCCCTTCTTCCTTACTAACAGAATCCTATTTGAGTATGGGAGTGGCAGTGGGCTCAAGCAAAACAAATGCCATTTCCCATCCTCATCTGCAAATAGGGCAGGTGACATGGCCAACTTTGGATCAATGAGATGTGAGTAGAATTTCTTGGTTAGGCTTGAGGAAAGTTCCCACAGAGGAGGGACTAATTGAGCTGGCAGATGCCTAGGGCTTCTACTCTTCTTAATGTTGGGAGTGAAAAAGTGGTGGCTGGAGTTCCAATAGCCATTTTATGACCATGAGGGAATATATCAAGGCTAGTGAAGCAGAATGACAAAGGTGCCTGGCTATATTAATGATGTTATTGAATTGCCAATCTGACCTTAAACTGTCTATCTCTAGGCTCCTTTATCTAAGAAAAAATAAATAAAACTTATTCAAGTTGCTTTTTTTCCAAGATATCTATTACAATGAAATGCAATTTCTGACTGGATACAATCTTACTCTATACTATTATCTTTATATGTTAGGTCCACATGATTATTATCTTAGGGGCTAAGTGCATTTGACCAATAATGACTCTCTTATTCCTGCAAGATAGTTCCTAGAACACAAGAGCTACCAATAGGCAAGCTGAGGCCTAAGGAAGAGTGTGAGCTGAAGAAAGTCACAAGAAAGCATGTGTTCTAATTTCCGGGTCAACTCTACATCCTCAACCAAAGCGAACACCTTTATAAATCCTCCTAGGACTATTTTTTGCGTGGGACAAGGCTACGAGGCACTACAGTTACCATCTTGCAGTCTGAAACAGTAAATCAGAGCAACAAGATCTCTAGATTAGATCTTGCCACTTTCTCAAGGAAGACGACCACACCCAGAGAAAAGCCTAATAATCTGAAGGCCCTCAGATGTCTACCCTTTTCATTAAGCAGCAGAGAGAGGAAGAGTGGAAAGAGAGGCAGCAGAGAGGTGAGCGAGAAGCCAAGGAGCCCTGTGGAGTACTCAGCCAAACACACACTTTCACACACCCTGATTAAAGCCACACCCCACATTACGCCAACAGTGCACACATACCTTTATCCTTCAAAGCTCTGTAAGACTGAGGCTGCATTGAGCCCAATGCCAACACACCTGAGTAAAAATGCAAAATCCTAGACCTCTGGGTGTCCAGAAGAAATCAAATATTCTTCTGGAAACACCCAGAAGACTGGTGAATTTTTCTTTCTTAAAATAGGTATCTTTACATATCTAGAGTTTGGCATTATATCCTTAGAGCCTCAGTCCACATGGGAATACTAGACTTGTAATGGATCATTTATGGAATATGGCTCACTGTGATTTTAATCTCTGAACAAACCCACTAAATGAATTGACAGAATTGAGTACAGGCCAGATAAAAAGAACAAAATAGCTCACATAATTATCAGTTAATTTTTCAAACCACCAGTCTTATTCAAAATGCTCAGTGTTGAAGCAAGAATACTTTTTTGACTGCCCAAATTAAAACGTCTTACAATATACATGGACATGCAGATGTTGCCCTGTCTTTCTTCCCTTAATCCCTGCTGTCCTGATCTTCTGATGCTGCGAAATTTAGCCCTAAATTAAATAATGCTTTATATTGATCTCTAGTTTATGTGTGTTACTTGTGTCCCTCTCAATTTAACTGTAAACTGCTTAAATGTAAGGGATCCTAAGAAATATCAATTAAGTTACTTACAAGCGAAAAGTTTGACTTCTGCTTCCAGAAAGATGGAGCGTATGTACGTTTCTCTATTTCTACCACTAAGTGTAATGAAAAGACCTGGACATTATAGATAAAACAAACATAAGAAGACTGAAAGGTGGAGAGAAGAAAACAGACCTGCTAGGACCTCAGACCCAAGGAAAAACACAGTGATGAGTTCCCTGGGTTGTCATTATTATTATTATTTGCTTCATATATCCCAAACTTGGAGCTGAAAAACTTGACAACCTGGAAATGCCAGCAAACGTAAGCAAAGCCCCAAGAAAAGCCTCTTCTCTAAAGCTAAAGAACCAGAATAGTAACTTTCTAACATATAGAAAACTTTTAGATAACCACTGCTCTACTCTAGCCAAAACCACAGAAAAAACTCTGGCCCCATCTCCACCCATACTAGCAAAGGCTGAGCAGGAAACCTAAACTTGGATTCTTGCAAGGCTGTAACAAGGTGCTAGGAATGAAACAAGGGATACTACCACAGACCCTACAAACATCAAAAAGAACACTACGAACAACTTTATGCATACCAATTTGAAAACTTAGATGAAATGAACTACTTTCTTGAAAAGCATAAACTACCAAACTCATCCAAATTAAATACAAAATTTGGATAGCCCTGTAACTGTTATAAGAATTTTATTCATACATTTAGAATTCCCAAAAAAGAATAATCAGGCCCACATGATTTCACTGGAGAGTTCTACAGAATATTGCAAAAGAATGAACACTAATTCTATACAATATCTTCTAGAAAATAGAAGAGGCAGAAACACTTTTCAATCCATTTTATGAAGCTAGTATTATAACCTGATAGCAAAAACAAAGACAGTATTTTAATTTAATTTTATTTTATGTTCTGGGATACACGTGCAGGATGTGCAGGTTTGTTACATAGGTAAACATGTGCCATGGTCGTTTGCTGCACCTATCAACCCATCACCTAGGTATTAAGTCCCACATGCATTAGCTATTTATCCTGATGCTCCCCTTCCCCAGGACCCCTCCCCCAACAGGCCCCAGTGTGTGTTGTTCCCCTCCCTGTGTCCATGTGTTCTCATTGTTCAGCTCCCACTTGTAAGTAAGAACATGTGGTATTTGATTCTCTGTTCCTGTGTTAGTTTGCTGAGGATAATGGCTTCCAGCTCCATCCATGTCCCTGCAAAGAACATGATTTCATTCCTTTTTATGGGCTGCATAGTACTTCATGGTGTATATGTACCACATTTGCTTTATCCAGTCTATCATTGATGGGCATTTGGGTTGACTCTATGTCTTTACTATTGTGAATAGTGCTGCAATGAACATATGCGTGCATGTATCTTTATAACAGAATGATTTATATTCATTTGGGTATATACCCAATAATGGAATTGCTGGGTCAAATTGTGTTTCTGGTTCTAGGTTGTTGAGGAACCGCCACACTATCTTCCATAATGGTTGAACTAATTTATATTCCCACCAACAGTATAAAAGTTTCCTCTTTCTCCACAGCCTAGCCAGTGTCTGGTTTTTTGTGATTTTTTAATAATCACCACTCTGACTGGCATGAGATGGTGTCTCATTGTGGTTTTGATTTGCATATCTCTGATGATCAGTAATGTTGACCTTTTTAAAATGTTTTTTGGCAGCATAAATGTCTTCTGAGAAGTGTCTGTTCATGTCCTTTGCCCACTTTTCATTGGAGTCGTTTGTTATTTTCCTGTAAATTTGTTTAAGTTCTTTGTGGATTCTGAATATTGGACCTTTGTCAGATAGATAGATTGCAAAAATTTTCTCCCATTCTGTAGGTTGTCTGTTTACTCTGATAATAGTTTCTTTCACTGTGCAGAAGCTCCTCCGTTTAATTAGATCCCATTTGTCAATTTTTGGTTTTGTTGCAATTGCTTTTGACATTTTTGTCATGAAATCTTTGACCGTGCCTATGTCCTGAATGGTATTGCCTAGACTTTCTTCTAGGGTTTTTATAGTTTTGGGTTTTACATGTAAGTGTCTAATCCATCTCGAGTTATTTTTCGTATAAGGTATAAGGAAGGGTGCAGTTTCAATTTTCTGCATATGGCTAGCCAGTTCCCACAGCACCATTTATTAAATAGGGAATCCTTTCCCCATTGCTTGCTTTTGTCAGGTTTGTCGAAGATTAGATGGTTGTAGATGTGTGGTCTTGTTTCTGAGATCTCTATTTTGTTCCACTGGTCTATGTGTCTGTTTTTGTACCAATACCATGCATTTTGGTTACTGTAGCCTTATAATATAGCTTGAAGTTGGATAGCATGATGCTTCTAGCTTTGTTCTTTTTGATTAGAATTGTCTTGGCTATACAGGCCCTTTTTTGGTTCCATATGAATTTTTAAGGGTTTTTTTTGTTTGTTTGGTGTGTGTGTGTGTGTGTGTGTTTGTGTGTGTTTGAGACAGAGTCTTGCTCTGTTGCCTAGGCTGGAGTGCAGTGGCATGATCTCGGCCACTACAACCTCTGCCTCCCAGGTTCAAGTGATTGTCCTGCCCTAGCCTCCTGAGTAGCTGAGATTACAGGCGCCCACCACGCCTGGCTTTTTTTTTTTTTTTTGTATTCTTAGTAGAGACAGGGTTTCACCACATTGGCCAGGCTGGTCTCAAACTCCTGACCTCAAGTGATCCGCCCACCTCAGCCTCCCAAAGTGCTGGAATTACAGGCATCTGCTACCGCACTTGGCCTAAGTATTTTTTTTCTAATTCTGTGAATAATGTCAATGGTAGTTTAATGGGAATAGCATTGAATCTGTAAATTACTTTGGGCAGTATGGCCATTTTCACAATATTGATTCTTCCTATCCATGAGCATGGAATGTTTTTCCATTTGTTTGTGTCCTCTCTTACTTCTTTGAGCAGTGGTTTGTAGTTCTCCTTGAAGAGGTCCTTCACTTCCCTTGTTGGCGGTATTCCTAAGTATGTTATTCTCTTTGTGGCAATTGTGAATGGGAGTTCATTCATAATTTGGCTCTCTGCTTGTCTATTGTTGGTGTATAGGAATGCTTATGATTTTTGTACATTGGTTTTGTATCCTGAGACTTTGCTGAAGTTGCTTATCAGCTTAAGAAGTTTTGGGTTGGGATGATGGGGTTTTCTAGATATAGAATCACGTCATCTGCAAACAGAGACAGTTAGACTTCCTCTCTTCCTCTTTAAATACCTTTATTTCTTTCTCTTGCCTGACTGCCCTGGCCAGAACTTCCAATTCTATGTTGAACAGGAGTGGCAAAAACAGTATTTTAAAAAACATAAAAAACTAGACAAATATCCTTAATGATATTTTTAGACACACAATTTAAACAAAATATTAGCAAAAATAATTCAGCAATATATATAAAAAATTATATACCATTACCAACTGGGGTATATTCTAGAGATGCGATGACTCAATACTTAAAAATCAGTCAATCCACAATATTAACAAGTAAATGAAGAACAATCACATGATCAAATCAATCAATGTAGAAAACACATTTGACAAAACTCAATAGCCATTTATGTTAAAAACTCAGAAAAAAATAAGAAAAGGAAACTTCCTCAATTTGATAAAGAGCATCTATAAATAGCCTACAGCTAACACTATACTTAATGGTGAAAAACTGAATGTTTCTTCCCTAAGATCAAAAACAAGGCAAGGATGTCCACTCTCACTACCCTTTTTCAGTATAGTGCTGGAAGTTTTAGCCAGCGCAATGAGGCAAGAAAAGGAAATAAAAGACATGTTGGAAGGAAAGATATAAAACTGTCCTGATGACACAATTGTCTGTCTAAAGCTAAAGCCACAAGTAATCTACAAAAAATTCTAAACTAATAGTAGAGTTTACAAGATAAACATATTAAATCAATTATATTTCTAAATAACAGCAACAAACATGTGGACATCAGAAATTAAAAATGCAAAATGGTAAAAATACCATTTACATTTGCTTTAAAAAACCCAAATACTTAGGTATAAGTCTAACAAAATATGTAGAAGACTTCTATGCCAAAAACTACAAAATGCTTATGAAGGAAATCAAGGAAGACCTAAGTAAATGGAGAGGCATACCATGTTCATGAGCTAGAGGATTCAATACAGTAAAGATATTCTTCTCGAATTGATATACAGGTTTAACAAAATTCCTACAAAAATCCCAGCAGAATTTTTGGTAGATATACACAAGATTATTCTAAAATGTATATGAAAGGCAAAGGAACTAGAATAGCTAAAACAATTTTGAAAAAAGAAGAATGAAGTGGAAGGAATCAGTTTATCCAATTTCAAGACTTATATAGCTAAGGTAATTAAGACTGTATTGGCAAAAAGAGAGACATAGAGATCAATAAAGCAGAATGAAGAACCAAGAAATAAAATATTTTCCAACTGCTTTTTGACAAAGGTGCAAAAGCAATGCAATGGAGGAAAGGCAGCATTTTCAAAGGCGCTGGAGTAAATGGGTATTTATAGACACAAAAATGAACCTTGACTTATGTCTTACACCTTATACAAAATTAACTCAAAATCAATCACAAACTTTTAGATAAATGCCTCAGAGGAAATCTTAATAATCTAGGGGGCTAGGAAAAATATTATTTGACTTGACACCAAAAGTATAATCTACAAAAGGAAAAATTGATAAATTAGATTTCATAAAAATTACAAATTTTTGATCCACGAAATACCCTATTAACACGATGAAATGACAAGTTACAGACTGGGAGGAAATATTTGCATACGATGGATCTGAAAATCATCTAATATCTGGAATACATGTAAAAACTCTTTAAACTCAACAGTAAAACCAAATAATCCAACCAGAAAATGTGCAAAAAATATGAAGAGATATCTCATTGAAGCATAGGTACAGATGGCAAATAAGCACATGAATAGATGTTCAACATCATTAGCCATTAGGGAAATACAAATTGAGACCACGATGAAATATCATCATATACCTATCAGAGTGGCTAAAATAAACAATGGTACAGAAGAATTCCAAATAATTTATATAGCTACTTGCCTCTCAATGAGATGGAGCTTAACACCCAACCCCCGCTGAGTGTGGGCTGTGCTAGGGACTTGCTTCCAAAGAGTAGAGTATGAAAGAGAGGGCAGGCAAAAGGTAACTGGATACTGGAGAGACCTGGCAAACATCCTTACCCAGGTGATCAGGTCAACACCATCAGTCATATCAACTGCATGTATGTATCTTTAATACAATGTGGTGGGCATGGCACTTCCTTTTTGTAGTAATCCTTCCAGAATTCTTTACCTGACTCTAGTCACGAGAAAAACACCAAACAAACCCAACTGAGGGATATTCTATAAAATATCTGGCCAACACTCCTCAAAAACGGTCGAGGTCATCAAAAATAAGGAAAGTATGACAAACAGTCACTCACAGACCAGAAAAGGCTAAGAAAACACGAGAAGTAAAAGTAACGTGGTATCCTGGATGGGATCCTCAAACAGAAAAAGGACATTGGGGCAAAATAGTGAAATTTGAATAAACTGTGAAGGTTAGTTAGTAATAATGTGCCAGTGCTGGTCCCATCATTGTGACGAAAGAACCATACAAATCCAAGATGTCAACAATAGGGGGAACTGAGTGAAGGCATCGTAGTTTGGACCATTATAACAAAATATCATGGACTGGGTGGCTTAAACAACAGATATTTATTTCTCAAGGCTGGGAAGTCTGAGATCAGGGTGCCAGCATGGTTGTGTTCCTGGTGAGGGCTCTCTTCCCACCTTGCAGACAGCTGTCTCCTTGCTAAGTGCTCACATGGTGGAGAGGAAAATAAAGAGAGGAGAGAGAGAGAGAGAGAGAGATCATTCTTCTGGTCTTATCTGAGGACCATTCTCGTCAAGAGGACCCTACCTTCATGATCTCACCTAAACCTAATTATCACCTAAAGACCCCATCACTAAATACCATCACACTGAGGGCTAGAGCTTCAACACATGAATTTGGAGAGGGGGACATAATTCAATCTATACCAAAAGGTATATGGAGCTCTCAGTATTATCTTTGCGACTTTTCTGTATACCTAAAACTATTTTAAATTTAAAGTCTGATTAAAAATAATTTATAAACAAAACAGGCCGGGCACGGTGGCTCATGCCTGTAATCCCAGTGCTCTGGGAGGCTGAGGTAGGTGGATCACGACGTCAGGAGATCGAGATCATCCTGGCTAACACAGTGAAATGCTGTCTGTACTAAAAATAAAAAAAAAACCTAGCAGGGCATGGTGGCGGGCACCTATAGTCCCAGCTACTCGGGAGGCTGAGGCAGGAGAATGGCATGAACCCGGGAGGTGGAGCTTGCAGTGAGCCACTGCACTCCAGCCTGGGTGACAAAGCGAGACTCCATCTCAAAATAATCATCATCATCATCATAAAATAAAAATTAAAAAATAAAAAATTTATAAACAACAACATCAAATGCTGGTGGTGAATATGCAGGGGAACTGGATCACTCACACATTTTTGGTGGAAATGTAAAATGGCACAACCACTCTAGAAAACAGTTTGGCAGTTAAGACAAAACAAAACAAGCAACTATTATATGACCCAGCAATTGCACTCCTGGGTATTTATCTCAGAGAATTGAAAACTTATGTTCATGTGAAAATCTACAGACTAATGTTTATAGCAGTTTAATTTACATTAGTCCAAAGCTAGAAATAACTAGTTTTTGTTTGGTTTGGTAGGTACCGTCTTGGTCTGGTTTTGCTCTCAGAGTAAGACTGATGTCCTTTAACAAGTGAATGGTTAAACCGACTGTGGTAATTTCCATACCATGGAATCCTATTCAGTGGCAATAAAAAGAAATCAACTATTGTCTCTAAAATGACCTAGATCAACTTCCAGAGAATTATGTTGAGTGAAAAAAGCCAATCTCAAGGTGTTACATATTGTATAATTCCATGTACATAACATTTTGAAGTGACAAAATTATAGAAGCAGAGAAGAGATCAGCGGTTGCCAGAGGTTAAAAATGGAGAGTTGAAGAAGGGAAGTGGATATGGCTATAAAAAGACAACACAGTTGGGCATGGTGGCTCATGCCTATAATCCCAGCAATTTGGGATGCCAAGGTGGGAGGATCGCCTGAGCCCAGGACTTCAAGACCAGCCTGGGCAACATAGTGAGACCCCATTTCTACAAGAAATTAAAAATTAGGGTTAGGTGCAGTGGCTCATGCCCACAATCCCAGCACTTTGGGAGGTTGAGGCAGGCAGATCACCTGAGCTCAGGAGGTCAAGACCAGCCCAGGCAACATGGCAAAACCCTATCTCTACTAAAAATACAAAAAAATTAGCTGGGCGTGGTGGTGTGCTCCTGTAATCCCAGCTACTCAGGAGGCTGAGGCAGGAGAATTGCTTGAACCTGAGAGGTGGAGTTTGCATGAGCTGAGATCGTGCCACTGCACTCCATCCTGGGCAACAAAGTGAGACTCTTTAAAAAAAAAAAATTAGCTGGGCATGGTGGCACACACTTATAGTCCCAGCTACTTGGGAAGCTGAAGTGGGAGGATCACTTGAGCCCAGGAGGTGAAGGCTGCAGTGAACTATGACTGTGCTACTGCACTTCAGCCCGGGCAACAGAGTGAGACCCTGTCTCAGAAAAATAAAATAAAAGGGCAACACAAAGGATCCTTATGGTCACAGAAATGTTCTATTTGTTTTTAAAAATTGTTTATTTGTATTTGCATAAATTTATGGGGTACAAGTGTTATTTTGTTTCACTGACTGCAAAGTGGTGATGTTTTGCATCTTTACTGTATCAATGTCAATATCCTGGTTGTAATATTCTACTGTGGTACTATTGTATTATAGCGTTGAAAGATGTTAGCACTGGGGGATACTAGGTAAGGGGTACTCAGGATTTCTCTGTATTATTTTTTACAACGGTATGTGAATCTACAACATTCTCAAAATAAAAAGTTTAACTTCAAAAAAAGTCAAAAGTCCCAAACTGAGACACTTTCAAAATTAGGCCACAGACTACATAGAAGGTCCCTTAGCAGTCAAAAGAAATCACTGAGATCTGAATACCTGCAGTGGCTCAAACTCTCTCACTCCCGCACCCCTCGCTCCACCAAATGCAAACAAAAACATTACATTAGGAACATTAGAAACCAGGAAGTATTCACGGGAGTAAAAATGGACAGGCAACAAAAAAGAACGAAAGAGGCAGAAAGGGTGTGAAAAAAACAATAAGGTATTTGCCCTGAGAAACACTAAGTCTTCTCTGAAGCAATCACTCTGGGAGAATGGTCACTTATTCTGGGAGCTGCCATTGTTAAGAACAGTTTGGAAAGCTTTTCCAAATGAACCTTGGAGTCCACAGTGTATAAAAAGCTTGCAAACCTTCTGCCATCAGAAGTGAATTTTATTTTTCTGAAACCACTAAAAACAGTGGGAGGCATTATGGTATACTGTGATGAGCACAGCCTTTGGGGTCTGCGAGAACCAGGTTTAAGTGCAATCTCACTACTTAGTGACTGCATGACCCCAGGCATGTAACTTAATCTTTATCACTGTTGGTGCCATGATCTGTAGAGTAGAGCTAATTATGCCTATTTCTTAGGATTTGTGTAAGATTAAGTGTGATAATGGATATGAAGGCATCTAGTTTTGTGCCTGGCCCAGAGTCAAGTTTTACTAAATGCTTGCTTTTAAATATGGTTGAAGGACACAAGTTGATTTTCTTGCAAGACGTCTCAATGAAATCTGAAGGCCATCCAAAGAAGAGTTCAAAAATGTGCTGAGTTGCATCAATATAACTACTTTGGAATACACTGATAGTCTCCTAAGCTGTGTGAAGAACAAGTCACATTTTGTTTAAGAAGTTCTACTTCTGGGCCAGGTGTGGTGGCTCACGCCTGTAATCCCAGCACTTTGGGAGGCAGAGGACAAGGTCAGGAGATCCAGACCATACTGGCTAACATGGTGAAACCCCGTCTCTACTAGAAACACAAAAACAAAACTAGCCGGACGTGGTGGCAGGCGCCTGTGCTCCCAGCTACTTGGGAGGCTGAGAGAATGACGTGAACCCAGGAGGCAGAGCTTGCAGTGAGCCGAGATCTCGCCACTGCACTCCAGCCTGGGCGAGAGAGCGAGACTCCCTCTCAAAAAAAAAAAAAAAAAAAGAAGAAGTTGTGGCATGTTTGTTATAAAACCGATTTTATTTCCTTAGCATCACATGTGATGGAGGGAATCATTTATTAAACAGGTGGTCAGCATCTTCTCTCTCCTCAGGCCCAAAAGGAATTGTGTTTATGATGACACTCATGATTTATTTAAGAAAATCTAAATTGTGGGTCCAATAGATTTTGCTTTTGACAGATACATTTCTCACATTTTTCATACAAAATGGCTGAAATATGTGCTTTTAAAAACTTTGCCTTAAAACATAGAACAATTAGAGCATTAAAAAGAATAATAACTGCAATTGGCTGAAACCCATTCAATATATAAAAACTCATGAGTTCAGAGAACACATTTGCAATCCACGTATCTGAAAAAGGACTTATATTTAGAATATACAACTCAATGCTAAGAACACAAACAGCCCAATAAAAGATGAACGAAAGACTTACGGCTTTCAATCCAGCAGGTAAGAAGTCCAGAAGTCACCACTTCATCCTAACAAGTAAAAAGCCAAACAAAATGAAAAGTCAGCAACTCTTCTTAGGTCAGTAAGAGAAGTAGGGCCACAGGGCAAACTGTTGCAAACCAAAATAGAGAAAACAGACAGGTGAATTCACAGAACAGAAACCCACGAACAAAAACCTCTGCAGAAACCAGTAGTGCTGGGGCAGGAAAACCTGAAATGGAATTGACCAATTGCCGGAGGCCCTGTGTGGACAACTCTGAGAGCTGAAAACTCCAGGGAGATTCAGTTATAGGAGGAGCCCCCTACTTTCCCAGATTCTATCTCCAGGAGCTGGACTTGGTTCTCACAATGAATAATAGAGAAAAATACCCTCCTGCTTTTGGCAGGGGGAGGGAGAAGGAACCATTCTGAAATGCACCAGAGCACCTTAGTCTTCTTCACAAGGCCTGCCCTCAGGAGAAGCTGTTTAACCCCAGCCAAACATGCTGGGGCTTTATCAGAGTCTAACTGACTTGGGGGAAAGGAAACACCCAACTTCAGCGCACTGTAGCCATCCTGTCCCACCTAGGGGGAGAAAAGAACTAAGAAGCACTTGTGAAGAAGCTCACAGCCCAGAGGCACAGGCTCCCTGAAAGACTGAGACCTAATCATGTGACTACAGAATGCTTCCCCTCCCTCCACATCTCACCATCGCATACCAACGGCCTGCTTACAGCAGTTCCTTTTGCCTGACACATCATGTCTGGCTATCAAGAAAAATTACAAAACATACTAAAAGGCAAATAACACTGTTTGAAGAGGAAGAGCAAGCATCACAACCAGATTTAGATATGGCAGGGATATTGGACTTATCAGACCAGGAATTTAAAGCAGCTGTGATTCATATGCTAAGGCCTCTCATGGGTAAAGTAGGCAGCCTGCAAGAACAGATGGGCAATAGAAACAGAGATATGGAAATTCTAAGAAAGAACTAAAAAGAAATGCTGGAGATCAAAAACATCAGAACAGAAATGAAGAATGCCTTTGATAGGCTTACTGGAGACTGGACATAGCTGAGGAAAGAATCTCTGAGCTTGAGAATGTCTCAATAGAAACCTGTAAAACTGAAAAGCAAACAGAAAAAAAGACTGGGAAGAAAAAACCAGAACAGAATATATAAGAACTGCAAGACAGCTATAAAAGGTATAACATACATGTAATGAGATTCTAGAAGAAAGAATATTTGAAACAATAATGACTAACACATTTCCCAAATTAATATCAGATACCAAAATACACCTCCAGGAAGCTCAGAAAACACCAACCAAGGTAAATGCCAAAAATAAACAAGCAAACAAAAAACAATCACACCTAAGGGTATCATATTCAAACTTAAGATAATCAAAGGTAAAGGAAAAATCTTGAAGAAAAAAACAGAGGGAAAAATGACTTACCCATGGAAGAGCAAAGATAAAAATTGCATCTGACTTCTCAGAAACCGTGCAAGAAAGAAGAAGTAGAGTAAAATACTTAAAGTGCCAAGAGAAAGAAACCCACCAATCTTAAATTCTGTACTCTGTGAAATTATCCTTCAAAAGTGAAGGAGAAATGAAGACTCTCAAACAAAAATTGAGAGAATTTGTTGCCAGTAGACCTGCCTTGCAAGAAATGCTAAAAGCAAAGGAAAATGATATAGGTCAGAAACTTGGATCTACATGAAGAAAGGAAGCACTCTTAAAAAGGACTAAGTAAAGGTAGAATAAAAACTTTTATTTCTCTTATTCTTAATTGATCTAACAAATAACTTCATCATGATAACAGCCACAATAGCATTCGATTATATAAAATATATGTATATATACTATGTATAAAAAAATGAACAACAGCAATAATACAAGAGGAGAGGGAAGAATTGGGAAAGTTTTATTATTATAAGGTACTCACATACCTATGGAGCAGTATAGTGTGATTTCAAAGTGGACTTGGATTACTTGTAAATGCATGTTGCAAACTCTAGGGAAACCACTAAAAGAAAAAAAAGGAAAAAAAGAAGTATGACTGATATACTAAGAAAGAAGAGAGAAGGAAATCATACAAAATGCTCCATTAAAACCATAAAAGGCAGAAAACAAGTGGGAGACAAAAATAAGAACAAAGAACAGGAAAACAAATAGAAAACAGTGACAAATATGGTAGATTTTAATCCAACTAGATCAATAATCACTTTGAACATCAGTGGTCTAAATGTACCATGTAAAAGACAGAACTTGAAATACAGATACACACATAGATTAGAAGCAAATAGATGGAAAAAGATATATCATGCTAACAGTAATCAAAGGAAAGCAGAGGCAGCTATATTTCAGACATAGCAGACATCAGGGCAAGAAAAGTTAACAGGGTTAAAGAGGGGCATTACATAATGATAAAGGGATCAGTTCTTCAAGAAATCATAACAATTCTTAACATGTATGTGCCTAACAACAGAACATCAAAATGTGTGAGGTTTCTGTAGACTATAGACTATTTCATTCAACAGTAGCAGAATGCACATTCTTCTCAAGCTCATATGGTATATTCATCAGAATAGATCACATTCTGAGCCATAAAACACCTTGACACATTTAAAAGATAACAATCATACAATGTCTTCTTTCAGACTGTAATACACTAGAAATCAGTGACAGAAAGATAAATGAAAAGTCCCAAATACTTGGAGATTAAAGAACACATATCCCAATAGCACATGAGTTAAAGAGAAAATATCAAAAGAAATTTAACAATATTTTCAACTGAATTAAAATGAAAACATAATTTATGAAAAATTCTAGAATGTAGCAAAAGCAATGCTTAAAGGAAAATTTATAGCAGTGAATGCATATTTAAAAAAGAAAAACTAAACATAATCAAAGTTTTCACTGCAGTAAACTAGAAAAAGAAATGCAAATTAAATCTGTAGTAAGCAGAAAAAAGAAACAAAAAATTAGAGCAGAAATCGATAAAATATAAAAATGGAAATCAATCAAGATCAATGGAGCTAAAAACTGGTCCTTTGAAAAGATCAATAAACTGAATAAGCCTCTAGTCAGAGACTTTCTAACTAAGAAAAAATAAAAGGGAAGACACAAATTACCAACATCAGAAATGAAAGAGGGGGCATCACTACAGACTCCATGGAAATTAATAGGATAATGAAGGAAGATTATGAACAATTTTTTTTTTTTTGAGACGGAGTCTCGCTGCATCGCCCAGGGTGGAGTGCAGTGGCGCAATCTTGGCTCACTGCAAGCTCCGCCTCCCGGGTTCACGCCATTCTCCTGCCTCAGCCTCTCCGAGTAGCTGGGACTACAGGCGCCCGCCACCATGCCCGGCTAATTTTTTGTATTTTTTAGTAGAGACGGGGTTTCACCGTGGTCTCGATCTCCTGACCTCGTGATCCGCCCGCCTCGGCCTCCCAAAGTGCTGGGATTACAAGCGTGAGCCACCGCGCCCGGCCGATTATGAACAATTTTATGCTCAAAAATTTGATAGCCTAGATGAATGGATCACGTCCTTGAAAGAAACAATCTGCCAAACCTCACCCAAGAAGAAACAGACTATTGAAATGGACCTATGTCTATCAAAGAAATGGAATCAGTGAGTAACCTTCCAAAACAGAAAGTATGAGGCCAGCCCAGATGGTTTCATTGGTGAATTATAGGAGACATTTAGGGAAGAAATTATACAAATTCTCTACAATCTCTTTCAGAGGACAGGAGAAGAGGAAATACTTTGTATTCTTTGAAACCAGCACTACTCTGATACTCAAACCAGACAAAGACATTACAAGAGATAACTACAGATCATGATCTCTCGTGAACATAGATGCAAAGGCCCTCAACAAAATATTGTTAAAGGGACAGGTGCAGTGGCTCACACCTGTCACGTCAGCACCTTGGGAAGCCGAGGCAGGTGGATTGCTCAAGCTCGGGAGTTCAAGACTAGCCTGGGCAACATGGTGAAAACCCCTCTCTACAAAAAAATACAAAAATTAGCAAGGCGTAGTGGGGCATGCCTGTAGTCCCAGCTACTTGGGAGGCTAAAGAGGGAGGATTACTTGAGTCCAGAAGGTTGAGGCTGCAGTGAGCTGAGACTGTACCATGGCACCCCAGCCTGAGAGACAGAGTGAGACCCTGTCTCAAACACACACATACACATACACGCACATATACAACCAAAATATTAGTAAATTGAATCCGACAAGGTATAAAAAGAATTCTGTATCACAGCCAAGTAAGATTTATTCCAGGTATGCAAGGCTGGCTCAACATTTGAATATCAATTTATATAATCCATAATATCACCAGGCCAAATAAGGAAAATTACGTGATCTTATCAATAGACATAGAAAGAGCATTTGACAAAATCCAACACTCGCTCATGATTAGAAAGAATAAAACTCTTGGCAAACAAGGCATAGAAGGGAATGTGCCCAACTTGATAAAGAATGTCTATCGAACCCCTACAACTAACATTATACTTAATGGTGAGAAACTAGAAGCATTCCTACTCAGATCAAAAACAAGGCAAGGATGTCCCCTCTCATGATCTTTCTCAACATTATACAAAAAGTCCTAGTTAATGCAATAAGAAAAGGAAAGGAAATAAAAGATTTACTGATTGTGAAGGAAGAAATAAAAATGTCTTTGTTTGCATCTGACATAATTGTCTATATAGAAATCTACAATAATTGATGAAAACCTCCTGGGACTAATAAGTATGATAGCAAGATTGTAGAACACAAGGTTAATATAAAAAAGTCAGCCACTTTCCTATATATTAGTAATGAACAAGTGGAATTTAAAATTAGAAACAATACCATTTACATTAGCATCTAAAAAATTAAGTAGGTAGAAATCTAATAATATATATACAAGATCTATATGAAGACAACTGGAAAACTCTAATGAAACAAATCAAAGAATTAAATAAATGGAAAATAGAAAGATATTCCATGTTTATGGACAGCAAGATTCAATACTGTCAAGTTCTTCCCAATTTGATCTATTGATTCGATGCATCCCAGTCAAAATCTGAGCAAGCAGTTTTGTGGATGGCAGAAAACTGATTCTAAAATTTATATGGTGAGGCAAAAGATACAAAATAGCTAAAAATGTTACAGGGGAAGAACAGAGTCAGAGGACTGACACTAGCCAACTTCAAGACTTCCTTCATATAAAGCTACAGTAATCAACACAGTGTGATATTGTCAAAGGAATAGCCAAGTAGATCAATGGAACAGAATAGAGTCCCAAAATAGGCCCACATCAATAGAGTCAACTGATCTTTGACAAAGGGAAAAAGGCAATACAATAAAGAAATGAGTCTTTTCAACAAATGATGTGGAATCAACGCATTGAACATTTAAAAATATGAATCTGGACACAGAACTTACACTCTTCACAAAAATTAACTCAAAATGTATCACAGACTTAAATGCAAAAGGCAGAACTGTAAAACTTCTAGAAGATAACATAGGAGAAAACTTAGATGACCAGTTCAGCAATGACTGTTTAGATAGGACATTGACGGCATGAGCCTTGAAAGAAAGAACTCATAAGCTGGACCTCATTAAAATTAAAAATTTCTGCTCTACAAAAGACACTGTCAAGAGAATGAAAAGACAAGCCACAGATCGGGAGAAAATATTTGCAAAAGACATACTTGATAAAAGATTGTTATCCAAAACATACAAAGACTCATAACAGCATGTTGTATACTTTAAATAAACACAATAAAATTGTTTTTTTTAATACAAAAGTTTTAAAACTAAACAATAAGAAGAGAAAAATCTGATTAAAGTATTAAGGGGAAAAGACCTTAACAGACATCTGTGAAAAAAATATATACAGATGGCAAATAAGCATATGAAAAGATGTCCAGTATCATATATCGTCAGGGAAATGCAATTAAAACAAAAAATGAGATACCATTACACACATATTAGAATGACCAAAATCCAGAACACTGAAAAAAACAAATTCTGGTTATGATGTAGAGCAATGGAAATTTTCATTCACCACTGGTGGGAATGCAAAATGATACAGCCACTTTGTAAGATAGTTTGGCAGTTTCTTGTAAAACGAAACGTACTCTTGCAGTATGATTAGCAACTGATTAGCAACGTCAGTACTCCTCAGAATTTACCCAAAGAACTTGAAAATTTGCATCCACACAAAAACCTGCACACAGATGTTTATAGCAGCTTTATTCAAAATTGCCAAGACTTGGAAGCAACCAAGATGTCTTTTTGTCAGTGAATGGATAAATAAACCGTGGTACCTCCAGACAATGAAATGTTATTCAGTGCTAAAAAGAAATGAACTATCAAACTGTGAGAAGACATGGAGGAACCTTAAGTGCATATTACTAAACGAAAGAAGCTAATCTGAAAAGGCTACATACTGTATAATTAATTCCAACTATATGATATTCTGGAAAAGGCAGAAATATGGAGGTAGCAAAAGACCAGTGGTCGCCAGGGGTAGTAGGGGAGAAAAGAATGAAAAGGCAGGCCACAGAGAATTTTTAGAAGATCTTGGGAAACTACTCTGTATAAAACTATAATAGTAGATATAAGTCATACATTTGTCGAAACCCATAAAATGTACAACACCAAGATTGAACCCTACTATAAACTATGGTCTTTGGGGGATAATGATGTGCCAATGTAGGTTTATCAGTTGTAAGAAATTTATCACTTTGGTGGAGGATATTGATAATGGAAGAGGCTGTGTGTGTGTGTGTGTGTGTGTGTGCGCGTGCGCGTGCGCAATGGGTTTATGGGATATCTCTGTTTCTTCCTCTCAATTTTGCCGTAAACCTAAAATTCCTCTAGAAAATAAAGTGTATTAAAAATGAGCAAAAGATTTGAACAGGCACTTACAAAAGAAGATGTATGAACGGCCTATAAGTCCATGAAAGGATGCTCAAAAGTTTATTAATTATCAGAAAGAACAAACTGAAATCACAGTGAGATACCATTTCACACCCTCTAGAACGACTGATTAATAAAATTTAAAAGGCCAACAAGACCAAGTGTTGCAAAGGTATAGAACAAGTGGAACTCTCATACATTGCTGGTAGGAAGACAAGGGTGCAACCACTTCGAAAAAGTTTGGTGATTTCTCACAAATATTCCCCTACCACACAATTCAAAATTCTATTCCTAAGTATTTACCCAAGAGAAATGAAAGCATTTGTTCCCATAAAGGCTTGTATACAAATGCTCATAGCAGTTTTATTTTTAATAGCCAAACACTAACACCACCCTAAATATCTATTAACAGATGAACATATAAACAAGTTGGTGTATATTCATAAAATGGAATACTACTCAGTAATAAAAACTATTAATACAAGTAACATGAAGGAATCTCAAAAACATTATGCCACGTGAAAGAAGTCAGAAACAAAGAGTATTTACTGTGTAAGTCTATTTATAAGAAAGTCTAGAACAAGCAAACTAATCAATAGTGAAAGAAAGCAGACGTGTGATTGCCTGTGGATGAAAATGGAGGGAATGACTGTCTGCAAAGGGGTACAAGAAAACTTTTGGGGTCATGGAAATGTTCTGTCTTGATTGTGGCAGTAGTTATACGGTAGATTATACATTTGTCAAAATGTGTGCATTGTACTTTATGTAAATTATGCCCCAATAAGTTTGATTTAAAAATCCGGAGTCCATAATGATTCCTCAAAACAGAGCGACAAACAATGCTCATAGGACACCTTTGAAAATTGCTAGGGCATCAATGCATTATTCTAAAAATGAAAAAAGAAACACTATTATGCAATTATCCTACCTTTCCCAGGATATCCAATACAGTTATGCACCACATAACAATATGATGGTAGTCCCATAAGATTATAGATTATGCTCTTTTGTTTTTGTTTTTGTTTCAGACAGAGCCTCTCTCTGTCACCCAGGCTGGAGTGCAGTGTTACGATCTCAGCTCACTGCAACCTCTGCCTCCTAGCAATCCTTCTGCCTCAGCCTCCCGAGTTGCTGGGACTACAGGTGTGCACCACCACCACGCTGGCCAGGCTGTTCCCGAACTCCTGACCTCAAGTGATCCACCCGCCTCAAAATTATGCCATATTTTTACTATGCCATTTCTATGCTTAGCTATGTTTAGATACACAAATAATTACCATTGTTTTATAACTGCCTACAGTATTCAGTATAGTAACATGCTGTAAGTTTTGTAGCCTAAGAGTAAACGGTTGGCCCATATGCCTAGGCGTGTAGTATTTGTGCACTCTGTGATGTTCACATGATGAAATCACTTAACGACAACATTTTTCAGAACATATCTCTGTCATTAAGTGACACACAGCTGTAGTTGAAAGTTCTATTTTATAGAACGCTAATTAATACATGCAAAAGGAATGGCATTTTGCAATGTCTAATGAACTCGTGATGTCAATGGATGGTGAGACCACGAATTAAAAGGCTGATGGAAATGTAGTAATGGATGGGTCAGGTTGACAGTCCCTTAACTCACCGAATAAACTTCACATCACAAAGAACGGGACAAGCAGGTATTATATGTCCCCTGATATGATGCACTACAGACTTGAAACTAATTTGGATCTTAGCTCTACAAATTTGCAGCAAATAAAAAGAAAAAAACTTTAAATAACTGCACAAGAAAATAAATAATCTGACAAATACAAAGTTTGAGAAATCTTATAAGACAAGTGATCTAATTTTTTTTATTTGCCAAGATATATACAGAAGTATTTGGTGGAAAAATTGTGTGATGTCTGAAATTTGTTTTAAAAATCTCTAGTAAAATACATAAATAGGCAGACAGATGAAACTATTTAAAAAATAACTGTTGAAACTAGTTGATGAGTATACTGTTCTCTTTCCTTTTATGTACATTTACATGTTTCCATAATAAAATACATTTAATAAAATATATTTAAGTACATTTAAAATTTAATATTTCTATTAACAAAGGTATGGTTTTCAGAGAAAATCTTCAGTTTTCTGGGAAATCAACTTACTTCTTTGATGGTGCCAAAAAAAATAGGTGTCCCTAGGTTGTTTCTTTTTCTAGTCTAATTATATTTTATTCAGGGTAGTATGTGTGCATGACAGTCAAACAGTACTGCAAAGCTTATAATAAAATATCCTGTTATTTCTTGATTTTTCACTTTTAGACATTGCTTATTGATCCCTAATGCCACCGCCTGTGAGTCTTTATCTTGAGCCAGGCAATTTCCTAAAAGAGGAATCTTTCTCTCTGGTTTAACCTCTTTGATCCTCTGCTAGAGTGAGGAAAAAAGCTGTGTCCTGGTTGCCTGGGTGGGGAGAAAGGATTCTCCCATAATCTGCTAACAATCCCAGGTTTATAGTGCCACCTTTCAAGGCATTCGGTGCCTCCTACTCCTGGGTCTTAGGGGACTGGTTTCACATTAGTCCCTCTACCGTAGGTATCTATGAATTTCTCTGCTCTGCCAAGTTAGTTCCCATTCATTTATCAACTTTCCACTGACCACAATAATAATTTGTTCTTATTAAGTGCCTACAATGTGATGAATATTATTCTAGGGGGCTCGGATGTATCAGTGAACAAAACAGGCAGTAGGCATAATACATAACTATATAATGTGTGGTATTAGAGCAGGATAAGATAATGGGAAGTGTGGGAGGGGTGTGTTGGGTTGTAATTTTAATGGGGTGGATGAGGTAGGTTCATTAAAAAGGACATTTGAGCAAAGGCCTGAGGGAAGTCAGCAGTTAGCCATGTGGATATATGTAGGGATAGCCTCATCTAGCTGGAGTGTTTTGTTCTGTATAGGCTCCTCTTTTTGTCCTTGTAGGGTATATTTTTATTCTGTCCTATCATGTTAGTGGGGTTGAAGGGATGGATATCAATGTTTGCACTCAATTCACCACATTTAACTAGAATTGCTTCCTGCCAACCCCACCCTTCTCATGCTAATGTGTTTCCTGTCTTTCCCAAATTGCCTAATACCAGATGCATATATAGGAAGTCAATAAGTAATATTGCTTATTGTTACATTAAATTAACAAATTATTAGTTTGAAATAGCTTTCAAAAACCTCTATTTTGCCACAAAATACTATTCAGCCTCCTAAGAGTTTCTTCCTTTTCTGCATCCTTTTGAAGTGCCACCCCACATGTGCTGTAAGCAACGAAATGATTGTGCATCTCACAGCAGACAGTGTCCTCTGTAGTGGATGGGAAACTGCTCTTTGTAGATGTTACCCACTCAGAGTAGGATCCTGTAAGAAATGATCAGTATCTCATCAACAACAATATAGTGTGCTCAGCAAAACTTCGGGGTGATGGAATGGTGCTGCATGGAATTGGGTGGTATTATAGTTACCCGACTCTGCATTTTTCAAAACCCCTAGAACTGAACCTTACTGTATGCAAATTGTAAAAAAATCAACCAAGATGTTTAGGGGGACCCAGAATGGAGTGCACACTTTGACAAATGACTCTAACTGTATTGCAAAATGTATGGCATAACCCCACTGAGGGGGAGTGTGGAAAAAAGAAGATGATCTAAGAAACTTTGGGAAATGGTGTTTCGACTGGAAACTATAAGGCTAGTGACAAAAAGAACTGTACAAAGACACTGTATTCTAGTTGGTAAGTCTGTTTCTCACAGAGGTCCAGGTTACAATTCTGAAACTACTTTACGTGATATCAGGGCAGAACAAATAAGTAAATAAATTGTGAATAATGGGAGCCAGGTTTCTCACTGTCAAAGAAAAAAGTGACAATGAAGCTGGAGAGGCCAGGAATTGCCCCCGGGGTCCTGGATTAGAGTAGGAGAGATCAATAAGAACTCAGCTTTATTTTACTGTGTAACAGATATGTAGATACAGAAATAAGTAGGGATATGTCCGTATGGATGGGTTAGCATACAATACATAAATTTTCTAGCTCTGTCTGCACAGAGGACCCAGAAGCAGAGAAAGCCCAGCAGCAACAAACAGAACCAGCGCTTAGATCTCCAGTGGCACTGGGGAAATACCATTCTCCAATAAAAGAAAACCAACCAGGGCTCTGTGGAGAAATGGCTGATGCTAGGGCTGGGACAAGGAAAATGCAGGAGGAGCCCCAAGTATCTTTTAGTGTCTAGAAGTAAGGAAGTACTAAAATACACACACAGAGAGAGAGAGAGAGAGAGAGAAGAAAAGATGGAGACATGTCAGAGGATATTGAAGCCATTCTGGAAGAACTCCCAATGGCCAAAGCTGAAACAATCTGAGGAAATAAATAAATAATTTGATTCTAATCCAAAAGATAAATATACATGAGTCCATACCATCCATAAAGAGTTGAATTGTGTCCCCTCAAAATTCATGTTCACTGGAACCTCGGAGTGGGACCTTACTTAGAAATAGCATCTTTACCAATGTAACTAGTTAAGGATCTTGAGATGAAATCATCCTGGATTTAGGGGTGACCCGAAATTCAATGACTGGTGTTCTTATAAGAAGAGGAAAGGACCCAGAGACACAAACAGAGAAGAAGCCGGTGTGAACCTCAGGCAGAGACCAAGATGATGTGTCTACAAGCCAAGGACCACCAAGGGCTGCCAGCAACCATCAGAAGCCAGGAGAGAGGCATG
Source organism: Hylobates moloch (assembly GCF_009828535.3). Taxonomy (NCBI): domain Eukaryota; kingdom Metazoa; phylum Chordata; class Mammalia; order Primates; family Hylobatidae; genus Hylobates; species Hylobates moloch. Next base: position 4,066,238 of record NW_026652283.1, on the reverse strand, counting down.
GGACGGATTCTGCCTCAGAGCCCCCAGAAATAATTCACCCTGGCAACACCTTGATTTCAGACTTCCTTGCTCCTAAATTATGAAAGAGTAACATTCTGTTGTTTTAAGCCACCCAGTTTGTGGCAATTTGTTACAACGGCCCTGAGAAACTGATACGATGGTATACACAAATCATTGAATAAATAAAGGGAGGAAAAGGGACGAATCTCCCTTAGAGAATACTTTCAAATATCTGTAGATAATCCCTCCTCCAGAACATGGAGCTTGATTCCTCTCCCTTTGAGTGTGGGCTGGACTTAGTAACTTATGTCTAAAGAATAGAATATAGAAAGAGGAAAATGCTAACTTTACAGCAGAGAAACAAGGTCAACATTACCAGTGCTTAAGTCATGCTGATAGCATGCATCCTGATGGGATTATTAAGAAGAGGACTTCACCTCTGTGGTATTCTCTCCTAAAACTCATAACACCTAGTCTAATCATGAGAAAAACATCAGAAAAACCCAAATTGACAGATATTCTACAAAATAACCTGTCACTACCTTTTAAAACTATTAAGGTTATAAAAAACTGAGAAGCTAACACAGATCCCATGAGACCAAAGAGACATGATGACTAAATGAAACGTGGTATCCAGGATTGGATCTTGGAACAGAAAAGAGACATTAGTGAGAAAACTGGTGACACTCAGTAACTGTGGAGCTTAGTTAATGCAATTGTACCAATGTTAATTTCTAAGTTTTGACAAAGGTACCATCGTTATGTAAGATGCTGACATTAGGGGAAGCTGGGTGAAAGATATACGGGAACTTTCTTTACTATCTTTGTAACATTTTGGTAAATCTAAAATTATTCCAAAATAAGAAGTAAAAAAAAAAAAACCAAATGTGTGTAACAGATCTAGAAGCCAGTCAGCATTCTCGACCTTTACTTTCCATCTCGTGGTTTTATTTCCTTTCTCTGAAATGGAAGAGAATCTTGAGTCAACCTCTGCACCTCCTCTCTTCCCCCTCAACCTCCTTCCCAAACTAACATATACATTTTAAAATTAGGAAAGTAAGTGAACAAATGAGTGAATGAATAAACAGACAGACAGACGGACAGCTTACAGTAGAATGGGGGCATCCAGCAGTTTGGGGAACAATTAGAAAGTGTAAATATTTAGCTCCACATCTTGTCCATCACAATAGTGACAGCCACACAAGGACAGTGTTTCAAAATGAAAGTTAAATATTTATTCTGGCTCCCTGGTCCCTCATCCACCAGGCATCCTTGCACAGCTGGCTTTCGAATGGAGCCAAAGTTTCTTCTCTTGGCCTTCTGACTTCCCACTCCACATGTGCTATAGGTAAACAAACCACTGCTTCCACTCCATCTGATTGGCACTCAAGGAGGAAAAGCACGGTCTGAGGACAGGGAGCACATCTAATCCACTCTTGCATATCCTCAGGAGGTTGCTGTGCAGCTCAGATGCACTAGATAAGGTATGTGAGCACCCTTTGTAAACCTGAAAACACTACAGCATTGTTGCTGTTACTTGCCCTGTGCCTTGGTTCTGTCTAGACTGTAATGCCCTCCATGCCAGTAGCCCAGCACACCCTTCTAGGGGAACTTCAGATGCATCTGTAATGCCTGTCGAGTTACCTCGATTTGATTTCTCAACCTCTGCAGCCCTTGGCTCTGTAGCTTGAACCACTTGATCCTTATGGCTTTGGCCTCACTCCTATATTCATTCACTCATTCATTCAAAAAAAATTCATTCAACCACATGGCAGCTCTATGCTAGGTATAGGAACACAGACATACATAAGCCATAATCCGTAACTCTGAAGAGCACACATTACTCTTAGCCGCTTATTTGCTTTAGCTCTGATCCTGTTTGGGGCATCCTAGCTTCACTTGTCCTCCCTAACTCCAGGCTTGTCTCCTTCTCCCTTGCTTGCCTCACACAGAATACTTGGCTAGTAATCAGATTTCTCAACTTGACTCTGGGATCCCTGACCTGTTGGGCCCTCCCTGGTGTTGTCATAGTGAAGAGAAGACCCAGCAGTTCCAGTATCCACCTGCCTTGTTCACTCCAGCCCTGGAGGTTCAGGTATCTGGCAGTGCTGGCCATCCACCTGTCTAGACATTAAGTTTCAAGAGTTGCTTGTTGCCTTTCTCCATCACCTATTGGTGCACTGTGTCCACCTATTGGAAAATTCTACTGTTTCGTTCTAGGCAACTTCACCAAGTGCCTGCCTGGACCCCAACAGATCTTTGTACATATCCTTGAACACTTATTTGCTCTTCGGTTGAACCTCACAGCCCTGGTGCTGCTTTGCCCCCATCCCATCTTGCTGCAACTAAGATATGGGATTCTACTTCCAGATCACAGATTCTCCATGGCTGCTGATAGGGGCTAGCTGTAAGGGGCTAGCTTTTGCTATGGCTGGACAACATGTCCCATTGGCAAATGAAGACCCTGCCCCAATTGGGTGATGCAAAACTGTTTAGCACCTTTAGGATTTTCCCCCTTGCCAAGAACTATGAAGAGACATATTCTTGCCTAAGTCAGAACCAGTTCCCTAGGTTTTACTGAGCTATCAAAACCTAGTTTTTAAAGCCAAAATCTCTCAATTTTGACTTTAACATCTGTATCTCCACTAAAATATTTCTCTTTTTTAAAGATGGGGGTACCCTAACTGGAACAGTTCTGCTTACCCAGAGGTTGGCAAAAGTTTAGGGTATCTGCTGGCAGCATTGCTCAGGACACAGCTTTTCCTCTGGGGTGTAACACCTTGGTTACAGGTAGGTGGATCTTGATCTCCTCAGCTCTCAGGGCCAGTCACTTCAGCACTGTGGCAGAGAATAGTTAGTTCCATTTACCATATGAATGTTTTCATTGTTCTTTTGTATTCTATGATGTGAAAAAGGCTGAGAAGCACTCTTGTAGGAACAGGCATCATGACTATCTTCTTCGTTGCCCTGGATGAGACAATTTCTTAGAATTCTGGGGTACACGCCAGAGGGAAGGAGAGGAGGTTGGGCTAGCCCAGCTGGAGAAAGGCCCAGGAGCCACATGAAGTCGAGACTGTCCTTCCCTGAAAGTTCCCAGAGGTGCTAAAATCAAGAGTGGGTAGAACTCAGCGGGCTGTAAGATCGAGAAGGGAGTCCAGCTCCATCACCAAGTCAAGGGAGCTGGGGTAGGTGGTAGAAGTCGGGTTTCTAATCCTGAGTTTCTAGTCCATATATGGAGGCCAGAAAGCCAATGAGAGGAAAGGGGAAGGGAGTCTGTGCATACACCTGAAAGATGTTGCTGTCCCCATGTGACTTCCACCTGGCACCAAGAGACCTGATTGCAATCAAAGGGCCAGCGGAGGGTCAGAGAAATCTGCCACTGTCAGGCCCTCTACTACTTGTGTCTGGAATTGGAATCGTCCTTTTCTTTTCCCTCCATCTCTTCAAGTCCCACTCATCCTTTGAAATCCGGCTCAAGACTGACTTCCCTGTGTAATATGCCACCTCCTCTGCACTCCTACCACCACGTTGATCCCACTGTGCACTTTGGCATGTAATTGCTGATGTACTGCATCACAGAGATTCATGTGTGCTGGCCTTCACCTTGTCTCTCACCTGGAAACAAGGTGCCTTGCCTTAGGTCCTTTCATAACCCTCCCAGTATCTAGCATGCTGCTGGGCTTAGTAAATCTTCATGAAATGAAGATAGTAATAAAGTTATATTGATGTTCTCAATGGCCCAGATGGTTCACCAAACCTGGGTGTTGCCCATCCGGCTGCATGCAAATATGGTTTTTCTAACATGTGTCAACCGGTAGAGGCCAAACCTACTACCAGTAGGACATGCGTGCCATGTAGCTTTCTAATAGAAACAGTAAATTATGCTAGACTGGTAGTTCTCAACCCTGGATTCCCACTGGGGTCATCTGAGGAGCTTTCAATAGTTCCATTCTGAGTTGATTGGCTCAGAATGAGGCCTGAATGCCAGTGTGTTTTAAAAGCTTTCTGGACAATTCTTATGGAGAGCCAAGGTTGAGAACTTTTTTTTATATTCATTTGTATTATTTTTCATATGCTTTTCATATTTGAGAGCCCAATCCCAAGTGTTCCATCCACTCCAATGGCTAACCTGTGTTTTCTATCCTTTTGATATAATTTGATTTATTCATTGAGCATTTAGGCAGTGCATCATGTACCAGGCAGAAACAAAGAGAAGCATGGGGCTTATCCTCAAGAAACCCACTGTCAGTTTTATGGAAATAAGTAAACTTTGCTATCTAAACTCAGGAACTTAGTAGATTCAGATAAATTTTTGGATAATACCTTGCTATCTGAATTCTCACTATTTGCTACCTGAAATGTAGAAACCAAACGCATTAAAGTAATGGGACTCCTCTCTACACTAATTACACAAAGTTACCATCCAATCTGTTGCTACAGCTCTAGAACCAAATAGAATGGGATAGCACATTATTATAAGTGCCATGTAAGTAAATTAGTTGAGAAGGAACAGGAAGATATGGCCACCTCGATAGAGAGGGGTCCTGGCCTCGGGGTCTTACAGCCCCCAACAATCAGGCCAGGTAAAAAGGAAGCTTTCCAGGCTAATGGTGTCATCAGACACCAGTGCCGTATCTCTTTTTCTGGAGATGTTTTCTTTTCCCATTTCTGAGATCTTCGTGTCTCCCATAATGCCTAATACCATGAGAATCTACCTTCTCTGGTTCAGTGGAGGTCTGCAGATTGCCCGCGGGTAAAGAAATGCACGTAGGTGGTTCCTTCTGGTCAGAAAAACTTGGGGTATTGAAAAGGAAAAGTAGATAAAGAGCAGAGGGCAACCAAGGGATGGTGCTTAGCACTACAAAAAAACCAAAGAGAAGGCCCAAAGTGAAAAGCCAGCAACGAGCCCTCTTGAATGCAGAAATACTATTCTCCTGGTGCCATGCTCCACACCTCATCTATTGCTATGGTCCCTTCCTGGTGGACCTGGATGATTTCTACAATGCTCATTTGCACCACTACCTCCCCTACCTGCAGTCTTACCTTTGACTTATTATATACCTTCAGATATATCTAAGGTTGCTGATAACCTGAATTTGCTTATCACTCACTCTCCTCTCTCCCTCAAGGGCTTACATGATGTAGGAAGAGGCTTCAGAAGTCATCTCCTTTGTGCCCTACCTTCATGCAATACCCAAAAACGAGCACCAAAAAGACTAGTCCTTCTGCTGGGAGATCCCCTGGACAGAGACCCTCTAGTGTCCACCAGGCACTGATATCTCACCCTTTCTTCTCCTCTGATACTGCCTCCACATCCCTGTTATTTTAGTATGCCTGAGTTTTCTGAGGCAAAGGATGGCTCTGTGCATACCTCACCTTGTCTTCTCTTGTTTCTCACCTCCCTCACCCTGCATATGTAAGAATGTTCTGAGTTAGATCCCTCAAATTATTTCCCAGGCCCTTCATCTGTTGGCCCACAAAGGAGGATCGATAAGAGTTCAAGAAAGCCGAAAGCCAAGAGCATTCCCCATGCTGGACTGAGGAAAGGTTGAAGCAGACCAGGCACAAACCCTTCAGCTCCTTGTCAGCAGCCTTTGATCTCTGTGGCAGCTAACATGAAAGTAGAATTTGGCCCTCCAACTGTACAGGACGAGACTTGACAAGAAAATCAGTTTCTCTGACAATTTCAAAAGGCCCGACACTTTCGTCACTTGGCACTTGGCCATGGGGAATGGTGCTGTGGACACATCCGCACCCCACCAGAGAAACCATTTTCCCAGGAAGGACTGACAGTTCAAGTGCAGGCAAGTCCATGAGGAATGAAGGACAAGCTCTTCCTTGCCCTTCACTGAGGACAGGTGTTGCAGGAAGCAGGAGGATTTTCACTGGATAGCTAAGGGAACTTCCTACCTGTCTGGGTTGAAAAGCACCAGGAGGGGTGTCCAGGGAATCTGGAGAAACTCTTTTCTCAAGTCTAAAGAATAAGCATGTCTGCTGCTGGTTTGGAAAAGTTTAAGCCAAAGATGCTGTAGCAAACTGGCCTTTGTAGGATCTTTCCATATTTGCAAGGCTAAGTGTGACTCAGATGTGCTGTTTTCAGCTTACCTCGCTTGTTCTTCAATAAGCAAACCAAAATAAATTAGATTTGCCCTTTTATTACAGTTTCAACTTATCATTTGGCTTCTGAGCTTCTCAAAGTTGAGACGCTTCTGAGCTCAGCTGGATCCTGCTTTCCATTTTCTCAAATGGCCTTGGGAAAACTGGCAAAGTTGGCAGAACTTCCCCATGGTACCCTCACATTCCCACCTTCCTTCCTAGCATCTTTTACATCCCCTCCACCTTCAAGCATCCTGGAGCTGCAGCATCTCAGTATGAATCCATACTAAGGGTTCACAACTCACTAAGTGGCCTTCTTCTAAAATGTCAAGGAGTATTTTAAAAGTAGGCCTCATAGGCAGACCATGTTTAATTCAAAAGAAAGGGCTATTTATGGAATAATCTCAATATCAGTGTTAGAAGGGGTCTCTGCCCTGGTCTGTTGAAAAACAGACTGTTAAAGAGAAATTAGAACCAGAATTATTCCCTTCAGAGGTAGGCTATTTGGGGGGATTTTATTTTCCTGGAAGACCTGTGCCCTGAACTTTGAGTAGGATCCAGAGCTGGTAAAAGTTTCCCCTCTTGGGTAAGTTCCCAAGGAGAGTAATGACAGACTGTAGATGTTTGGTAGACATAAAGACTGGGCTGCCTGTGGGTGTGAACTGATGCTTCTCAACTCCCCTGAAAACCACATAAATAATCAGCATTTGTAACAGCAGCAGCAACAGCACTCTCCACTACCACGACCATAACCACAGCATTGGCCAAGGGAGGTCTTTCTTAATTAAAGCAACTATCTTTCCTTACCATCAAAGCAATTAGAATTTAATGAACCCAGGCCATTTTTTTAAGGCCTCAAAATCATAGCTGATCTCAACACTCACGTGCTGGGTTGGAGGGAGAGGCATCACCCATTCTGAAAGCACGAGAAATGGAGGGCAATAGGCATTAAAGAGATGGAGTTGTTCTACACTGAAGAGAATCACCTGGAGATGACGGGGACTCAAGAATGACCAGAGGAAAGGTGACTGTTCCTTCTACGGACTCTGAAAGAATGTGGAAAATCCTCACTTCCCAGCATGAGGGTGGGAGGCACACTAGTCAGTTAATACACAAGCATTTATGCAACACCACCTTGTGCAAGGCACTGAGTTAGATCTATAGAGGGCATGATAGGAAGACAGACAGATAAACAAGACACAGTAGACACAAGTCTTGATTTCAGTCTACTTCAAACTACCGTTCAGGTATGCATGCTGAAATGATGACTAGAAGGCAAGAAGTTAATGTTTACGTAAAGAAAGTGGCAGGAGTTCTAACAAGCCATGCTGTTTTGGAAGACACAGAACCCAAGGAGGCGGAGAGGAAGCAGAAAGCCTTCCAAGAGAGAAAAAAAAAACAAAACAGCACAGCACAGGCAGGAAAATAACCTGGCCTGTTCTGGCATCAGTGAACAATAAGTAGCAAACAAATGAGCCAGGGACTGTTTGGTAAATTTAAGTCATTAAATGCTTACAACAACCTTACAAAGTAGGTTATTACTATCACCCCTATTTTACAGATGGGAAAATTGAGGTACATAGAGATGAATGAACTTGCCCAACATCACACAGATAGTAAGTGACAGCTGAGACTCAAACGCAGGTGGTCTCACTCCAGACCAGTCTGTCCAACAGAAATATTACGTGAGCTACAAATGCCAGCCACATGTGTAATTTAAAATATTCTAGCAGCCACATTAAAAAATAAAAAGTAAAAAAAAGTAAAATTGATTTTAATATTTTATTTAACCCAGTATTTCCAAAATAGGTATTTCATTCATTCTTTGAAATCTGGTGTGTTTTATACTTACAGCACATCCCAATTCAGACTAGCCACACTTTAAATGTTCAATAGCCACCTGCAGCCAGTGGTTACCAAATTGGACAATGCAGCACCACACTATCGGCTGTGCCCTTAATCACTCAGCAAGGCAGTCTCCATAGTGGGTGGCCTGACTGCAGATGGTCACAGGGTGATGAGACTGGATAGATAAGCTGAGGGAAGGTGGAGGAGAGTTTCTAATGGTGGGTGAAGGGGCAAATGGTTTCAAGAGACCACTTTTGACCTAACATAACAAATGCAGCGCCTTACACATAAGGGCTCAAGCCTGTACCCTTCTTGTGTGATCACTCATTGGTCCCCCAAAATTACTGTGATTTGCAGACTGTGGGAGGTAATGTGGTACAACAGAGGGAAGCTCAGCAGACAGCCGTGTGGGCCCACCCGCACCACACACCAGTTGTGTGATCTTGGGGAAGTTATTTAATGTCTTTAAGCCTCAGATTCTACACCTACAGCTCTAAAATGGGACTCACCATGCTGATGTCACAGCACTGTTTTAAGGATTAAAGCAGATTAAATAGACTTCAAGCTCTTAGTACAGTGCCTCACATGTTATAAATACTCAAGAAATGCTAGTGGTTATTATTATCAGGAGCCCCAAGTTACACGGTTACAAAGTTCCAAGTGGCCCAGTAGGCCAGGCTGTGGACTGCCACCTGAGTCCCTGCATAGTGCATTTCAATTTGGCCTCTCTATGGTGCCAGGTGAGGCTAGGTCAGACTGGGGAGTCAACTTGTGTAAGACATGCAGAGACCTAGGGGTGGGGTGCTGGGAAGACGCAGAGGGCTGGCTCCGGGTCTTGTTGGCTGGAGGAAATCATGCAGGCGATGAACTGGAATGGACTCCTGAACATGGATTCTTACTCAGTTAAGGAAAGCTGTTTAAGATCCTTGGACCTGAGAGCTGAGAGGAGACTTGGAGATCACTTAGGGTAGGTCAACTCTCCTTGATTAGCAAATTAAGGAACTAAAATCCAGTGAGGTGAAGTAATTGCCATGGCCAGGTGCCTAGCTAGGAGCAGAGCCCATGCCTCAAGTCAGAAATCTCAATTTCTTGTCTAGTGGTCCTCACTTAATGAATCATGCCTGTGATGCCTCGTTCTCATATCGACCCTGGCTGCGGGTCATAATTACGTGGAAAGCTTTGAAAATCCACAGATGTTGGGTTCCTCCACAAGAGATTCACATGGACACACTGCTTTCCACCGACCATTTCCGAGAACCGCCCTCCCATCACAAAACTCTCTAGCCCCTCTTCAAAATCTGGTTTTACATATCTCTTCTGTGAGGTTTTCTGAGATAACCATGACAATAGTAATAACAGTATTAATAATAGTAATAACTAATACCGTGAGGACTCATGATATGCCAGCCACTGGGCTAAGCATCTTGCATGGATCATTGGATTTAATCCTCACAAGGGCTATTCCATTTTTTAAAGCCTCATACAGAGGAAGAAATCAAGACTCAGGCAGTGGTAAGGGGTTTTTTGTCCAAGGTGAAACTGTTGCAAGTGGTGGAGCTAGGACCTGACCTGTCACTGGTCTGACTCCAGAGCTCATGCTCTTAACTCTGATTCTAGGTAATCACCATGTTAATGTTAACTTATTGGGATTTGCTTTGCGTATCAGTCTTATTCTTGCATATCTATCCATCCTTTGTTTTCAACTACACTGTAGGCTCACCAAATGCAGGGACACTTTCTTCTTCCTGGGGGTCTCTGCTCTTCGTCTAAGCCAGCGTGAGCTCAGTGGGTTTATGGGCTAAGAGTAGGTCAGCAAAGGGTAATCAAGGAACAGAGGCTTCTGTATCCTGGGGGAGGGGAGGCCTTCGGAAACCTTGTTCTCTATTCTAGTAGGTATTTTTGAAATATAGAAAAATCACAAAAATAGAAAGTTCATAAAACCATACAGTTGGAATGGACAATAGATGTCTAACTCCACTTTTATTTTATAATGGGGTAACTAAACTGAGGTCTTTGAAAAATAAGTGACCTGTGAAGGATCACATAGTTGATGCAGGGATAAAACTGGAGTCTGGGAAGTAAACACAAAAACTATCACCATCATGTAGTATCTTCTTAGTATATGTAATAGTTTTTATACTCATTGTCTTTAGTTTACATAACGAGGTGGACATTTAACCCATATTTTATTGATGAGGAGACTGAGGCACTGACAGGTAAATTAACTTGGCCTGGCTCACACAGATGGGAAGTGACAGTGTTTGAACCCATACATATCTCAACACCAGATCTTCTGTCTCCTGGGTCATTATGTAATATTTCTAGAACTTTTTGAGAATGAATTATGTGGTAGGTATTTTATGTGCATTTTAACAATCATCACAGCAACTCTCTGTGGCAAATAACATAGCCCCATTTTGAAAATGAAGGAATTAGGACAGGTGCGATGGCTCATGCCTGTAATCCCAGCACTTTGGGAGGCCGAGGAGGGCGGATCATGAGGTCAGGAGATCGAGACCATCCTGGCTAACACAGTGAAACCCCATCTCTACTAAAAATACAAAAAATTAGCAGGGTGTGGTGGCGGGTGCCTGTAATCCCAGCTACTCAGGAGGCTGAGGCAGGAGAATAGCTTGAACCCAGGAGGTGGAGGTTGCAGTGAGCCGAGATCACACCATTGCACTCCAGCCTGGGCGACAGAGTGAAACTCCATCTCAAAAAAAAAAAAAAAAAATTGAAGGAACTCAGAAGAAATGATAACTTGCTCAAGCTTGCTTAGCTAGTCAGTGGTGAAGCTGAAATTCAAACACAGGTCTGTTTGACTCTATGTCTTAAACTCCTAGCTGCAACAATATAGTGCACTGGATGACTGGGATCCTAAAAGGATAAGGCTTAGGGACATTGTTAGACCTCACAAACACACGTCATTTGCTTTGGCTTGTAATAGTGAGAGAAGGGGTATGGTCCTGTCCATCATTCCAAGTCCCTTCTCCTAACTGCTGGTAGTGTTCTCTTTAGCACCATATCTCTGATGCAGACTGCAGCACTGACACTTTCCCATAAAGCACACATCCCCTTGCATCAAGTCTGCAAACAGATGAAGCAGAAGGTCACACTTTCCAAGAACAAACTCCTTGGGTCTGAGAGCCAGCTGGAGATGTTTCAGTGCCAATTAGGTAATTTTGAGGGGGTTATAGCTTATACAAACAAGTAGTCCCAGCAATGTTGTGCACACAGCCTTTTTAAAAAAGACCCAGAGAATCATCGTTATGAACATTGTTAACACTTTCTCCCGTGCCTTTACTCTGTTGAGCTCTAAGTACTTCTCCAATATAATCTCATTAGGTGTCCCAATATACCACTGACGTTAAAGGGAAGGAGAAGGCACTGAGCAGAATGGAATTGTGCTTAAGGTCAAAGGGGAAACTGGGGAAGGAATCTAAATCTAGTCCTGAAGCAGGAGTGGTGAGATCAACCCTAATTCCAGGGCACAAGTCACCCAAAGGTAAGCATCTAACTCTCCTCTGGGACTGAATACCCAGCAATTCCATTTCCTTCTATTAGAAAAAAAAAAATTAAAAGAAGCATTAATAAAAAAGAAAAAGCAGGGAAAGGAAATAAGAAAGTTTCTATCTCTACCTTTTCATTTCTTAAAACTCCAGCCTTTTCTGTCTCATTCAATGTTCTGAAAAAAAATTTCTTTTTTTACATTTTTCTACATGTGCGTTTTTTTGTTACCTATTTCTCAGTGTAGGTAGTTTGGGCCACTGTTCTTTTTAAAAATTTAACTCAGGTTCCTGTTTCTTTGGAATCTTTTTGTCTACTCCTTCCAAGTATCTCATCTGATCTCTTCCCTCTCTCTCTTTTTAATTGGAGTAGTTTCTTCAAGCGCTAAGAAAATTCACTCCCTTGTTTTTTCTTCACCCTTTCCCTTTCAGCTGCGTTCCTGAATTGCTAGTGCACCAATTCTGCTTTACTGACCACAATTGGTGCAGCTGGGATGGCGAAGGAGCAACTGAAAAGGAAATGCTAATCAGACTTTGAACAGAGCATAGTAAAACACACACACACACACACACACACACACACACACACACACACACACACAAAAGCGCTCTGATTTAAGGAGGAAAATCTCTTTTCTCCTATCCCACACAACGAGGATGGTTGTGTTTCCTCCAGTGACCTGCCCAGGCTAGGGAGAGCCATGGCATGGGTCATCTCCTCCACGGCTCCCTCTTTAATGGAGCAGTTTTAGACAGAGCCCAAGCATTCAGAGGGGAAAGTGCACACAGACTTGAAGGCACATCCCACCACATCAACGTCTGGGTAGAGACTGCCACTGGAAATAGAAATGGGCACAGGGAGGAAGCCGTATGTTGAGAAATGGGGCGGTGGAGCCTCCTAGATTTTAGTAAGGGAGACGAGTAACACAGAGAAGGCCCAGTCAGACCTTTGCCCTGGACCATATTTTTGTATAGGGTTTATTTTTTGTTTTATTTTTAAGCCTGCGGGAGAGAAGAAGAGCAAGTGACGAGGCCATTGCTGACACTCAGTATTCCGTCTGTGGCCTAATCAAAGGTGCTTTACTGGATTTCTTTGAGGATGTTATCCAACACTAGCCAGGGAACATAGCCAAGGAGTGGGTACAGCAATCAGAAGGCTGACGGAAACCGACAGAGAAAAAAATCACAAAACTGGAGGAAGCTTGTTAGGAAAGGAAGAACCCCAGGCTTGTGAGCATGACTCCTACGTCGTTCTCGTAAAGCGTGAGACACACCACTTACTCTCTGGGCTTTGGCATCCCCATCTATAGAAAGAGGTTTAAATTGATTAATCTCAGAGCGACACTCCAGCTATAACATTGATATTGTTGAACAGTAGAAATAAAACCTTACCCCTTTGTATCTTTCGTTATAGGTGATAGAAAATAATCATAAGGTAGAATGTACTTTAGTCACTGTCTTCACTGATTCCAAAAGAACCACGTTGGAGAGAGAAGGAAAGGCCCGTTCATTTAAAATCAGACTCAACATCAAAGCAAGTTCTCATCACCATCCAACGCTTTCTCTTCTACAAAGCCCTCAGCAAGGCCCCTTTAAGGTTGGGTGTGTGTGTGCAAGAAACAGGCAAATTCACGTGAGCTCGGCTCCCCCGCAGCATCTGACACGGCAAGTGGCAGGGGTGGGGGCAAGGCAGGGGGAGAGGAGAGAAGGAGATGGGAATTTTCTAATGATCTTCTTTAGTTAATAGGCACAAGTTGTTAGCTTGATCTGAGAAGGCCTCTTTCCCCGTGTGCCAATTCCACCCCCTCCTTTTTGTAATGGGTTTAGTTCCCACAGCTAATGCACTGCGTAATGAGGCCGGAGGGAAGCGGAATGCTCTGGAGTAATGATATGGAGCCTCCTGGGCCCTGACAAAGGACAGAGAGAGCCCGGCTGGATGTTCTCAATGACAGGGTCCAGGCTCCTGATTTTCAGCCCTGGCGAGTCCAACTCTCCTGCCAGGGCTTGTGCTAAGCAGTCACAGCACAGACCCCGGCAGAAAACCCCAAGGGGTCTTGGTACAGGACAAACCCCCATTAAGCCAAGTTTGCTTCTTTTTCTAAGCCCTGATCCAACCGTCCTCCCCCTTCCTCCTGGTCTTCCAGCCCTTGGTAGGGGCCTCTCACCTTCAGGATGGGGTACACTTTCCCCTGATAATCCACTCCCCATTGTGTAAGAAAGCGTCCCTGCCCCATTCTGTCAACATCTACCAAGCTGCGGATGAGGACATAATACACTGTTGGGATCAGCATATGCCCAGTAGACAAGGTAGCCACATGGACAAGGTGCCTCTCATCCTGCTGCTCACAGCCCTTTGCTCCAGGAGAGTCACCCACTGCATTTTGTGTAGAGTCACCATCACGTGGGCATTCCTCATTCCCATGAGACCTGTGCTCTTCGACAGCTCCTTCTTCTTTTCACCCGCTACGACCCCCAGTTTTAATACACAACACAGACCTGGAGCTCATTCCACATATATTGAGTTGAAATTACTCGAATGACAGATAACTGAGTCCTGAATATTGGTGTCACTGGAAATAACCTGGGGATCACTATAGACTATTCACTGAAGCCATCAACTCAGGGGGCTCTTGGGACTCCTAAAGTGGGGGCTGGGGAACAGTCATGGTAAGATATCAAAACAAAGAGAAAAACATTATCCAGTCATGAACAAATCCAGTAGTTGCTTATCCACAAACAAAGAAATCAAAACTTAACAGCTGGAAAAATAAAGCAAGAGACAATGAATGATCTGGAGGAGGCTGGTGAGAGGGTCCCCGGTATAATGCTTGCACCCTCGATGTACACCTTACGGTTTACAGAGTGCATAGAACATGGATTTAGTCTCCCTAACATCTATGGCAGTACCCCATGAAATGCAGGGATCACAGCATGAATGTCTGACCCATTCAGATAAGGAACCTGGGTTCCTAGAGGCTTGGTCATAAGGTGGCACAGCTAGTCAATGCTAGAAAAAGTGCCCCCAGCCCAGTACTGTTTTCACTGTGCCCCAGATTAACAATCATTCATTCGTGTTACAGAGAAGGCTGCAAATAGAGATAAGTAAAGTTTAGAAAGTCATGTAGCTTGTTCACAGCTTCCACAAACCCATAACCCAGGGTAACCCTGAAAGCTTGGATGAGAAAAATGTAAGACAAATAAAAAGCAGGCTTTTATTAGGTGAGTAGTAAACTTGTGATGCTTATTGGATAACAGGCACTCATGCAACCCTATTGTGTGCCAAGCTCTGTTCTAGGTGCTTTGTTTCCCATGGGAATTCTATGAATTAGACATGGCCCCCGCCCTCAAGGGCCTACTTTAAGAGACAATACTGCCGAGAAACAGAAATGTCTTTAAAGGCAGTTGGGAAAATTCATATCTGATGAGCCAAATAGGTTAGTGAGGTAATGTGGGCAGCTGAGGAGGGTTTCCAGGTCCTCGGGGGCTGATCATGAGTCTGCATTTGGACACTTGACAATGATAGAATCCTGGACAGAGCCACAAGGCTCTGTGTTCTGATTCAAGGCACCATTTCTCCAACTCTCATGCCAAGTCACCAGGCGTCTTCAGGACTCTTCTCATCTCTTGGAAGGTCCTAAGATTCATGGCCCCTAACCTGCTCCATCACTGTTAGCCTCATCCTGAGAGAGCTCTCCCAGGCTGAGTTCTCCAGAGAAGAGTCTCTTTACATTAACTCTTCATTTTTTTTCTGCATTCAGGCAGAAATATAGAACATACATTTCCAGCCATAGATCAGTATCACATACCACACGCATGGCCACCTTAGGGCCTTTGCACATGCTTTTGCCTTCTGCCTGGAATCCATCCCCATCCCCATCCAATCCATCACGCCTCATAGCTCCTCCCCATTCAGATCTCTCCTCCGAGGGTCACCTACTTAGAGATATTCACCTTACCTACAATAGCATTCCCTCCGATCATCTCCATCCGCTTGCCCTGTTTTTGTTTGTTGCTTGTTTTTTATAAATCCGACCATTACATAAAAATGTTCTCTATTTCCTTGTTTGTTCATGGCCTCCTTTAGAACGTAATCTCCATTTATGGAAATAATTTTGCTTTTATTGACCACTGTGTCTCTAGTTCCAGTAAAGTGACTGGCACAAAGTAGGCCCTCAATTACTGTTTGTCCAATGAATGAATGAATGACCACAGAGTTCATGTTTCTCAGATTACTTGTTGTTGAACACCAAAGCCAATGCTAGATTCCAAAAGAAATTTTCCTTTCTTTTTCTTTTTATTCTTTTCATTCTTTTTTGAGACAGGGTCTCTGTCTGTTGTCCAGGCTGGAGTGCAGTGGCGCAATCATAGTTCACTGCAGCCTCGAGCTCCTGGGCTCAAGTGATCCTCTAGCCTCAGCCTCCTGAGCAGCTAGGACTACAGGTGTGTGCCATCACACCTGGGTAATCTTTATTTTTAGTAGAGACAAGGTCTCACCATGTTGGCCCAGGCTGGTCTGGAACTCCCGGGCTCAAGCAATCCTCTGGCCTCAGCCTCCCACAGTGCTGGGATTACAGGTGTGAGCCATGGCACCTGGCCCTTCCCTCATTTCATGTAACATCTCTAGAGCAATTGCACTGACACTTTATTACCATCATGGCCATTACCACTGATGTTATTATTTATTAGTATCACAGTTCATATTTTTATAATTATCCATCAGATTAATATGATCTTAATAATTAATTGAGTGCCTATAACATAACACGAGTGCGCTGGCATACAGCAATCACTTGATTAATATTTTTCAGTCACTCTCTTAATAGAGTCTCTATTAGCCAAGTACATCGTAATCATAATGGAAGGCATATGACCATCCAGCAGGACTCATCGGCCACACTGACAAGTTTTTGGGTAGGGGCTTTCACATCTATTTTCTCACTTATTCTCAACAGCCCCAAGAGGTAAGTATGCTTATGTGCCAAGGTCACAGTTAGTAATTGGAGTACTGATGCAGACCCGAGCCTGTTTGACTCCAAGCCCCATGCTTTTCCCCCAAAATCGTACTACCGGACTAAAACTATCCTGCACTAGGAAAAGTTTTGCCTTCTCCATTACTCCAAGAATAAGCTCTGGTTTATTTGCCTGTAAAATGAATGGGCTGACCTGAGAGACCCTTAAGGTACTTTGCAGTTCTAAGAGCCGTGATTATCTCTCTCCTCTGGTTGATGCGAGCAGATCCATTCTCATGAGTCACCTGCCTGTCTCTGCAAGTTCAAATTTCTTTAAAAGACCCTCAGATGATAATCTGCCTGCTTACTTTACACCCCCTTCCACTTCTCAGAGCACTTCCCATCTCTGAGTAGAACCCAGGACCTCTCTCTCTCTACCTCACTTCCCTCCTTTCAGGAAAAGGCTCTCCCGGAAGGCCCTGCTCCCCTGATAGGCACCCCCTCATTAGAAACCAGTGACGTTCTCTTTCAGTTGGCCTCATCATGTTCTTCCTGGTTTCGCCCAGAGTCGCTGCCAAGACTTCCCACCTTGCCCATCTGGCAAACGTTTAACTCCTTTATGTTGGAGCTCAGTGATCAGAAGGAAAGTGAGACATGTTTCCGCTGACAACCCCTAAGTCCACCGAGCAAAAGAAGCTGGACCAGCTTCTTCATCAGTTTTCTGAGTAAGGGGAGAGGACTCAAGCCAGTCTATTAGAACTAAAGTCTATTTTCCCCAAACACAAGCAGTCACTGGCAAAGTGGTGCTCCCATGTGGTTTGGAAAAAAGGCTCTGACCTTCTAAGCTGCAGGCACCAAAACACGGTGTGGACTCACCGGTGGGGAGAACAGAGGGGGTTTATGATCCACTTAAAATATGTGTGTAAGGAAAGCAGGGATTTGACACCTGTTTCCCTTTCCACTGATATTTATGACAGCTGAGGAATCTTACCCTGCACAAAAGCCTCGGCTCCATGCCCAATCCTTCTAGCTTTTTTTTTTTTTTTTCAATTTACGCAAACATTTTCATAGAAAAGCATAAATCCCATCTTGTCGTGAGAAAGGACAGTTCCAACTCCTACTGGGGTGAAGAGCATTTTTCTACAGGTCTTGACAGCTCAGTCCCAATCTCTGTTTTAAGAGCATGAGCCTGAATGTGCGGCTATGTTCTTCTCCTCCAGATCCAGGGCAGGCAGTGGGCAACTTTCAGCAGTTACTTATGAATGGAGGTCAAGACTATAGCACACAGTATACACGCAAACAAGAGGTGGTATTGGAAGGAGAACCTGTCCCTCCTGGCTCTTTTCAGTGTCTCTTACTCCTAAA
Organism: Hylobates moloch; assembly: GCF_009828535.3. Classification (NCBI taxonomy): domain Eukaryota; kingdom Metazoa; phylum Chordata; class Mammalia; order Primates; family Hylobatidae; genus Hylobates; species Hylobates moloch. The sequence goes on along the minus strand of NW_026652283.1, from coordinate 4,048,474 downwards.
GTACTACTACCTTTCTCTTGGAAAGTGGATGGATATGATTAATCTATCAACAGATACTTGAGCGCTCCTTGTTCTCCACCCATCTACCCCTGCCATCAAGGGCCAGAGTCCTGCCAGGCACTCTGGGAACACTACAGGCAAGGTGTTCCCCTGCCCCTGAGAAGGTGACAGTCTTTTTGGAGGAGGGCACCATTATGGAAGCTAAGTGGTAAATTTCAGAGCTGGAGGTGCCCTTCAAGATTATCTGATCTAAATCTCCTCATTGCATAAATGTGGAAACTGAGGCCTGGAGGAGCTAATTGGTGGCAGCCAAGGACTAAACCAGATCATCTAATTTCTGATCTAGTGTGCTTTTTGTTATGTCATTAAAATCACTATAAAAATTATTTAGCACCTGTCTTTGGAATAAGATACTAAACAAAGCACATTTAATAGACATGGTCCAGGCTGTTTGCCCAAAGCTTCATGTTTAGAACAGAGAAGTGATCCCATCACTGCAGACAGCTCTATTAAAAAGGGCACTGCCGTAAGTGCACACACACTGAACCAGAGGAAAAATTACACAAACCATGTACTGCTTTTATCATAAAATTACACAAACCATTCTTGGTGGAATGACAGTTACAGTGACTCCTGTAAGTTATGTCAGAAACTGGGAGGTGGATGAGTATCTGTGGTTTGGCAGGATACAGGGCAAGAAGGTAGGCCTATAGAGGGAAACTGAATTAAGATGACAGACGTAGCACACACTCCAGCATCACCCTTTCACTCGCAAACCCTAGAAATGGCAAACTTTAAAAGTCCATAAAATGCTGTGAAACAAAAAGTCTAAGGTGACTGAAGAATGACAAGTCTGGGAAGAACATCGCCAGAGGCCAGCTCATGCATCTTTTTACTTATTTATCTTGGAGACGGGTTCTCACTCTGTCACCCAGGCTGGAGTGCTGTGGCACATTCATGGCTTACTGCGAACTCTGCCCCCTGTGCTCAAGCAATCCTCCCACCTCAATCTACTGAGTAGCTGGGACTACAGGCACACACCACCACGCCTGGCTAATTTTTGTATTTTTGCAGGAAGACGGGGTTTCCCCATATTGCCCAGGCTGGTCTCAAACTCCTGAGCTCAAACGATCCGCCTGCCTTGGCCTCTTAAAGTGCTGGGATTACAGGCACGAGCCACCGTGCCCAGCTGCTCATGCATCTTTGAGGTAGGGCTTCACCCACATGCACCTCCAAAAAGGCCTCTGAAAAGACTTGTCTGCATTTTCTTAAAATCTAGAGAGAAGAGAATTCTGAAGCCACCCAGGCCACACTTTCTAATCCTGCCCGAATCCTCATAGCTAGGAGCCCAAATTCATCTTGCTTCATCCAAAGGTCACTCTCATTTGCTGGGGTGGTAGTGGCAGGAGAAACCCAGCTGCACTTTGTCAGTACTGCACAACCCCTCCATCAAGTTGGACCGTATTAACTAATGGAATGCCTGCTGCAACCTCCTCACCCACCCTAGCCTTTTCTTCTACAGTTTTTTTTTTTTTTTTTTTTTTGAGACAGAGTCTCGTTTGTCGACCAGGCTGGAGTGCAGTGGCGCGATCTCCACTCACTGCAAGCTCCGTCTCCCGGGTTCACACCATTCTCCTGCCTCAGCCCCCCGAGTAGCTGGGACTACAGGTGCCTGCCACCACGCCCAGCTAATTTTTTGTATTTTTAGTAGAGACGGGGTTTCACCGTGTTAGCCAGGATGGTCTCGATCTCCTGACGTCATGGTCTGCCCACCTCGGCCTCCCAAAAGTGCTGGGATTACAGGCGTGAGCCATTCTTCTACCGTTTATAGAAACCTGTAGCTTTCCAAACTTTGTGAGTCTCCCCAGAGCCCTTCTTCTGGTTTCACTTTCTAACATGCCCAGGAGCCTGGCACCCCACCCTCTTGCAACATGCTCTGGATCCTGGGAAGGCTTTTCTGATTGTCTCTGCAGTAAGGGTCATGAATTGGCCTCTCTCACCCAACTGCCCTGTGATTAAGCCACTAACTGTTAAGCACCGCAGTGTAATAAAGTCACCAGCTCATTTTATGGAAGATATTTTTCTCAAGAGTCCAAAGTGCCTTCTAAGTGTTATACTGCCCCATTACTTTATTGCATTAGAAGCCAAGAAGATTGTGTCTAAAACCTTAGCCAACATTTCTGTGCCTGTCCTGTTTGAGCTTTCTTTCCCTTCATTTGGTTCACTGAAATCCACTGAAGCCACCAGTATAGCTTCTGCCTCTGGATCAGTGGTCAGTTCTCAATTACCAATTTGTGGATCAGCTTTTTGTGGGTCCTCACTTGCTGTTGGCTATTGTGAGGTGCGATCTTACAGAAGACAGACCATTCCATGCACACGATAATGAGGAAAACAGACATGTGCACAGTTAAGAGCTACACATAGAAACTTAGAATGGCCCGGGTCTGGATAGCTGGTCAACCCCAGGGACCAGGTGATGTGTGGTGAGCTCCTCGTGCCTAAGGGGGAAGAAGCTCACCTGCTCTTCCAAGAGAACTTGCTTCTAGGGGCCGCTCGGTATCCCTAACATGCTTAGCAGGATACTGCAAATGCTTGTTGATGAACAGGAATCATCAGTTAATCCATCTGCAGGCTCTAAACACCCACAAGGGATTTGAATTCACTACTGAAGCAGCAGCAAGGCAGCAGCTGTCACTCAGCACCTGCCACAGGGGAACTGGCCAGATTTCAGAAAGGGTCCTTCGAGGCCAAAGATGGCAGCAAGGAGGGATTCCAGGGGGATCAGGGGTGACAGCTGGAGTTGAAGGGGAAGATGCAGAGAGGAGCTTGAGGGGGAAAGGGGAAAGGGTGTGCAGAAAGCAAGTAACCCTGTATGAAAAGAGGAAGAAAGAGGCAAAATGGAAAAGGGGTGACCCTCAAACAAAGCCAGAGGGCACTAAGAGGAGTTCTGGTAGGAAATCTCGGATCAGCTTTCCCAACGATACCTCCTTGCTACAATTTTGGCCACCAGAGGGCTCCTGTATTCCAAAAATATTATGGAAAATGACAAATGTCTCCAATATTTTGCACTCCAAGCATACACATGTGAAATTAGCAGTTTCTGTTTATGTGCATAAGCGATTGTCTTTGAAGACTTGGAGATTTAATTCTGATTTTGACACTGTGTCCCCAAGTAAACAATATCCTGGACATCAACCTCTCTGCTCTGTTTCTCTATGTGCAAAAAATGGAGAAGCTATCCCATATCTTGTTACAATTTACAGCCAGAATTAGGTGGGGGAGAAGTAGAGGCAGAAAATGGCTCTAGCAATTAAGACTTAAGACTGCAGAGATATAGATCATCGCTTCTCTATGATCCTATGTATTAAGGATGACAAGACCTGTATCTTGGATGTTTGCACCATCCTTGCCCTGGTGAAACTCATATAGAGAAAAAAATAACACACATGTGTTTGGTAAAAGGCTCAGGTTAATGTACCAGTTCTGTCCATGTCTAACTACGTGACCTTAGCTTAAACCCCTAACCTCATTAATTTGTTTTCTCCTCTATAAAATGTAAAAGGTTCTTATCTCACAGGTTGGACATGAGAATTGAATTCCATAATGTCTTTGAAGGGGGTTGGCACATGGTAAAAGCTCATTATTTATGCATTAACTTAAGTATGCCCTGCAAGTGAGATTGACATTACCAAGAATCCTAAGAATTGCAAAACTGGCACACACTGGGCATCCTCAGCATGAAAAGACTAAGAATGACATCATGTCTGCCTTCAAATATTTGAAGAGCTATCACGTGGAAGAGGGATTAGAGCTCTTCTTCTATGTCATCCCAAGAAGTAGAAATGGGACCCAGGGTGGATTAGGGAATCAGATCAAGCCTGATAGAAAATTATATGAATTGCCTAACACATAAAGCTTTCCAAAAAAATGGGGTGAGGAGATCAAGTTAGCTCACATCTGGGGGTGTTCAAGGAGAAGCTGGATGAGCAATGTCAGAGAAGTTGTAACGCCGATTCTTGCATCAGATGGGAGAGGCTAGATTTGATGACCCACTAGAACCTCCCCAACTCAGGGAATTCTATGGTTCCTCATTCCAAGCAAAGGGAAAAAAGCATTGTTATGTCTCGTAGGAGCTCATGTTGGTCAAAAGGATGGTCTTCCAGCCTGGCAGCTGTAAATGCGTACACTTCCCCATGTCGTGCCCTCCCTGTGCATCTGGCCAGCCCTGATCATATCCCTGGCCATAGAGAATGGCCAGGGCCCAGACATTGGATAATAGCCAAGACAACTGCTATTCACATCAAAGATGTTTGATCTTTGATCATACTCATTATTTGTGGAATGACTGATTGGTGTTCCTGACACAATAGTGGATGACCAAAGGAAAGTAGGGATGGAGGGCAAAGCTGTAAATAAGGAATGAATACGTGATAAAGAAAGGGGTGGGCTGGACACGGTGGCTCACGCCTATAATCCCAGCACTTTGAGAGGCCAAGGCAGGAGGATCACGAGGTCAGGAGATTGAGAACATCTTGGCTAACACGGTTGAAACTCTGTCTCTACTAAAAATACCAAAAAAAAAAAAAAATTGCTGGGCATGGTGGCGGGCACCTGTAGTCCCAGCTACTCGGGAGGCTGAGGCAGGAGAATGGCGTGAACCTGGGAGGCAGAGCTTGCAGTGAGCCGAGATCATGCCACTGCACTCCAGCCTGGGCGACAGAGCGAGACTCCGTCTCAAAAAAAAAAAAAAAGAAAAGAAAGAGGTGTAGGATGGGTACAGTGGAGCACACGATTGCCTCACTGTTCAAGCATCTTTAGATCCAGAGCTGTGTGACCTGGGGCACTTTCCTTCTGTCTCTTCCTCTATCTTATGTTGAGAACAGCTCTTTCTCTCACAGCAAGGGAAGTCTGTCAAGAGGCAGAAGTCTAGACATAATGACTTCTGGATGTCCTTCCTCTGTATAGTGCCAGTGCAAAACGAGATTCCACTTAGACCTTCTCTCTAAAGAGGATTTTCATAATTTTACTAAAACAAAATGGGAAGAGAAAGAGAAGGCATTCCTAGCTGTCATGGAAGGACTCTACCAGAAAAGAATCAGGGAAAGGAAAGTATCTCAGGAGTCAAAGCATGAAACTGCAATCTAAAGAAACTTAGTTTTGCAACTCAACTTGATTATTAACTAGATGTGCAATTATGAACAATATCCAAGCTTCAATTTCTTTATCTGCAAAAGACAGTTAATAATGTCTCTTAAAGTTTGCTTAAAACTGCCTGGCACAACGCTTGGCACAAGGTGGTATTCAGATCATGGCACGTTGCTCTTGTTATTATGGATTAAGAACCAGTCAGGATCAAGGAAACTTGAACAGTCCCCGCTCAGAAAAAGAACATGTACGTGTACAGAGTCTGAAGAGAGATGTAGGTATGCTTGCCCTGAAGGTGCAGCCATGAGACTGTGTCTGGAGTTATATAAACTGAAGTGGTGTCTGGACAAAATGCATAGAGTCTGGTTTGGGTAAGGAAAGAGGAAGAGGACATGGATGTGTACAACATGTAACCAAATGTGCACAGTGTCAGTCACCTTAAAAAGAAACGAATTGGACCATGTTGTATTGCTGCAAGAGAGCAACATTCTCCACACGGCTGGACTCAGGAAAGTAAATGGGCCCTTGTTGCATATAAGGCTGCCTGAGAAAAAGCAAACATTGACTCCCAGAAACAGTCTTAAAGTAATGGGCACGTCATAGGGCAGATGGTAGCCAGCTGCTCTCCAGTTTTTCTGAGACCAGCAGAATAGGAGATGTTCTATGACTGCATCAGGAGGGAATTCATTATCCCCAAAGGCTCGCCAACCCTCAGGTCTGTTAAGACCATTGATATTACTGACTGAGGGAGGTTATGAAGTAGCCTTCTTAAGTGCTTTAAATATAAGGCTATTATTCATGTTTTGGGGACGATGTCTCCCATCTTCACTACACTGCCACCTGAATACCAGTCATGGGCTATGCTATCCCAAAATGCTGGCTATAGGAATTGCAAATGTTTCATTGGTAAAATGGAAAACTAGCATCATTTTTAGTTCACAGGATCACGATTTGTACCACAGCCATGTGGATGCGTGGTAGAGAGTGGAAGGAACCGAGTCCCAACTATTGATCCACAGCATCTGCACTGTTAGGCAACATGCCCTGCCAATGAAGCAGGGTACCAAATACTTTAGTAGTCTCCTCCATTACTCTGCAGGGCAAATATAATCATCTTTCCTCTGCGGAGGAGGACTTGAAGAGATCGGTTAACTCTTTTCAAAAGTTAAGCAATTTCCTTCTTGAGAGCTTGAAGTGGGACGGAATGCAAGTCACCTGTCCTGCCTGCAAGAACTTCTTGTACCTCCCCCTCCAATCCATCCTCCTCGATTCAGCATGAAGGGTCTGCAATTCCAGTGGATTCAGACTTTTTTGTTACCAGGACCCACAGTAATAAGTATATTTCATACCATGATCCGGAACATACACAATTACACACACACAAACACATTTCATGAACCAATACTTACAGCACACACAGATTTTCATATTTTTCTATTCCATTCTGTTCTCATCCATTCTATGTTTTAAATATCAGTCATGACCTGAATTTCCCTGTATAACCTGAAGTTTGAAAAAACATGTTCTCACCACTGATCTCTCCCACCTATTCAAAAGACTGTAGCTATTCTCCATTTCCTACAAAATAAAGTCCAAATTTCTTAAGAGGACAGATAAAACCATTTATCACTCTGCCTTCTAGCTCCAGTTCTGCCATCTTCACCTGAGCTCACAACACACCTGGCAACTGGCCTTTCCTAGGAGACCCAAGCCCCACTACAGAGTCTCACTCTCTGCCTTGCTCAGGCTCTACCCACAGGCTAGATGCACTTCTCACTACAAGAAAAACTGCTCTTTCTCCTTAAGAAATATCCCAGACATCACCCCCTTCTGAAGACTACCCTGACCTGCCCAAGCAGACCTAAACTCTGCACCAGCTTTCCACAGTCTAGGAATTCTTTTTTGTATAGCGTGTAATGATCATCTGACCCTCCTGGTGGCTTAGATGTCTTTCCCTATTTCTGAATTGGTAGGAATACACTTTTAAATCCTTTCCTTTATGATTGGCACCTGCCTTTTTCTTTCTCAATCTTCAGCCTCTTCCCCCTCCCCATCTGCGTACATCCCAGAGCCCCCATACAACTGGAAGATCACAGGGAAGGAAAAAGGAGAATGGTCAAAGTTAGTTGTGGCAAACCAATCTGGTTCTTGTTTTTCTTCCTCCAAATTTGCAGTCCTGTTTCCAGGAGATGCAAGCTTGGCAAAGGCATAACGTGATTCATCTGAATCACAAGAAGTTGGAAAAGGCAAGATGAGGTGGAGAAACCAAGGCAGAGTGCGAAGAGTGGCTGGCTCAGGCTACAGAACCAGTGCAGGAACTGACAGTACAAACAGAATAAATAATACTGATTCACAGGCCAGAGAAACCCTGTTGCCAAACACATGCCCTATTGCAGTCTCAGCTGGTAGGCTGTGGATGGCCTGATTTACAACCAGTCTCAGAGTTTAATGAACTCTCAGGTCACCTTTATCTATATAAAAATAACAACAAAAAGACCCCTAGTACTTTGCAGTTTTCAAAGCAATTACTCACACATTATTCCATTTCATCGTGGAGTGTCAGAGCTGTAAGGGACTTTAAGAGGTCAATTAGCTTAATCCCTCATCCTGCTGCAGATGAAAAGGAGACTGAGAATAGGCAAGTGACTTGCCCAAGGTCACACCCGTGTTAGCAGCACAGTGCAATGCTCTTTTTTTACCAAACTACAGTTCTCACATACAGAAGCAGCCAGTGCTCCAATGGTCTCTTGATTCAGAGCCCTCTAAGAGTTTCACTCTACCTGGATTTCAAAGCCCTTCAAAGGAGGGAGGGTGGTGCCTGCCTTATTTTTCAAAGATTCCCAAGCGCAGAGATTCTACGGCATCTCTCTGGTCAACTCTTTTTTTTTTTTTTTTTTTTTAAGACGGAGTCTCACTCTTGTTGCCCATGCTGGAGTGCAATGGCGCAACCTCGGCTAACTGCAACCTCCGCCTCCCAGGTTCAAGCAATTCTCCTGCCTCAGCCTTCTGAGTAGCTGGGATTACAGGCAATTACCACCACGCCCGGCTAATGTTTTGTATTTACCATGTTGGCCAAGCTGGTTTCGAACTCCTGACCTCAGGTGATCCACCCACCTCGGCCTCCCAAAGTGCTGGGATTACAGGAATGAGTCACCGCACCCGGCCTCCGGTCAACTCATATAATTTGCTGCCACAATCGGCTAATCTGGTCTTCACAGTATTGTATCCCCATTATCAAGAGTGTCTAAGCTATTAACTCACCAGTAACAGGTGCCAAATCGCCTCTTCTTCTGCACAAGATGTTCATTTAAAATCAAATTGCACATAAATCCCTCCAGTCCCAACTCATTTCCCTCAGCCCTCGGCCTTTTTTGGTCTTCTTTCCCGTTGGTGCTCCCAATCCTGCCTGCTGAGCGTCTCTAAGATGACGTTGGGAGGGGAAGCTGGGTGGCCTGGGGGAGCAGCTACGGAGTTGTGCTGGAGCGGGCGGGCAAGTCACAGGGCTTTAACCACCCCGCGCCCACAGGCCCCAGGAAGGGGTACGGCGATCGCCTGATCACTACACTCATGGACTCTTCCAGACCGGCTCCCTCATCTTACAGATGGGGAAACTGAGGCCGGGAGTGCAGAAGGGGCTTGCCAAGGAAGTTAGTAAGACTAAGCTGGGAGAACACGCCAAGTTTCCACACTCCCAGGCCAGCTCACTTCCTCTACTGTCCGCCTTTCCCTTCTTCCATGAGGAAACTGAAGCTTAGGGAGGTGGAGAGATGACCTAGGACCGCTCGGCTTCCCCAGGCCGGGTCCAGGACCAGAAGCACGGAGAGAGGGGAAAAAGGGAGGCCGGGACCGGGCATTCCCCACGACGGGTAGATGTGGCGCACAACTCCAGGGGGCACTGCTCGCCCCGTGGTCTACGTGCCCCCCGGCCTTTCGTGCCCTGCTGAAGTTGGGGAGAGGGCGCGGGGAAGAAAGGCAGGTGCCCTGACCCTCCAGAAAACCAGCCCCTCGGGGCCACCCGGAGTCGGGGAGGCCTGGCCCCCGGCACTGCCCACGGCCTCTCCTCCGGGGAGCGGGGGACGGGGTCCGAATGCCTTTCCCCCATTCAGCGGGATTATCCCTTTTGAATTGTTTTAAAAAAAAAAACAAAAAAAAAAAGCTGCAGCTAGCGAACCCTGCCTGACAACACCGAAGGAATTTTTCCCAGGGATCGGCCGAAAGCTGACTCACATTTAAAGACTTGCCCGAAGTGGTCATGCCCCTCTGAGCAAATACCACAGGCATGCGAGCACGCGTCCGCGGCCTCCTGGCGGCGCGGCCTCCAGGCGCGGCCGGCGATTGGAGCAACGCAGCGCCGCTTCTCCCCCGCGCAGCCAATCGCAGCGCCGCGCCTCTGGGTTGCTAGCCGGGCCGCCGGGCGCAGGGAGGCGCGGGCGGGGAGTCGTCCCTGCTGGTTTCCTGGCCCCGGGCGGGGGCGCGGCGCGCGGGAGGCTCAGGCAGTGGGTTTCGGCAAGTAGGGCCCGGGAGGCAAAGCCCAGGAAAGGGCCGAGCCACCTACGCCGCAGGCCCTTTGAGCCCCGAGGTCCCTCTCCGGAATGTGCGCCCCTGCGAGAGGCGCTCGGCCTGGGCCCGGCTTGGAGGCGCATTGCTGCGCATCTTCCCCGGACCGCAGGAGCCTGGCCTGCGAGCCACCGTCGCCTGCCTCAAAACTCCGACGCCCAGCAGTCATCTCCTGGCCACTCCACCATTGCAGAAGGCAGCGGGGGGCGGGGGGCACGGGCTCATAAATCGCGAAAGAGCAGTCAAAGACCCTAGTTCACAGCTACATTACAACCAGATTAACGTGCGATCCTGGCCAAGGCTTCTCACAATTGTAGTTCTTGTGTTTTTGGTTTTTTTTCTCGTGTTTCAAATGAGAGGTTTGAGCAGGATCATTAAAGTCCTTGGCGCTAAGATTCAGGCTCTTGTAAGAACTGAGATCCAGTTCTTATATTTCAGCCCCAAACGATTTTCCACGCAGCGGCCCAAGTGCTTTTCTCAACATGTAAATGGCATCATGTCATTCCCCCACTTAGAACCTCTGAGTATCTCTGTCCCTCTCCATCCAGCCTTATCCCAGTGGTCTTTCTGGGCTGCTTGAAATTACTACCCCTCTCCCCCAGCTTTCTCTTGCCTCAGGCCTTTGCGCATGCTGTTTCCTTCACTGTCTCTTGGCCAATTCCTAACTCATCCTTCAGGTCTCCGCATAAATGGCACTTTACTAGTGAAGCCTTCCCTGTGCCCCAATCTGAATGAGGTCCCACTGCTACTCCCACGTGGCACCCTGCGGTTTTCCTTCATACCTATATTCAAAGCTGTAATTTTCTAATTTTATTTACTTACTATCTCTTCCACTAGAAAGGACAGAGGCCACTTCTATTTTGTACCCCATCCTCAGGACAGTTAAATCATCCCCAGGTAAGTAAAGAATTATCATACCCATTTAACAGATAAGGTTGTGGAAGTTGAGATAACTTACCTAGGTTCAGATAGCCAAAGATGTTAGAACCTATCTTTCTTGTCTTCTACTCTGTCAGGAAATTAGATTATAAAATAATAGGCCTTCCAAGAAATAGCAAATAAATTGCTAGAACAGATGGCTTTAGCACTTTAGATGCTGCGTTTTGCCCCTGCCCTTCAGGACTCTTTCCATACCAATGAAAGTTCCATTCCTTTATTCATTCAACAAATATTTATGGTGTGTCTATTATAAGCTAAGCAGCACAATCTTAAACAAGAGATTTTCTTTCCAGAATCTAGAGAACACTAGTTACACAGTAAGGCCTTTTCTGCCATGGAGCAGTATCCAAAGCGTCCATTTAGTTAAAAATTTTGGTCATCTTTTCTGATATTTTGTTTATTTTGGTGTCTGTTCTGATATGTGGTAGGCTTAGCCTACCAGACACATGTATATATAGATGTATACCTACCATATGTGTGTGTGTATATATATATATATATATATATACGCACACATCCTTTTTTTTTTTTTTGAGACAGAGTCTCACTCTGTTGCCCAGGCTGGAGTGGTGGTTACGATCATGGCTCACTGCAGCCTTGGCCTCCCTGGACTCAAGTGACCCTCCTGCCTCAGCCTCCCGAGTAGCTGGGACTACGGGTGCACCCCACCACACCTGGTAATTTTTGTGTTTTTTTCTAGACACAAGGTTTCGCCATATTGGCCCAGGCTGATCTTGAACTCGTGGGCTCAAGTGATCCTCCCGCCTCAGCCTCCCACCCTGCTGGGATTACAGGTGTGAGCCACCATGCCCAGCTGCCTGTATTTTTTATTGGACTAAAAAATGCATTCCCAAACTTGGTCAAAAAATAAATTTCTTTTAAAATGTATACTGCTGTTAGGCAGGGCACAGTGGCTTAGGCCTGTAATCCTGGCACTTTGGGAGGCCGAGGCGGGCGGATCACCTGAGGTCGGGAGTTTGAGACCAGCCTGACCAACATGGAGAAACACCGTCTCTACTAAAAACACAAAATTAGCCAGGCGTGGTGGCGCATTCCTGTAATCCCAGCTACTCGGGAGGTTGAGGCAGGAGAATCGCTTGAACCTGGGAGGCAGAGGCTGCGGTGAGCCGAGATCACGCCACTGCACTCCAGCCTGGGCAACAAGAGCAAAACTCCATCTAAAAAATAAATAAATAAAATTTATACTGCTGTTTCTTTGAATTACCAATGTGATCCGGTTGCTAGTCATAGTTATCTCTAAAGGAAGATGCTAAGACAGGGAAGCTTTACACATGGCAAGAAACTTTTCTAGGTATTATCACCTCAGCTGTGATTCAGAAGCTGGCCTGCCTTCACCCCTACGGGTCCTGGGTATTCCCTCCCATTCCCTCTTGCCCCTCTAGCAAGTCACTGTCCTTCTAAGCCTCGTGCTCCTCATCTGGCCTGAATGCTTTCTAGCAATGAAGAATGTATGAAATGAAGAATTCCCTCACTTATTCAGCAAATATTTACTGGTCATGTGCTGTGCACTAGGCACCTTTCCAGTACTGGGACTATAATGGGAGCAAAACTTGTGGTTGCTGTCCTCAAAAAGCTTACCCTCCAATAAGGGAAAGACTGGTATAACCATCAGTCCATCCAATTAAACAACCACCAAGCTAGCAATCACACATTCACACATAATCATGCACTGAACTGAGTGCTATGGGTGAGTGCATTCGTGTGCTAAAGCCTTGTGGCAGGAGGGATCCTGCATTCAAGGAACCACTGAAAGCCACGCCGGACAGAGACAGGAGGAAAGGAAAAGAGGAGGCCAACCAATCGTGCGGCGCTCCGGAGAACGTGAGGACTGTGATATAGATCCGAAGAGCGATGGGAAACCACTGGAAGGTTTTAAGATGAGGGTTTCAAGTTCTAGTTTTTACTCTAGAAATATCATTAGCTGAGGCATGGGGCATGAATTAAGTGAGGTGAGGAGAGGGGGAGGAAGAGTGGAAGTGAGAAGACAAGTTCAGAGATCAGAGGTGATGGAAAACTGGATTGTAGTGATGATAGTGGGCAAGAGCGAGTCATCAGATTGAAGAGAATTCATCCATATTGAACTGTCCTCAAAGCTCAGTTTTCTCATCCCTGACACATTTTCTTCCAGTAAAACGTGCATACCAGATTGGAAACTCCAGCTTGTTCCAAGTCTACCAACGCTTGGCCTGGTCCGTGCTTGCTGTGCTTGCTCTCCTTCATCTGGAATACTGGCAGAGCTGACGTGGATGCGGATCCACAGAACTGTAAGTCTCCTACATGTGTCTGTATCTTCCTGCCTTCTCTGCCTTCCAGTGACTCAGTCCACCATCTCTGTCCTTACCTCCTTGGGCCATCTTTTGGAGCATGTCCTGGCCTTTCCGTGGGACTGGCTCCAGGAGAGGGGTTGCCCTTGGTCCCTGTGGCTCCCCATATGGTTCCACAGTGGAGGTTCAGAGCCTACAGTATGGACTCTGTGGGCAAAGTCTGCAGTGTGGACTCCGGGCAAAGCTGGTGGGAAGGGTGTGGCCAGCGTGAGGCCCCATTTCATTTCAGTCCTGTCCATCACTGCTTGCAGGCCCTGGGCCAATCTTGCCCCCCTCCTGCATACTGTTCCATGTGAGCCCTGGAAATGTCACTGGCCTGTTTCGCTTTCAGTTTCCTGGTACAAACACACACCCACGCGTGCACACACACACACCCGTGTGGCTGCCTCAGGCTGTGGTGCAGCGGGGATGCATCACCTGCTCCTTCAGGTCACCCACGTGGGAAATGAGCCTTGTATAACTGAGAAATGTGTGCTTTTCAATATTTTGCAAAGCTGTGCGCCCTTACAAAATCCAGTCTTTTCATTGAACTCCTCTACTGAACTCTGAGGGTGTCTCCACCTAAAAAGGGAGTGCTGTGGGTACCTCTGAGCCATGAATCCAGTCTGGCTGGCTGTCCACAGTAGGAATCACAGTGACTCCCCACTGTGCTGGCTGGGGGACAGTTAGCTTCACACCAGGGAAAAGTCCCTGGTCTCCTGGCCTTCTGCCTCCTGTGGCCCCTGGCAGTCCTTGGTCCCAAGAGAGCTTGGAGGAAAGGATGCGAATAGCTCCAGGCACCCAGTCATCCCTCTGGGAACCTCCACTCCTGAAGTGTGTGCAGAAGAAAGAAGGGGGTGCATCCCTTTTTCTATAAAAGACAGCGTTTGTTTAAAGCTCTGAGACCCACTCAGCAGCCGCTTGCCAAAACACAAGAGAAAGCAGGTTATCTGAGGGGTACATCTCTTTGCTATCTACCAGTTCATAATGCAATTAGCAGAATGACCTGGCCCTTCCCACAGTCTCCATTCATTCTTTCTTTCCTTTATTCATTCACCAGAATAATGAGTTACCCAAGAGCAGGGATCATATCGTATTCATCTGTGTATTCCCATCACTTAGCACTGGGCCTGGCACCAGAGAGACGCTTCAGTGAATGAATTCATTCAATGCCCATTTGCCAAGTGCTGTGCAAGATTTTGGAGGGTAACAAAACAAGTGTGGGACACAAATCCTTGCCTTCCAGGAACTTACAATCTAGGTGGGGGCACTCAGTTGTGCAACAGTGATTTATTGAGCTCTAACTTCGGGCCAGGGCAGCAGTAGGCGCCGCTGAGAAAAGATGAATGAACAAGTCCCCAAACCAAAAATAAGCAGCCCACTCCTCCAAAATAAACACCCACTCCCAGCATTAATTTTTTTAAATTACAATCACTCAGGGCTCAGGGCTTTCTTCTTGGCAGCAGCTGTTGGCTTCATAGCTTTGACCACTCTGCCACCTCTCCAGGATCCCACAGCCCATCTTTTGAGTGTCTGTTTTCAGTTCAAGACAGCGAGCTCATGCCAGCACTGGCAGAGGTGGGTCCCCAACTGCACACAGGCACCTACTGGTATAGGTCTGGCAGATTTGAGTTCGGATAGAGTTGCCATCACTTCCTTGCTGTCTAGAGCTGCACGCGTTAATATGCCATTCTGAGCCTCAGTTTCTTCATCTACAAAGATAACAACAAACATCCATAAAGCATTGACGCTGTGCCGGGCTCTGCTTTAATGTATTCAGTCCTCCCAGGAAGAGCAAAATTAAACCCAGGGAAGCGGCTCTCAGTGAGACCCCCTTGAACCCAACCCTGGCTTCAGTCTGGCTCCCGGGTCTCAAGCCCTTCCTTCAAGCCCTCTCGCTCACATGCCAGTAGCACAAAGGCGGAGGACACCTCCTGGCTTCCTTGCTCTTACGGAAACACACATCTTTCTGTCTGTTTCTCCAGGCCTTGACCTTAAGCCCCGGCCTGAGACTCCAGGCACGTCCTGACTCTCCTCCCTGCTGGGCTGCCACTCAGAGAAGTTTCCCTGAACTCACCCTCCTCTTTCCTGGGCACGCAGCCTCGGGTCAGCGGTCAGCGGTCAGGTCCTCTGACCGGTCTCTCAGCGCTCCCCTCTTCTAGTCCTGCCCCAGCAGCCTTTCAACCTCAATCGACTCCTGCTGTTCTCTCATCTCCAGGCTCTCTCACACTGCTTCCTTTGCCCCTTTCATCCCTGCCCCCCACTCGGCTCCCACATCCTGCCCTGGGGCCCTCTCCCTGGCCCCAAGAAGTCTGTCTCAGTATTGTTCTCCACTTCCAACATTAGCATTCCCCAAACCCACATTTGCATTTTGATGGCTCCTGTCCCAGCTAGGCAGGGGTACACTTTGATGCACATATATTTTGGAGAGGAAAGCTTTCCCCTGCACGGTGTCTAATTTTCCACTTTCATTTAAGTGCATTCTTTGGTTCTGGCCTGATGTATTCTGGGCCAAGGCAGACTTTAGCCAGCACCTTTAGGCTATGCTGCGGGTTATAAGATAACGGAAAGGCTTCGCTTCGTGGGAGCTCAAGGGAACAGAAGTCTCACTTCCCACGCCTCCCCAGTCCTACTCGGAACATCAAAGCTTCCTGCAAGCTCGCATCTGCAACCAGTGCTCTCCCCTCCCAGGCTCAATCAAGGGCCTTGGCCTGGAGCATTCCCCAGCACAGCTGCAAAAGCCGGAGATTGGGGCTCTCTGTGGTCACCCCTGGCTCGGACGTCCACCTGAGTTACGGACAATCTCGGGCCTTGATTCTAGGATAAGCCACCAGAAGTAGGCAAGAAGGATGGGTGGGGTAAAGAGGCCACCTTAGCCAATTGCCCCACATTTTCCCATGTATAGGATTTCACTCTGCTTTACGGGATGGAGAGAGAAAGTGCCAAGGGGCGAGACTGCATTCTCATCTAGGGCCTAGTGTTGGGGCTTTAAGTTTTTATATGCCTCCGGGTTGCTGGTGTTTAGCCAGACTCAGAACAGCTAAGTGCCAGGCAACAGAAAGGAATCTCCTGCCAGGTCTCCAGGGGTGTCAGGGCCACTTTGACAGAGGTTTAGGGTATTGCGATTTGCATGGCAGGACTTCCTAGGGTTTCATCTCAACTTCAGAGTGATTTACAATTCCTATTCCATTGAGAAGCTCTCAGTATTTATTTGCACCTTCAACTGAGTTCTTCTCCCTTCTTTTTTTTTTGAGATGGAGTTTGGCTCTTGTTGTCCAGGCTGGAGTGCAATGATGCGATCTCGGCTCACCACAACCTCCGCCTCCCAGGTTCAAGCGATTCTCCTGCCTCAGCCTCCTGAATAGCTGGGATTACAGGCATGCGCCACCACACCTGGCTAATTTTATATTTTTAGTAGAGATGGGGTTTCTCCATGTTGGTCAGGCTGGTCTCAAACTTCCCACCTCAGGTGATCCGCCTTCCTTGTCCTCCCAAAGTGCTGGGATTATAGGCGTGAGCCACCACGCCTGACCCGACTGAGTTCTTTCAGGCAAGTCCCTAAATAACATCTTATACATATGGCATGCCCATAGATACTGAAGCACTGTGGTGTGCAGAATCAGAGACAGGCAGCTGCAAAGGGCTGGGGTAGAGATTGTGGAGGCTCTGACCCCAGGGAGGCAGTGGGTCAGACTGACAAAACAAGTGGCGAAGGAGACACAAGAAAATCACAATTCCTCCTTCTCAGTCAGCATTTAACTAACACTGCTTGAAAGAGTTCTGTATTCCTGGTGCTGTGCTAATGACTGGGGTGGATGCAAAAATTAATAGAAGCTGGTCAGCCCAAATCTCAAGGAATTTATGTTCTAGTGAGGAATAAATAATTGCATCAGAGTTTTTTGGGTGTTTGCTTGTTTGTTTGTTTTGAGATGGAGTTTCACTCTTGTTGCCCAGGCTGGAGTGCAATGGCACAATCTCGGCTCACCGCAACCTTCGCCTCCCAGGTTCAAGTGATTCTCCTGCCTCAGCCTCCCTAGTAGCTGGGATTACAGGCATGTACCACCATGCCTGGCTAATTTTGTATTTTGAGTAGAGACAGGGTTTCTCCATGTCTGTCAGGCTGGTCTTGAACTCCGGATCTCAGGTGATCCACCTGCCTCGGCCTCCCAAAGTGCTGGGATTACAGGCATGAGCCACCATGCCCGGCCGCATCATAGTATTAATAATTACTGCCTACTATCACTTGCTTGTGTAGGGTGTTTTTACATGTATTACTTCAAACTTTCCTAGCAAGGTTATATCCTTTTGCCCATTTTACAGATGGTAGAAAAAGGCTCAAATTAAAGAGCTTATGGTCACACTGTTAGAAAGTTGCTGAGCCGGAATTCAAACCCATTGCAACTTCACTACTTAAGCTCCTGACCTGGCACCACACTGCAAGGTGAGACCAAACTCTAGTACCCACGGACATGAAACAACAAAGTGCTATGGCAATTCAGGTAGGAAGGGCCCACATCTGGCCATGGGAATCAAGACTGGATCCATAAAAGACAACTGTTTTAACAGTATCCTGAAGGGGCAGGGGCAGGAGTCTGTAGAGGGGATGGGAGACATTTAAAGCACTGACATGCACTGGGGAAATAATGAGTGGCCCTGGGGTATAGGGTCTGAGAAGAGGAGAGAACAGGTTGGCACCAGAATGTAGAGAGCTCTGCCTGTATCTGGGCACAACTCTGTAGGCATTAGGGGACCACTGAAGAGATTTTGAGTACGGTTGTGATGTAAGAAAAGAGATATTTAGGAAGAGAAATCAAGACGACACATGTAAGGTAACCTGGAATAGGAAGAAAATAAAATGACAGAGGAGATTCAAGCCATTAAAATGGTCCACGCGGCTGGGCACGTTGGGACCAGCCCCATAGCCAGGCTGCTCTCTTGACCCTGGGTCTTTGTCCGCAAAGCACTTTGGGAGGCCGAGGCAGGCAGATCATTTGAGGTCAGGAGTTCAAGACCAGCCTGGCCAACATGGTGAAACCCCATCTCTACTAAAAATGCAAAAAATTAGCCAGGTGTGATGGCGCATGCCTGTAGTCCCAGCTACTCAGGAGGCTGAGGCAGGAGAATTGCTGAAACTCGGGCAGCGGAGGTTGCAGTGAGCTGAGGTCACACCACTGCACTCCAGCCTGGGCGACAGAGCAAGACTCCGTATCAAAAAATAAAAAAATAAAATAAAATGGTCCAAGCAAGGGGCAAAGAGATACTGAACAAAGTAGCCTGAGAATGGCAAGGTGGTTTTAGGTGTCTGAAATGATGAGATGGAGATGGGGATCTGAAGCATGGAGTGAAGTGGGAGCTGCAGATACAGGCTTGGAAACTGCAGGTGAAAAGATGATGATGAAAGCCCTAGGAATGGATTAAATGGGTAGCAGAAGAAAAGAGAGGTGGGGATCCAATCTAGACTCAAGGGGAAAACAGGGAAGGTACGAAGCAAAGGAGGCAGAAAAGACACAGCGCGACAGGTACGGAGAAGCAACTTGGGACACCGAATGAGGAGAAGAATTCCCAAGTGGCTGACAGTGTTAAATATGTCTTCTCCTGATGGATTCCTTGCTTGACCAAACTTGAGGCAGGTTCCCGAACCTTCTTCAAGGCCCATCTGTGCACTTCCTTGTAAAATCTAATTTTAGCAAGAGCCTTGCCAAGTCAGTTTAGCAAGAACCTCACCACCACCCCACCTTCAATATCTGATTAGGCTCCACATCCTCCACCATGCCCCAGGTGACATCTCATCACCCTGGCCCAACTTCAGCGTGAATCCTGCTAAGTTGTTCAGCTAGAATCCCCTTATGTTTCCTCTTAGTAATTTTCCACCACTGACCCCTACCCTGCTCCTTGGCTATACATTTCTGCTGCATCAGAATTGAGCCCAACCTCTCCCCGCTTCCTGCCCACTGCAAAATTCCATTGCCATGGTCCCTACCCCTGTCTCGATGGCCCTGAATACAGTTTGCTTTACCATGCTTTAGCAAGTGTCATTGAATAATTTTTTAACAAGCCTCCCTACCTGAGTCACACCTACCAGGTTAGGTATGACTCCCAGACTCTCATCTGGCCTTGTACTCTTTGAGCTTCAGTGGCCTATTTTGTAAAAGGGGGATGATAGTGCCATGCTGCGTAATTGCTGTGTGAAACAGCACATCGTAGGTGCTCAGTAAATGGTAACTCCTGATGTTATTGTTTATTTACATTATTCTTCCCCAAGTTCAGGAACTTCTTGAGATCAGGGACCAGGTCTTTGGATCTAGCCTAATTACTCATTTGACAACTATCACGTTATAGTCATTCTAAATGTGTTCCGAATGCTGAGAAAACGGAATGAGTGAAGATTTCCTGTTGCTGCCTGGCCTGCTGCCCTGGCCGTTTTGCCATGTTGGTGTTTTATTACTGTTAGGTATTAGTCAAGATAGAGCTCTGGAGGCTCTGAATACCAGGACTTTCTGGTTCTGTTTCCTTTTCTCTCTACAGAATATCAACCTACCACTTCAATTTATGGACAGCGGACAAAGACCCAGGGTCAAGAGAGCAGCCTGGTTGTGGGGTTGGTCCCAGGGCCAGGTTCAGGGTGGGGGAGTAGAGACTTGGAGTGGATAACTGGGTTTTCTCAGACAAGGTGGAGGGAAGGACTTGCTGCTTTCTAGACTTCAAATCTCAGTCAGAGAGGGCTGCGTGGGAGAGGCTTGGAGAAGCAACAGAAGTCATGCCCATGTGGGTACCTACCCACGGCCCTCTAAAGAGGTGGGGAAGTGAGAAGGCAGAGATTGAGCAGGACCGATGCCTTCGGGTGTCTCGGCCCCACCCTGAATCTGCATCCAAGATGCCTTTTTTCTCAGCCTTGAAGCAAGGATAGAACAGTCCATTCCAGGGGTTTCAGAAGGATTCCTTCCCTCTCATCGGCATATCTTGGCATGTCCTTGCCGAAGCTGGCTCAGGCAATCTTTGCCCTGGAAGCCATCTGTTAAAATCCTGTCTCGTATGATGGGATTTTTTTTTCCTTCTGTTTGTTTGGGTGAAGGGTAAGAGGGGAGGAGGAGTTGTGAAGGGCACAGAAGTGTTTGAAAGCCCAGCCTCCCTCCTCTGTCTGGGCTGCTCCAGGGTTTGATAATTCCAGGGGCTAAGATAGCTACTAGACTATCAGGCCCGCCTGCCCCGAGCTGGCGGCTGGGGCTTTCATCTGTTTATGGCCAAGGACAACAACATGGAGGCCAATCCCCAGGCTGGCTAATGAGTAATCAGAAGCCTTGTCTGTACAAGGTCTTGGGACATGCCCTGGGGTGACCTTCAGGTCGCTGGGAGAGGCCTCATTCATCCTGAAGCCTGGGGCCAAGGCCAGGGGTCTATTTCCTCTTTGTCACCTCTGCTACTGCCACCCACTTGTGTCACGTTGTGTCCCCCACCCCCACCTTCACCTAAATGGCCTGGTTGGCTTATTTAGGAAAGTTATTCCAAAGGCCTTCCTCTTCCATTCTGCCTTGGTTACAAAGAAGCGAGCTGTGGTGCATGCAATCGCTGCTTCCATTTCACCCACCAAGGTGCACTCTCTCTAGCTGCCCCCTTCCTCTTCCAACCCTGAGAATTCGTACAAATCCCCCTCCAGGGATGATGAAGAAGCCTTCGAAAGGAGCACACCATAGTGAACGGTTACAACATCCTTATCTTCCTGCCTTGGGTCAGATAACTTCATTCCTAACTCTGTAAAGACCTTGAATGGTTGCCCCTGGTCCATAGGCGGGGGTCTGTGCTCTTAGAGAGATGTTCAGCAGATGAGCATAGGTCGTTGATTCCTCCTCTTCTTCCTTCAGCAGTGTTCATGTGCCTGCTTTGTGTGGGAATCTATTAGGGTGTGTCTGCTTCTTGCTTGCAGCTATGGGGCCCTGGTACAGTTATCTAGACTCTCTGAGTCTCCACGTTTTCCCCTCTGTACAAAAAGGCCCATAGCACTACCTCATAGGGCTTGAGGGGAACTCCAACAAGATGCAGATATCAAGTGCTAGACAATGAAGGAGCGTTAATTCTCTGTTTTGGGGCCACCTGTGTGTCCACCTCCCCATCACTAACTCTGCTGTCCCCACCAGAATGAACTCAGTAGCATGAAGTATTTGGACAATGTTTTCCAAATGAATGAATGAATAAATGAATAAATACATTGCTAATGGCAGCAAATATATGTGGACATCTGTTCTCTAAGAATAAATCAATTCAATGATTATGGAATTTCACAGCGTTGTAAGGAGCTGAACCAGGCACATGCAAACCATCCCCTGAAACAAATGGAATTAAACCTAAAAATGTATCAAGACTTTCCCTTTTTGTGTTACAGTTTTTAGGGAGATTAATATTTGAGAATAAGCTACGGCCATTGGCAAAACTTAAACTTTTAATTTCTTTGTAGAGATGGGGTCTTGCCTAGTTTGCCCAGGCTGGTCTCAAGCTCCTGGGCTCAAGAGATTCTTCCACCTGGGCCTCCCAAAGTGCTGGGATTATAGGCATGAGCCACCATGCTCAGACTTTTATTTTGTTGCATCTGTAATAGATGTTCAATAAATTTCTATGGAATGGAGAAATGGATGAATGATTGGGAAAAATTAACCATCAGCAATGGGGATAATGTTTATTAGAACTTCTGGGGGTTCGGATGCTTCTTAGGGATGTGGGTAGCAGCTTGCTGTGTGGTCTTCACTATGCCTCTCACCCTCTCTGTGTCTGCCTCTGCCCCTTACCCCTCCATCTGAGTCATAGGGCAACGTAATCCTCTATCTCTGTGTCTTCTTGCAGGAGCACAAGAAGGCAAATACAACTAGAGAAACAGGCCTTCTGGCAATCTCCTAAGACAATCTCATATAAACATGATCACACATCTTCCCAGGGCCTTTAGAGTCAGCAGAGTGAGGGGGGAGAAAGAGAGAGGAGGGGGTAAAAAAATTAACTGGACAAGTCATCCCAGGGCAGTGAGGCCCAAGAAAGTGCCTTTATCTCCACTCCTGCTATGCTTCATTGACTTCATTCTTGTCCTGTCTCCAGGACTCCTTTACTGCAGTTAGGCTTTCTCCTAGGGGCTGGGCCTGGCAACACAGAGAAGAAGCAGGCGAAATATTAGTGGATTAACTTGTGAAGCTATCCCCAGCCCACCCCCAACTCCCCAACCTTTGCCACTTTAAAGCAAAAAATGCATTCAGGAAAATCTGAGTTTCCTTGGAATAAGTGGAGGGAGAATGTGGCTGGCAGGGCCCTGGGCCAGTTCAGCCTACCAGTGTTGTTTCTCTGCTGGCAGTCAGAACTTTGAGATGGATCCTGCAAAGAGTTCCGGGAGTGCTCCATGGCTGGCTGTGGAGCTTGGAGTAGCTGCATGGAGATGGCAGAAGCTCAAAGCCACTTCCTCCAGGAAGCCTTCTGTGATTCCTCCAGCCAGCTACTCCTCTCCCAAGTCCTGTAGAGCTTTCTTGTGCCTCATGGAGCACTGAACACCCTGTCTATCATATTCCCATGATTGCACAGGTCTTTTCTCTCTTACTAGTCTGGGAGCTATCTTGATCTGACTAACCTTGGTCCCTTGAGTGCCCAGCAGTGCCAGTCCTGCAGGAGGCACTTATAAAATAATTGTTGACTCAGTGAAAAAATAAACAGTCGTGTCACCTGAACTGGACTCTCACCTCTCCAAGTTGCATCCCTCCCCTTTGTTTCTTCTTCTTCTTCTTTTTCTTCTTCTTCTTCTTCTTCTTCTTCTTCTTCTTCTTCTTCTTCTTCTTCTTCTTCTTCTTCTTCTTCTTCTTTCTTCTTCTTCTTCTTTCGACAGGGTCTTTCTTTGTAACTCAGGCTGCAGTGCAATGGCTCCATCTTGGCTCACCGCAGCCTCAACCTCCCAGGCTCAAGTGATCCTCCAGCTTCCTGCCAAGTAGCTGGGACTACAGCCATGTGCCACCACACCCAGCTAATTTCTGCATTTTTTATAGAGATGGGTTTTCACCATGTTGCCCAGGCTGGTCTCGAACTCCTGGACTCAAGGGATCTGCCCACCTTGGCCTCCCAAAGTGCTGGGATTACCAGCATGAGCCATTGTGCCTGGCCCTCCTCTTTGCACCTTCTAAGGTTAGGAAGGAAGGATACCAGGAAGATGGAGCTGAGGTTACAGCTCTTCAAATACGTGTTTTGGTGGAGATGGTACCTGCTAAGCAGGCCGCTTGTGTGTGAAATCTCAGGTTTGGTGAGAGTGCTGTGCCCTTAGGGGAGGGAAGTCCAGGAAGTAAAACAACCAGAGGAGCATTGATCTGAGTGGAATTCAGGTGGGTGGCATGCTTGGGTCCCAATTTCTGGTTTCTTGGCCTGTGTTCTTTGCAAGGTCATGCTGCCTTGCTTTATGAAATACTAGCTTGAATGAAACTGCTCTTCACAGCTCAATTAGGGACTTCAGAGTGAGGCCCTTATTTAACTTTAAAGAAGCGATCTAGTAAGGTGGATAGCATCACAGGTTCTAAAACCTGAATTCAGCAAAGTCACCACTAAATAGGTATGGAAATTTAACCAAGTTAGTTAACCTCTCTGTGCATATACAAAGGATAATAATGGAACCTACCTCACAGAATAGTGAGGATTGAAGGACTTAACACATGTAAGGCTCTTAGAATTGTGCCTGGCATTGCTCACTGTTTGATGAAGAAAGCATCAAAATCCTTGAGTTCAGAACCATAGGATTTCTATCCCAAGTACTGGGGTCTTGGCTCCCCACAACCCATGTTGATATCCTATTAATCAAGTCACTTTTTCTGGCTTTTCATTGAATGCAGATTGCACAAGAAATCTACCTTCTACCACTGTCATTAACCTCCAGCCTCTATCTCCTGTGACTCCTGGCCCTGACTGGGTCAAAACAGATAGGCTCAGCTGGGGGAAAAGACTGGCTGTATTCAGTCCAAGCAGGCCTTGACCTGGGTCAAGCTAGACAAACACCTGACTTCCGGTGAGGAAAGGTTATAACATTCCTGAGGCTTGAGTGGGCTCCGCTGTGTGTTGGAAACAGTCTGTTCCACTCACTGCCTAAAACCACTCATCAGCCGACCGAAGTCTTCCCAGCAAACTTCCCACGGTACCCACCTCTGTTGGAGGAGCTCTAGGGCTGTGGTGCACAAACTCTCAAGCCTGAAGTTCAGTCACATACCTGGCTATGTTAAACACCAGGTCTGTTTATAATACCTTCCTGCTAGAGAATGAGTGAAGGAAAGGGAGCTCAAAGGTCTCGGGCAGGTTGAGTGAATGGTCGGGGCTGTTTGCAGAACTCTTCTTAAAATGTATGGCCAGGCGCGGTGGCTCACGACTGCAATCACAGCATTTTGGGAGGCCGAGGCAGGCAGATCACGAGGTCGGGAGATCGAGACCATCCTGGCTAACAGAGTGAAACCCTGTCTCTACTAAAAATACAAAAAAATTAGCTGGGCGTGGTGGCGGGCACCTGTAATCCCTACTTGGGAGGCTGAGGCAGGAGAATCGCTTGAAACTGGAAGGCGGAGATTGCAGTGAGCCGAGATTGCACCACTGCACTCCAGCCTGGGCAATAAGAGCAAAACTACGTCTCAAA
>NW_026652283.1:3917413-4023783 GCF_009828535.3 Hylobates moloch | reverse complement strand
GCAAAACTACGTCTCAAAAAAAAAAAAAAAAAAATTAACCAGGCGTGATGGCGGGCACCTTTAGTCCCAGCTACTTGGGAGGCTGAGGCAGGAGAATGGCGTGAACCCGGGAGGCGGAGCTTGCAGTGAGCCAAGTTTGCGCCACTGCACTCCAGCCTTGGCGACAGAGTGAGACTCTGCCTAAAAAAAAAAAAAAAAGTATACAGTTGGCTGGGCACGGTGGCTCATGCTTGTAATCACAGCACTTTGGGAGGCTGAGGCAGGCAGATCATGAGGTCAGGAGATCAAGACCATCCTGGCTAACACGGTGAAACCCCATCTCTACAAAAAATACAAAAATTAGCCAGGTGTGGTGGCAGGCGCCTGTAGTCGCAGCTACGTGGGAGGCTGAGGCAGCACAATCGCTTGAACTTGGGAGGTGGAGGTTGCAGTGAGCTGAGATCGTGCCATTGCACTCCAGCCTGCCTGGGTGACAGAGCGAGACTCTGTCTCAAAAAAAAAAAAAAAAAGTATATAGTTTAGGGTTGGACGCATAGAACTGTTTCAGAAGGAAATCCAATGGAGCTGTTGATAAAGCTATTGATAAAATTGAATGCCAGATAGCAAGATAGCCAAGTTCTGATAGAAGTTAAGCACTAATTTTATTCAAAGCATGCATTTGGCATTTATGCATTACCTTCACCACAATCCTGTGAGGTACAATGAGGAAACTGAGGCTCGGGCAGGTTGATGTGCTTACTACCATCATACAGTTTGTAAGTGGAAGAGTTTTGAACCCGTCTCCCAACTCCTGTCCAGTGCTTTCTCTGCTATTCACATCTCTTTATCCTGTAAGCGACCCTGGAGCTCATTCTTTTCAGCCTCTGGCCAAGTGAGTTTTGTAGAACATTAACCTAATGAGATTCCTCCTGAAAAAGGGTTCTGTGTCAGCCAAGCCCCCAGTGGAGATTCAGAATGCACATGAAAGGCTCTGAGATGTCCTGCACCAGCCGCCTTAACCACAGAGTGCTGTTTTCCTGCAACAGCCATCAACCTCCTTAGCAAGCGTCCTTTGGAACATGCCTTGGGAAATAGTGATCTAGTCTTATTCACTCAATTATTGATGAGGACATTGAAGCACAAAGTGTTGAAATTACCTGCCTGAAGGCAGCCCGTGAGTTAGTGGCAGAGCAGGGATCTGATCTAGGGTTCCTGTCTCTCAGCCAGAGTTTTTTTCTTCTACAGCTGACAACATTTATTAATATTGTTTGTTGTTGTTGTTGTTGTTGTTGTTTTTGTTTTTGTTGTTTTGTTGTTTTGAGATGTAGTCTCACTCTGTTGCCCAGGCTGGAGTGCAGTGGTGCAACCTCGGCTCACTGCAACCTTTGCCTCCCAGGTTCTGGTGATTCTCCTGCCTCAGCCTACTGAGTAGCTGGGATTGCAGATACCTGCCACCATGCCTGGCTAATTTTTGTGTTTTTAGTAGAGACGGGGTTTTGCCATTTTGACCAGGCTTGTCCCAAACCCTTGACCTTAAGTGATCCGCCTGCCTCAGCCTCCCAAAGTGCTGGCATTACAGGCATGGGCCACCACGCCTGGCCGACAACATTTATTAACATTGTATAGACCCAGTGGGGGCCAATCCAGAGTAATGAAAAGATACAATTGTACCTGTAGAGAAGGCTGGAGACTCCACAAGTCCTTATGATCTCTGACCTTATGAACAGGTCTCAAAAAACATTTGCAGTCAACCTGTCAGCAAAAACACATCAAGGGCAACTGGATACACAGCTGCTGAAGGGGGGTGAGATCCAAGGAAGAGTTAGGAGTTGCGCTGGAGGATTCTAGGAGGGATTTCTGAAAGGTTTGTGTGGAGGCAGATTTTGATAGACCAAGTCAGCTTTAGAAGGAAAATAATTACATGTCAAATGTGAGAATTTTACTTTGTTCATATAGGAAAACGATTTGATCTACCTCCTGATGTTGTCATAGGAATGCTGGACAGATGTGGCTCCTACAGTTTGTAAAGATTAGCTGACTCTTCAAGTGCCTTTATGTCTTACCTCCAGATGTGCTAATTGAATATTTTCCATGGACCTCCGTGAGCCATCATGACTTTCCTGACTCCGATGTGAGGCATTAAGGATTCAGGGGCCATAGAAGTACACTTAGAATGAGAAAGATCTATGTTTGAGTCCTGGCTCTGTGATTTCAGGTCCTTCAGTTCAACTTTCTGGGCCTTAGGTTTCTCAAAGCAAAAAGAGAGGATTAGACCCAAACGTAGGTCTACTGACAGGCAGTATCAGGGTCACCTGGTTAATTAAAAGGATAGGTTCCAGCCAGGCACAGTGGCTCAGGCCCGTAATTCCAGCACTTTGGGAGTCCAAGGCAGGTGGATTGCCTGAGTTCAGGAGTTCAAGACCAGCCTGGGCAACTTGGCAAAACCCCATCTTTACTAAAAATACAAAAATTAGCCAGGCATGGTGACGCATGCCTGTAGGCCCAGCTACTTGGGTGGCTGGGTAGGCAGGAGGATCACCTGAGCCTGAGAGGTTGAGGCTGCAGTGAGCTGCAATGGCAATGCACTCCAGCCTGGGCAACAGAGTGAGACCCTGTCTCAATAAAGGAAAAAAAAAATGGATAGGTTCCTGTGCCTTCCCAAGTCCTACAGAAGCAGAATTTCTAGGAACCTACGATGTTAACAAGGGCACTGAATTTTCTGCGTTAGGCTTAGGAGCCATTGGACTAGCTTGTTTTTGAGCCCCTTTCAGTTCTCAAATGAGTTGTTTAAGCTTACTGAATGTCAGTATTCTTGTCATAAAATAAAACTATTAATACTCATTTTAATACCTACAAGAATTATATCAACATATTGAGGACTTTGTAAACTAAAGCCACTTAAAATTGCATATTACTTTTCTAATAGAGAAATAATTTTGATGTATAAAGACTCACTTTATCAGGAAAATATATAAAGTTTGCATTCACGTCAGTGGGATTTTTCTACACAGTATCGCATAAAACCTTAAAATTGAGCTGTTTCCGGCCGGGCGCAGTGGCTCAGGCCTGTAATCCCAGCACTTTGGGAGGCTGAGGCGCGTGGATCATGAGGTCAGGTGTTCAAGACCAGCCTGGCCAAGATGGTGAAACCCTGTCTACTAAAAATACAAAAATTAGCCGGATATGCTGGCAGGCACCTTAATCCCAGCTACTCTGGAGGCTGAGGCAGAGAATTGCTTGAACTCGGGAGGCGGAGGTTGCAGTGAGCCGAGATCGCACCACTGCACTCCAGCCTGGGTATCAGAGTGAGACTGCGTCTCAAAAAAAAAAAATTGAGCTGTGCAACTATAAAACAGAATGCTTTTGGCTGGGTGTGGTGGCTCACACCTGTAATCCCAGCATTTTGGGAGGCCTAGGTGGGTGGATCATCTGAGGTCAGGAGTTCAAGACCAGCTTGGCCAACATGGTGAAACCCCATCTCTACTGAAAATACAAACAATTAGCCGGGTGTGGTGGCGCATGCCTGTAATCCCAGCTGCTCGGGAGGCTAAGGTAGGAGAATCACTTGAACTAGGGAAGCGGAGGTTGCAGTGAGCAGAGATCATGTCACTGCGCTCCAACCTGGACAACAGAGATTCCACCTCAAAACAAAACAAAACACAAGGATGCTTTTTCTTGGTAATATTGTTTAACCTTTTCACACTTTTCCTGCTCCTGTGACCTCTTACTTTTCCAGGTTACCCAGAGGAAAAGCTGCTAAAGTGGTTTACACAATGTCAGCACTCCTCAAGGTGTGTCCTATGGAATATTAACAAATGTTAGGGGGGAAAGTTTCTATATCAAATATGTTTTGGAAATGCTCTGCCAACCAGGTTTTATTAAGAATTATAAGAGCTTTTACTATGCTGATATGAACAGTGGATCTCCAAGAAGGCGAAAAGTGTAATTAGCATGGCTGAACAGATTTGATCAGGGAGCACTTCTCTCAAAACTAGGGTAATTTTGCATTTAGGTTCTGTCCAGTTCACGGCTCATTCCTCCTAGGAGTCCTGCCTTTTCAAATTAGGATAGCTGGGAAGGGAAGGCAAGGCTCAATTTTAAAGCCATGGTTCTAAAATCTAGCTGTGTGTCACCTGGGCAGCTTTTAATAAATATGAATCCCTGGGTTCCACCCAAGGCTGACTCAGTGGGTTTGATGCAACCAGCCCCAGATCATCTTTGGACCTGTGATTGGAAGCCCTCCAAGGAGTGAATCACTTCAGGTATCTAAGTGGGAGGAATTCTTTTGGCTGAAGCGGGTAAAGAGGGGGCAAGTGTGGTCCTCCAGCATTCCTGAACTTATACCAGGGTCAGGCTTTGAGCTGGCTCTCCTGAGGCTGGACCCACCCTGAAGGAAGAGGAGAGGACTCTAAACTTCTTTAAACACACCTGAGAGTGGTTCTTGGGGGATCTGGAGCTTTGAATCGTGGTTCACATTTGAACATAGCTTCGCTGTGTGTCCTTGGACCACTCTGGTAACCTCGCTGAGCTTCACTTTTCTCCTTGCAAATTGGTAGTACTCATATATGCCCTTGGGCCCTTCATCAGAAACACAGTAAAAACAAGGCAATAGACAGGGCTTCATTTTTGGCTTTTGCAAAGACAATTGTTAGTGATGATATTATGATTATTGTTGGGGACTTCTATTACAAATTAGCATTTGAGTAACAGATACAACCATTTCCTGTTCTTCAAAGAGAGAATCTTTGAGCTACCTGATACATTCTAAAATACGTAATGAATCGACATTATATATATATATATATATATTTTTTTTTTTTTAATTAAACTATTTCTGAAACAACTAGGCTGCAGAGGGCAAGATGGAGCAGAGACCTGAGGCAACTGTCCCGATCAATCAGGCCAGGCATTACCCGATTTGGGGTGGGGATTATCTGGAAAATTGCCTCAGCTGTCCATTTCATTTTCAGTGCTTTCTCAATGAACCATTGTTATAAACATTTTTTAGTATCTTCCAACCTGTCACTGAGATTGGGGTTTTGACAGTTCATAGACTCGGAGTGGAGAAATAATTCCATTTTTTTTTTTAAGTGCATGACGTCCACTGGATTAAACGAATTGGAGGAAGACAATGCCTGTCTCAAAGAAAACAAAACAGGGGGCCGGGCACGGTGGCTCACGCCTGTAATCCCAGCATTTTGGGAGGCTGAGGCGGGGGGATCACCTGAGGTCAAGAATTTGAGACCAGCTCGGCCAACATGGTGAAACCCCACCTCTACTAAAAATACAAAAAATTATTCAGGCGTGGTGGCTCACGCCTATAGTCCCAGCTACTGGGGAGCCTGAGGCAGGAGAATCGCTTGAGCCCAGGAGGCGGAGGTTGCAGTGAGCCATGATCGCGCAACTGCACTCCAGCATGGGCCACAGAGTGAGACTCCATCTCAAAACAAAACAAAACAAAACAAAACAAAACAAAACAGGTTCAGAAATCACTATTTACTAAATGCTCATGATGTCAGAGGTACCAAACTAGCTCCTTTTGTGACTGTTATTTCATTCATTCCTCGGAACAACTTTGCAAGATCAGTTAAATTAGTTTAAAATAGGAAAGGAAGCGAGACCTGGAGATATAAACAAACCTGCCCCGGGAGGACAGTTGGTAAGTAGAAGAGTCAGGATTTGAATGTAAGGCTTTTTCCCTTGTGTGCTGCTACCTTAATTTCTAGCTCTTTCCTTCTAGAATATGAATCTTTTAAATATAGAAATCTTGGCTGGGCATGGTGGCTCACGCCTGTAATCCCAGCACTTTGGGGACCCCAGGCAGGTGGATTGCGTGAGCTCAGGAGTTTGAGACCAGCCTGGGCAACATGGTGAAACCCCATCTCTACAAAAAAAGCAAAAATTAGCTGTGCGAGAAGAGCAGAACCTGGGTATCCTGATGCTAACCGTTAATGATCTCTTTCACCTTATTTTCCTAAAACCGGAAGAGAGGCTCAATCATACCGGGTTCCATAGCAGGCAATTTCTCTGCAGAGTCTGGCAAGACCCTAACTGGTATGGAAGTGAGAATGTCCTCAGGCAAATTCACTTTTCCACATCTGATATTGCCTGTCTGGAAAGAAGGGTTGTTCAGTCCTTCTCCAGCCTGGGACAATGTCTCCAAAGCCAGCTGGGAGCATCCCCATGATGCCTCGTCCCTGGAGATCATTTTGCAGGAGCTCAGTCCTCTGTGGTTCTCTGCCACTGCCCGGGAAAGGCTTCCTCCCCAGCCACCGGACTGCTGCCTGCTTATTCTCCTCACCAGGGCTGCCTCTCCCAGGGCCCCTTTGTTTGGGGTGTGCAGAGGATGGTGAAAGAGAGAACGCAATTAGAGTAGAGTAAGGATTGCAGTGAACCCGTTGTTAGAGGATTCTTTGAGGAGAGAAAGGAAGAGGGAAAGAACTGTCTATATCTGGTGCAAAGAGTGTGCCATCAAAACCATTTCTTGGCTGGGTGCGGTGGCTCACGCCTGTAATCCCAGCACTTTGGGAGGCCGAGGTGGGCGGATCACGAGGTCAGGAGATCAAGACCATCCTGGCTAACACGGTGAAACCCCGCCTCTACTAAAAATACAAGAATAAAAAATAAAAAAATTAGCCAGGTGTAGTGGCGGGCGCCTGCAGTCCCAGCTACATGGAAGGCTGAGGCAGGAGAATGGCATGAACCTGGGAGGTGGAGCTTGCAGTGAGCCGAGATCGCGCCACTGCGCTCCAGCCTGGGCGACAGTGTGAGATTCCATCTCAAAAAAAAAAACAAAACAAAACCAAAAAAACCATTTCTCTAGACCCATCACCTTGTAGGGAAAAGAGGACACTTCATGTACATCCATGGGTGGCTGTGTGGATGGACACTAGGAAGACACACTCCAAACTGGCAATGGTGTTTCCTTTGGGGAGAAGAGTGGGGAGCAGGACATGGGGAAAGGATAGAAAACTTCAGGCCTGTGGCAGAATATTTCATTTTTAAAGAAAAGCATTTTCAGGAAGAAGAAGAAGAAGAAAAGGAGAAGGAGGAGGAGGAGGAGGAGGAGGGGAATGGTGACTCTGCTTGATAATGAAGAAGGTTAACTCTCCTTAAAGGTTAAACCTGTGACTCTGGACTTTTTAGAAAAAAAGGAGATTTCGACATTGCAGATCCAGCACTAGTGGTGGACTTGGCAGTGGTCCCAGTGTCCCCTTTAGGGAGGTTGTATTAGCTGTGAAGGATATATAGACGGAATGGGAAATTGTACCCCATCCTCATAGTTGGGCCTTAACTGCCTCACCTGTGAAATGGTAATAAGAGTAATTTACTTGTCTGAAGACAGGAGGTGGCCATCTTGCTCGTGGAAGGGAGAATTCATTTGAAGCGCAGATACCTGGAGAGCTTCCATATACCCCCATTGAATAGGTACCACCCTGTTCCCCAGAAGGGCATCTTAGGTAAGATAGTGTCTCTCTTGTCTTTTGGGGCCATCAACCCTGAATAGAACCCAGGCACCCTGCCTTCCAGCCCAAGGTAGTCCTGCAGCTGGCATATCCTAGCCTCCCCACGGTACTGCACCCTATGTGTACAAGATGTTTCAAAGCTGGAACCGTCACCCCACAGTCTGTGGGATGTTCAGAGGCCCGGGAACCCTGGGAGAGGAGGCAGGCAAACTGCCAGCCCAAATACCTTTGCCGAGGCCCTGTGGAGGAGAAAACATTAGTGGGAGGGCAGGCCCCACTCAGATAGGCAGCGTTAGAGCTGGAGGGGCTGGGCCAGATTCAAGACGATAACAGGAAAGCCTGCACGCAGCTACCAGCCTAGACGGGGATTGGCTTGCCTGGAAGCCCAGGGCCCCCAAGAATGGGTGCAGTCACGTGGTTTGCCTCTCATGGTCCCAAGCTACCTGCCAGGTGGCAGGAGCCTGTGATGCTATGTGGGGGCAGTTGGCGAGTCCAGGAGGTGCTGTTCTTGCCCTGAGAGGATGATGGTGCCCTGAAAGGCAAGGTGGCAGCAGGGAAGCCTGCTGCAGGTCCCTGTGCTGTGGCTGGAATGAGCACACCGGAGCCCAGTGCCACTGGGCACAGATTTCTTATCTTCAGCTTCCTGAGGTTGCTTTTGGCCAGGACTCCCACGCCTCTCTTTATCCTGGCATTCATCAGCGCAGTGAGAGGGATGGCCTCTGCTCCTGACTCAGACCCAGCTGAGCCTCCTCAAGAGAGAGTCGAGACAGCTGTGTGTCATTCCTGTCTGGGCTTTATTTGTGTGATGGGAAAGTCATCTGACCCTGCCATACCTTCGAGTCCCCCAAACCTATCTAAGCTCTTTATCTATGAGAAGCAAAGGTAGACAGATATTCTGCCTACCCTGACCATTGAGGAACAAGGAAACTCGTCCCTCAGAGATGGAAAATTAACCATTCAGGGCAAAAAGGTCAGGTCTGCCAGTTGCCCCTAGTATCTGTTATCGCTCTCTTCCTTAGAAACAGAATCCTAGGCCAGGCGCGGTGGCTCAGGCCTGTAATCCCAGCACTTTGGGAGGCTGAGGTGGGTGGATCATGAGGTCAGGAGATCGATACCATCCTGGCTAACACGGTGAAACCCCGTCTTTACTAAAAATACAAAAAAATTAGCCGGGTGTGGTGGCAGGAGCCTGTAGTCCCAGCTACTTGGGAGACTGAGGCAGGAGAATGGCGTGAACCTGGGAGGCGGAGCTTACAGTGAAAGGAGATCACGCCACTGCACTCCAGCCTGGGCGACTGAGCGAGATTCCATTTCAAAAAATAAAAAAAGGAACAGAATCCGTAGTTTCAGAATTTACAACCTAAGCAGATAAAGGCGACATTTATTAGCCTCCACTGTGGCCAGTGGAATTTAGGGGAAGTGTTGTGGCTATGTTCTAGGAAACCATTCTTAAAGGGAAGAGGTAGATCCTTCATTACTTCCTTGTTTCTGCTGGTGGGCTGCTAGCATGAAAGGTGGAGCTCAAGCAGCCATACTGATCCATGAGGTAGGGGACAAGTGCTGAGAATAGCAGGCCAGATAGAAGGATCCAGGGCCCTGATGACCTTTGGGAGCTTCCCTGGTACCCCCCATGCTATCTCCTTCAGAATTTTTCTATGAGATGAAGAAATAAATTTCCATCTTGTTTAAGACCATGAATTTTGAGTTTCTGTCACTTGTAGCCGAAGCTAAAACTAATTCTTACAAGTAGACAGTTTGTGGTGCGTATAGAAGGAAATAGTCAGTTCTAGAGATATGCTAGATTAGGCAAAACTTTGATTTGTGTGGAAGAAAAGATCAAGTAATCTTGGAAGAGGAGATCTCTTGCCTAAGATTCAAAGATAGTTTCTAGAATCCTAAGATCTCAAAAAGGGATCTCTTATTAGTCAGGCATGGTGGTGTGCACCCGTAGTTCCAGTTACTGAGGAAGCTGAGGTGGGAGGATCACTTGAGCCCAGGAGTTCAAGGCAGCAGTGAGCAATGATCATGCCACTGCACTCCAGCCTGGGCAACAGAGTGAGACCTCAACTTTTAAAATGAAAAATAAAATAAAGGTCTCTGTTTGTATTGACTGAAAAATAGAATAAATACCTGTTTGGGGAAGTCACTGCCCACAAGAAACTGCTTGGGTGGCATTAACCCCCATGCCTCACCTAGGATAATAAGCAATAACTGAAAGTTTGGCTAGGCTATGGTGGGGAGAGGAGGCTTACAGTACAGCTGGGTATAAAATGGCCGCTTGAGGTGTTGAAGGCAGGCATAAGATCCATTTAAGAAGTAAAAGGAGAGGGTGGGTGGAAATAGTCCAGGTAATGAAGACACACACAGTCCATTGCATTATTGACATTTATTCATTTACCCTAATTTATTAAGCAGCTATTATGTTCAAGGCAAAAGAGGATGAAAAGATGATCAGGCATAGACTCTGTTCTTAAGTAGCTTATAAGGTCTAATAGGGAAGGTAAGGTGATGTTTAGCTGTGAACGTGAAGTTTGGATAAGGTGTTGTGGGTCTGCAGAGGGAGAAGAGGTCCCTACCAGGTGTGTTTTGTGGAGCAGGTGGCCTCTGTGGTCCTGCAGGATGGGAAAGAGTCAGACATGCAGGACTGTTGGGGACAGAAATGCCTTTTTCGGGTTCGCTCTTTCTCTAAACCGATTGTAAGATGTCCCCATCTTTGCAGTGTGATGACTAAACACCCCCTCCCAAGAATATGGATATTAGAGGTGTTGGCTATAGGCAAGAGTGTATTCTGTAGGAAATACAGGTGTTTTCAGGGATGTTTTAATCATCTAAAGCTAAAGGAAGAAGACATGGTAAGCACTCAGTTTCTGAGTTAGACAGACTTAGATTTGAGTTGGTACTGCAACATCTTAGCTCAGTTCCTTGAGTGCCTTGGAGTTGAAGTCTCAAAAGCTCAACTGAGAATGTTCAGCCAGCTGAGGCCATGCCCTGGCAGAGGACTTAGAAGTCATAGGTAGGTGGTGTCAGGGAGACAAGGGGAGAGCTTGGATTGGCATATGCCTTCTGGTCATATCCACTTCCTCTGAGATCCATGACTCTATTTCCCGAGACCTAGAAGAATGTCATGGTGCGAGAGGTTGCTCTAAGCTTAGTGAGGTGGAAAACATCACAGAGCAAATGAAAGTGAGTGGCAGTGGAGTAGCTTGGTGATCATCAGAAACTGGTGGTCACGCTGTCAGGGACACTGGAGTCAAACTATGAGGAGGGCCCTGCCACCCTGGGCTTCATGGTAAATAGATGTGTTGACTAGTGGAGGCATGGTTTTCCATTAGTTCAGTTTTTCTTTTTTTCTTTTCCTTTGAGGACAACGCGATGTAGACCCGCAATGATTCGCTACCACCATGACCACAATGCATATTTAAATACCAAGGTTATAACCATGCCAAGAGGAGCAAGAGTTCCTTCTTTGTTTTTAATTTATTATGAGTAAATTAGAGGCAGAGATATGGGGTGGGGGTGATCAGTAAGGAAAGCAGGAATGCTTTTGCCTCCCTTTGCAAGAAGAATGAGAGGAAAAAAAAACAAGACCACAATTTGTGAGATATTTGTTTCTTTGGAGAAGAGCATGTCTGGGGGTGGGAGGGTGAGGGAACGTTTCATTGTTCTTTGAGACCTTTGCCTGGAAACAGGAAGTTTATTTGGCCCACTTTACCTGCTCAGGCCATTTGCTATCTACCTCCAGGCACAATCTGCTGTTTGTAATATCACAGTCAGTTGCTGTGGAGACAGTGACGTGAGCACATCAGCCTTCTGGCTGTAGGAAAGGAACAGTCTGCTGAGAGGGGGCCCCAGGTACAAATAAATACATTCCAAAGCAACAGGTGAGCTTCAGAGAAGCCAGCTCTCTGGTTTCTACTGAAATGTTTCTAGCATTAAACAAACATTGGAGGAAACACAAACATCTGTTTGGAAGCAAAGCCTGGAGCTCATGAATTCCAGGGCTGGCTGTGGCCCCTGCCTCTGATTTCCTGTGTGGGCCAGGACAATTGGCTTCTTCTCTCTGTGTCTTAGGTGAGCTGGCTCTCCTTCCTGGCTCCTACCCTTAACCCTGGCCACATGGTGGGATGAGGAGGGCAGATGCAATTGGAAAGTAGGAGGAAGTGTCTCATTCCACGGTGGCACCAGGCAGAAGTGGGCAGGAGAGATGTTTACCCTGCCAGGCCTCATAAAATCATCTTTCTCAGCAAACTACCATTTATTAACCCCTTCTCTTCTCCAGTCACTCAGCTACATTAATGCAGGAGAATGCTCAGATTACATGGTATCTCTTAGGATGATCTATATCTTAAGGGCAAATCCAGCCATTGCTGAAGAATTGGGCAGGTGAAATCATTCATTGAACCTGTGCATTTGGTTTCACCATGTTTTCACGTGTTTCTAGATAGCTAGGTTCACCTAACGTACAACAGGACATGCCCTGTTAGCTTAGTAATAGCTGGGATATGTGGAGATTCAGTGTTTCCTGCAAGCCCAAATCACTGATAGCCTATTCCAAATTTTCAACCCTCTTCTTGGTATATACAGCTTGATATACTAATATTAATATCTTGGTTTATATTCAAAGCCAAATTTGCATCTAGCCTATGCTCACCTTTAATCCATTATCAAGCACTAGCATTGCTTTGCACATAATAGATGTTCAATAGCTACTTAATGACTCAATGAATTAATTAATGTTACAATTCAGAAGCTGGTTGCAACACTGTATGTACGCATGTGCCTGTCATCATTCTAACACTTGAGAGCTAGGAGGGACCTTAGAATCCTTTGCTTTAGCACCTTATTCGACACAAGGTGAACCTGAGGCTCAGGGAGAAGGGGATTGCCCCAGGCTACAGTACAGTCAGAACAGGACTCTGAGACCACTCAGTCTGATGCGTTTTCTTCATTCCTTTCTGTACCCCTCTCCACCCCTCATACCCAACCCTTCCCTTTTCCTCATGCTCCAGTGGAGAGGCCAAGCAACATTCCTGAAATCATGAGGAGCTCTGCCAGGCGCCTCAGCCTGCACACAGACAGCTCTGCACTGCCTTTCCCTAGGAGCCGGATCCAACGAGGCTCTCCAAAGGGGCTGGAGGCCCACGGTGGCAGCTGGGCTCTTCCTTCACTCAACACTACTCAACGTCTCTGGGACTATTTGGAGTCAGAAGTCCTATGTTTGAGTTCCACCCAGTGATGTACCAGCTACAAAACCTTGGCCAAACCACTTCACTTCCCTGGGTCTCAGTTTCCTTGTCTGTAGAAGAACAGTAATAAATCCTGCCTTGTATGTATTCTAGATGGTTGAGGATCAAGCAAGATAAGATGCGTATGAAAACTTTAAGCTATGAAATGTAATACACCAAGGTATTGACAATATAACAATAATTATTATTTTCAGTAATTTCTTGCCTGGGAGGAGTAATATACCCAGTCAACTGTGTCTCACAATGTTTCTAAAATATCTTCAGGACAGAGATTTGTACCAGCCACAGACAGTGGTAGCGACCGCACTTACAGTGGCTTCCTGCCACAGGCTACACCTCTCCTTCCACCTCTTTCAGGTCAACGATAAGCCAGTGCTCTCAGCAGTAATCCTATAGGCTCCCAATAATTACTGTTTGTGAAGACCCATCTAACACCAGGAAGAGGAGAGGTATCTTCATTACTGGGGAGGAGGAGGGCAGTAGATGACACTTGCTTCGTACCCTCTACTCCTTTGCATAATTTCTTCTGGACTCAGTGTATGTGTAGGGTTGTAGTTATTTGCAGTGTCGGAGTAAAATGAACCCTAAACACCAAACAGCTCCTGATCTGTACCTCTGAAAAGCCAGACTGATGGCTTCTCCTTTTTCTTCTCTTCCTTTCAGCTCTGTAACAGCCGGGCTCACCGCTAGCAAGCACCTTCCCACCGGCAGTGCTTGGCGGCGATCTGGTGTGCCTGTGGGGGCCTCCCGCTTTGAAGGCCTTTCCCAGATCCTCCAAACTGAACTTCGTGTCCTCGCTATGTGAAACATCGAAATCTTATTCATTTCCAAAAGCACCCTCTACTCATTCCTAGAAACAGAAAGGATAGACCCAGGAGAGCTGGCTCTGACATAAGTAAGTTGTATAAACGTGGGGAGGTCACTTAACCTGTGTTTGCAACAATTTCCCTTTAAAATGGGGAGCACCATACCCTGGCCTACATTACCATCCAGCCTGAGGTTTTAGTGAGGTGTGGGCGTGGAAGCACTTTGCAAGGAGTTACACTAAGATATTTTATTTGAATACTGCAGCGATCCTCCCTTTCCTTCTGACACCCCTTCATGCCCTCATTACATTCCATTCTACACTCTACCCGCTTAGGTCTAATCTGACTTTACATATACCTGACTTTCTGGAATTCATTTGGTCTTAGTGGGCCACCATTTGCATTCTGCTAGGCACCATGCGGCTCCTCAATCTGTTGACATGTGCCCTTCAAGCACAGGAGGCACCCAACAAGGGCACTTAGCAGACCACGTGGGCCGTGCACACACAACAGGTTTGGAAGTGGTGAATTGGTGAATTTAATTGTCCTATGCATCAAATCGAGTAACCGAAATCCAGAAGAACTCAAGGGTGAAGGACTTTCCCAAGGTCTATGGAGCACCAGTTTACTACTCTAGAGCAGAAAGTCTTATTTCCCAGAGGTTTTGATGAAAGGAATTCAGGGCAACAACATCTGGTGCTAATTTGAACGTGGTAGGTTGGGTACAAGGCGCTGCAGGGGGGTGAGAAATCCTCTATGGCAAGAATCAGCACAGGTAATTTTCAGGCCGACTTGTTTCTCCCTCACTGAGCCACACTGGCTTGACAGCTGCTTCTTTGTACCCTGAAATATTTGAGCAGCCTGCAGTCATGGCCGCTTGCATGTCCCTGCCTGCTTTCGCCACTCGGGAAGAACTCAGGTCTTGCAGAGGCTACCCCTGATTCCCATGATTAGATGTGGACCCTGTAGGAGACAGAGGGGTGGGTCAGAGGCCCTGAGAGGGAAGAAGGAAGGAGGTTGGTATCTTCTTTTCCAGTCCCCACAATTTCTGAGTATTATTAAGAAGGTATTGATGTAGAATTCAAGTTCATTCCAGCACACAGTGGGTTTACCAAGTTGGCCAAGGGGGCTTTGTGGTCAATGACTATGACCTCAACTGTCCATCACTGAAGTATATGTACAGGTCCTTCTGTCTTGATGAAACAATAGGAAGAAGCTAATTTGGGAAAGAAAGAATAGAGAGGTGTGTGGGTGTGTGAGTGTGTGTGCATGTTCTTTTATTAATTGATAATACATTAAGCGTTTGGACTTTTAAAATCAAGCGCGCACACACACACACACACACACACACACACACACACACACACGCTCCCGCTTTTATTAATTGATAAAGGCACCACTGCCCTCTACTGGCAACAATATCATCTTTCCAGTGTCAGACATGCCTGGATAGAGCCTTCATTGCTTCAGATAAAAAAATTTTGAATACTTATTGCAAATACTTTTTCAAACAATTTGCAGATAAAGTGTATTTCATATTTATTCGTTCATTCAACAAGTACTAACTGAAATGAGTTAGGATGTGTATGCCCTGGTCTCGAGAAGTTTTATCTATCTAAAAAGTGGACAGGAATGCTAATTTAATGAGTACAATTGATTTCACCATGTCCAGGGTTAATACCCAAGTTGCAAGCCCCCTGAACCACAGAGCACAGCTTCTGACCCACTGCCCTGCACCCTTGATTGGGATGCTCAGAAACACAGCTAGAGACCTCTTTCTCACTGTCAAGGAGCATCTGCACTGGAATAACTTTCATGGAATCATGGGTCCAGAAGGTCAGACAAAATTCACATAAATCAGAGTGTGAGATTCTAAGGCCAGATGGGAAACCCATTTTCACAAGTCTTCAAGACTACTGTAATCCTTCAGGTTAGAGAAGCCTGTTTCTTCCAGCTCTCGCCTCAGGCACACACCCTTCGGATTCTTGGAAACAGTGATGTAGCATTCCCCTTTGCCTAGCCTCCTTCATATTATTTTCAAGTTTATTCATATTGGGGTTATTCCAGGCAATTTAAACAGGCATGATTCCATTCAAACCTTCTGATGCTGGGTTTTCTTTTCTTTTTTTTTCTTTTTTTTTTTTTGAGATGGAATCTCGCTCTGTCGCCCAGGCTGGAGTGCAGTGGCATGATCTCGGCTCACTGCAAGCTCTGCCTCCCGGGTTCATGCCATTCTCTTGCCTCAGCCTCCCGAGTAGCTGAGACTACAGGCGCCCGCCACCTCGCCTAGCTAATTTTTTGTATTTTTAGTAGAGATGGAGTTTCGGGGTTTCACCGTGTTAGCCAGGATGGTCTCGATCTCCTGACCTCGTGATCTGTCCGCTTCGGCCTCCCAAAGTGCTGGGATTACAGACATGAGCCACCACGCCCGGCCTGGGTTTTCTTCTTGTGCTGTTCTTTAATCAAATTAGGCAAAGTACAAATCCTTTCTCCACCCCCAACATTGTTTTGGACTAGGTAATGCAATTCGTATGGTTCAAAAATCAAAACAATAAAGAAGTTTAAAGTTAATGTCAATCCTCCATGTCAGCCATCTCTACCCTTTTCCCCCTCCCCTCTGCCACAGGTAATCGTTGTTAAAATGCCGCGTGTATTCTCTTGGTATTTCTTTATGCAAATATGGACACATGTAAATGGACATTATTGTTGTTCTTCCCCTTTAGGCAAAAGGGAAGCATGCTATATACACCATTTTGAGCCTTTCCCCCACCATGTAGCAGTATACATTGGATAATTTTCCATATCAATATATTTTTAAAGTTCCTCCTTCTTTTTATAGCTGTTAATATTCCATCATGTGATAATATTGTGGTTTATGTAACCAGCCTTCTATGGATAGAAACTAGGTTTGTTTAGAATAAGTACTCTTGAGCTTATATTAGTAAAATATTTTTGCTCTCTCCTTCTCAGTTTTAGCCACCTTCTAACACTGTTTAAAATAGTGTTATGGGGCCGGGTGCAGTGGCTCACGCCTGTAATCCCAGCACTTTGGGAGGTCAAGGAGGGAGAATTGCTTGAGCCCAGGAGTTTGGCACCAGCCTGGGTAGTATAGTGGGACCCTGTCTCTACTAAAAAATTGGGTAGGTATGGTCATGCCTGCATGTAGTCCCAGCTATTCAGGAGGCTGAGGTGGGAGATTCACTTGAGCCCGGGAGGTGGAGGTTGCAATGAGCTGAGATTGTAGCACTGTGCTCCAGCTTGGGTGACACAGTAAGACCCTATCTCAAAAAAATAAAAAAACAATAGTGTTACTGAACCATTGGAGGTTTATCTGCCTGATACCTACCACAGCAATTCTTGGGGACTCACTCTTGAGGGTCAGCTGCACACAAAAGAGCTCGGAATGCCCTCAGGACAGCAGAATGCAGGATGGAGGGCAGGGACAGAGCATTGGATCTTAGAACGAGATCTGTTCAGACTCTGGGAACTGACATAACAAGAAGAGCTTTTACTCCAGAACTGCTCGGAGGGGAATGATGAGACTTTCTGGGAGGACGGATCAAAACAATGACCCTGACATTAAACTAGAAATTACCTGCATGTAATTGAAGCTGCACCACTCTTAGAGGGGCACACTCACCTAAGAAGTGAAGGACCAAAGGAAATGAAGATTGAAAGAGACATCAGGCAGTGGGCTTCAAAGAAACGTAACAGACCCAAATGTTCCTTTCCAAAGCTGTGCCCTACCATTCCAGCCTGTCCTCATCCTCGGTACACAAAGTCCAGAAAGCTGGGTGATTCCCTCAATTCCGAGGACCAAGGCAGTTATATTGGTGGTTTGCAGCCAAAGCAACAAACACCAGTGGTAGACTGACTTTTTTAAAGAAGTTGTGATGACTGGTGGACTCACCTTGCACCTGTGCAGCATTTCTTGCTCTAGGCAATCTCCAGCCTACCCCGGCAAGAGCGAAACAAGACGGTCAAAGAAGTGAGGGTCTCCACCGGGACTGTGCCACATCTACGATCACAGAAGACAGTATTTCCAGTTATCTGTTTATGTGTAGCAAAGCACTTCAAAACTTAGTGGCTTAAAATGACAATAATTTATGATTTTTCATGATTCTCTGGGTCAGGAATTCGGGCAGGACTCAGCCAGGCAGTTCTGACCATAACCTATTGTCTGGGGTCATTCACTTGCCTGCATTCCACCAGTGCCTGGGCTGGGCTGAAAACCCAAGAAGATTTTATTCATGTGTCTGATGCCTTGGTGCTCTTCCACGTGGCCTCTCCACGTGGCCACCTTGGGTTTCCTCACAGCGTTGTGGGCTTAAGCGAGCTGGACTCCTCACATCCCAGCTGGCTTCCAAAGAGAGAGGAAGCAGAAGCTACGAATCCTCTGAAGACCTGGGCTTGGAAATTCCAATAAGTTACTTTTGCCAAATTCTATGGGTCCAAGCAAGTCACAGGCCAGCTCAGAGTCAGAGGAGGGGAAATAGACTCTGTCTCCTCGTGTCAATTAGAGAAGCATATACAAGTACAGGGAAGTGAAGAATGATTGGAATGCCACCTTTGGAGACTTGCTGCCACACACAGTGCACTGACAACTGCAGGTAGAAGATGCCTGCAGAATCGGGAACATGTTCAGCAAGCCCCGTGATCTGTCGGTGTCTTTATAATTGGGTTTTGATTTGCATATTGGTGATTGAAGTGTTCAAAAAGCTTTTTCTCTCCACCAGAAAAACCGTTCGTTTTAATGACCACACAAAGGCAAGGGAAGCCCTGAGCATGCTGCAGGCTGTCGCAAGAGAGGGGAGGGACGCTCGTTAGAAGGAGAAGTGGCTGGTTTTGGAAATACGGGTGGGACCATTGCAGATCTGGGGACACATGTCCTCTCAGAGGTGTGCCAACCTGCCTTTGATACCAAGCCCAGAAGTTGCAGTTTTTCCTCATCCATGGTGAGCATTCCTACTAGTTCCAACACTCTTCTGTAGTAAACCCAGAGTTGGACTTGGAGCATGAGTAGACAATGCAAATAGATGCAAATTGGCCCATGACATGAAATATATTTACTCATACAGGATATCCACTCTAGAAGACATCAAGGAGGCACTAAAGTCCCATGCCGAGAGAAGTCAGTAACTATGCCTGTGACCGGGAGAGGCCGGACTTGTTCTCCTTCACCTAGGTTTGCACTCAGAGCAAGCGAGAATATAGGAGAGGGGAAGAGAGAAAGGTATCGTCCTGACAGGTACTTTCCTGGCTATCACAGAAAGAACAAGGCTTTCGTGGTTTATT
The DNA here is from genome assembly GCF_009828535.3 of Hylobates moloch. Classification (NCBI taxonomy): domain Eukaryota; kingdom Metazoa; phylum Chordata; class Mammalia; order Primates; family Hylobatidae; genus Hylobates; species Hylobates moloch. Next base: position 4,004,991 of record NW_026652283.1, on the reverse strand, counting down.
GGGAACCAAGCTCAGGTGTCCTTGGAGGCAGAGCCATGTGGACCCAGCAGGCAGAAGAGAAAAGAGCCCTGAACAGGAAGTATGAGACCTGTGTTCTATTTCAAGCTTTGCCCCAACTGTTAAGAGGACTGACCATTTAACAAGGGGGAGCTGGTGAGATGACTGGACACTATGAAGTGACACCGGGACCGAAGCGTTCTCAAGTTCATTATTTGTGAAGAAATAGAGCTTGTTTCTATGATCTTTCTCTGCTCTGAAATACTACAGTCATATAACTAGATGCGCTTGGGAGGTCTTTCCTGGATCAACAGATGGAGGACTTTTCAAAGCAGACGAAGTGAATGTGATCACTCACACCTCTGCTTCAGACACAGTGAAGCCGAGATGGAGAAGAAAGAAAACTTGGCCAAAGCTATACTTGTGCAGTAGCTGAGGAGACAGAGTTAGAATTAAAGACTTCTCTAGGCGGGCAAGATAGCTTAGAGTTGTCTGCTTGTTTGTTTGCTTTGTTTTTTGTTTTTAAAATTTGCCTTTAATAGACAAGAGTCAGAAAGGAGGTCAAGAGACATCTAGCTTCACAGTTCTCTGCCAGGGATCCAGGTGTCCATACTCTGGCTCTCACTACCGGTGGACTGGCTCTCCTGACAAAAAGAGCCCATTTCATTATTGGATGGGCTTTAGGAATGCCCATTCAAATCCACTTCCATCCTTCATCTTCCTCCTCTCAGCCCCCCAACCGCCCGTCACTTTAGCCTTGTACCTTGTGTTACTGCCTCTGTCACACATTGTCAATGTCCCAGCGATGACGAATTCCACACCCTGCTTCCCTACCCCCCACCCCCACAGTTGCCTGATTAGGGTTCTGGAATAAGATTCAAAATCCTCAAAGAGGTTAATCAGAACCTCCAAATCCCTGAAAAAGTGGAAAACCCAAGTTGATTTGGGCCCTTGAACAAATCCAGATGGAGCGGCATCCTACTGAATGGAACAGATTGTGCCAGAGGGAGCGAGAAAACTCGAAAGATGAGAAAGAGAGACAAAGAAAGAAAAAGGCGAAAAAAAAGATATCAAGAGGGAAGCTGTTCAGAACCCAAAGACTTGAAAGACGGAGGCGTCTTACTCCTCCGCAGCTGGGGCCACCGCTGAGAGGCCAAGGGTGAGGGGGCCTGTGAATGGGGCCCAGGCGGCCTCTGCTTTCCCTGAGAAAGCACTGAAGGCTCAGTGGTGTGGGAAGACAACACGGCCCAGCTGTGGGGGAGCCTCCGAGGGCTGTGACATTGACGCTGTCGCCAAGGCCTGCTGGGGCAGGGACAGGCATCCCGACACGGTCTCCTCAGCGGGGCCTCGGCAGCCTGGCCCCACAGCAGCCTGGGCCCCAGCCCCAGCCGCGTAGCCCTGCTCCGAATTTCACACCATGTCTAATCCAATCACCGGCAGATTGCAAACTCTCTGCCTACCTCCCAGATCGAGAATTCTTGGCCGGCTCGAGCAATAGGCCCCTTCCCAGCCCAGCCGGCTGTCCTGCTCATCCATGTAAACCATTCTGCAAGTCTCCCCCTGCCCCCACCTCCCCTTCTGGGCCCACCGAGTTAATCCTGTTTGCCCGGTCTGTCAATTTAAACAGCTTTAAATATGCCTCACCAGGTCCGGGTGGCAGAACCCTGATGCTTAAAAACAGAGGCCTTGCATCAAAGGGGGCTGGGGTAACGGGGGCCACAAGGGTGTCATTCAAAAACACAAAAACTACCCCTTGTTAAAAAACAAAAAGAAGCAATCCAAATCAATCATGCACACATAAAGAAAAAAACATCACCACCCAACAAAATGCAGTTCCCTGTAATAAGCTCAAAACCAGCTCCAAGGTGGAGCTCTGTTGGGGGTGTGGTGGGCACGGCCATAGCTCAGCATATACGAAGGGCTTTTCCATGTGATCAAAGTCAAGTTGATCCATCCATCTGGTGGAACACTCCCGTTCTCCTTCAAAGTCAAAAGGGTTGCGCTGGATGGCTTTGATAATTCTGTAGCTGAGCCCTGGAGAGGGCTGAAGGCAGTGTGTGTTGCATAGAGACAGATTCAGATGCTCTGACACAGAATCCAGCTCTGGACTGAGGCTCTGGACCCAACACTTACAGTGAGTGTGGAGAATGAGCCCCAGCCCAGTGCTCCTCAAACTTAATGCACAAATGAATCACTTGGTGATCTTGACAAAAATCCGATTCAGTGGGTCTGCAGTGGGGCCCCAGATTCTGCATTTCTACTGAGCTCCCAGGTGAGGCTCATGCACCTGTCCCATGGGCCACATTTTGAATAGCAAGAGTTTAGGTAAAACTGAGTGCCTTCGGCCTTGGACTCAGTTGTCTCGGTTTCCATCTCTATTCCTCCCTCTGACCCCCTACCAGCCCCCTATCTTTTCTATTCCCTTCTCCATGAGGACTAGTCTTGCATTAAAGCAGTGACATCTAGATCACATCTCAGAAAGGTATTCTTCCAGTCTGTGCCATGTTCATGGAGTTGCCAATCACCAAAAATGTGTGAGTAAGTAGGGGCTGCTTCCGGGGAGGACAGACAGCCAAGGGTGTCTTCACTGAGGAGTAAATGAAAACTCAGCTGAAGGCAGGGAAATGGATGACATGTTTCTTGAGGGAGCCCTCCCAACCCAAGATTCTGTTATCTTAAGTCAGATCCTTGGCTTTGATAAGGGAAAGGAATCTGTCCTTCCTCTCTCTGGGCAGGAGAGTGACCCAGGGCCTGGGCTAGGAACTGGTATCTCTCTGTAGAGGACTTTGGTTACAAGCAAAGCAGTGGGTCTTGAGAAATACGGGGCAGAAAGGCTCATTTGCGCTGGTTTTCTAAGGTTTGTTTTGACTTCTAGAAAGAGGGGCAGTCCCACTGCTTCACAATTGCTAGAAAACAGAGACTTCTAACCACAGTGGCATTTAGCTTGTCTCTTAGCACATTCCCGCCTCGTACACCCTTCCCAAACCCACCCAATCCTCCATGTCATCATCTCCACAAAAGGGACAAGGCCAGCTCAGCCCAATCCGATCACACATTCTCTACTTTGAGTACTCCCCCCAGAAGGTGGAAGGCAGGGTTTGGACATGAATCATAGGGGCCCTGAGTACAACTTGCAATGCTGGGGGAAGAAAAGGAAAGCAGGACAGCTTCTAGGAAGAGCCAGGTAGCCAGTGCACCAGGAAGACAGCAAAGTGAGCTCTGGCAGAACGGCACAGTGGGGAGGTGGGCTCGACCACAGCTTGGCTCAAGGCAGCAGCCACAGTGGGGCACCTGAGTAATGGCAGCTGAGTGGCAGTCGATGGGTGCGGGGAGGACTGCTGGAAGAGACAGGGAGGCTGGTGTGAGTGTACATGTTATTAAAAGTAGAGTCTAAACTGGAACCACATAAGAGAGGCAACAAAGGGGAAGTGGAGCTCAGAGCACAGAGTTAAGAACTTTACCTCTTTACCTGGAGCTTTATCTCAACCACACACAGCCCTCCTCTCAAGGCAAGGGAAGTGCTAAAGGAGACCCTCACTCTAAGAGTCCTGCAAGTGTGTCTCATGCCTCACTTGTTCCATCCTCTTAAGTCCTCACAAAGAGAGGCAATTGTTAATCCAGAGGGTAGTTGAGTGCTTGCAACCTCTCTGTCTCTCTCTCTTTCTCTCTCTTCAAGCATTTACTTAATACCCACTGTCTGTTGGGCATTGTGCTAGAGCTGACAGTAAGACTCAAGTCATGCTCCCTGTCCTTGAGAAGCAAAAAATTATTGATGGCAGAAAAACAGCTGTGTAGAAGATAATTTTATGCGCCTGGCTTATTCCGCTTGACACAATGTCCTCTAGTTCCACACATGTTATTGCACATGACAGAATTTCCTTCTTTTTTATGGCTGAATAATACTCCTTTGTACATACATGGCACATTTTCTTTATCCATTCATCCATTTATGGATACTTAGGTTGATCCCATATCTTGGCTATTGTGAATAGTGCTACAAAAAACATGGGAATGCAGATATCTCTTCCTTATAAATATATACACCCATAAGAATTAAAAATAAAAAGAATTTTTAAAATCGTTTTAAAAAATGAGATATTAAGCTAGTTGGTGGGCTCATGGGTATTCTTTAAGCTTTCTGTATATCTCACATACTTTGTACTAAAAATAAAGTAAATTAAAGCACAGCAATGAGGACCCTCACAGGAAAATGTAGGAAAAGCAAGGAGGGTTTCTTATAGACCCTGGGAGAGGAATGAGTAGCACTGGCATGTCATTAATCAAGTGTGGCCTGGCACCACTGAAAGCAAGCTGGCCATGATGATTCAGAGAGATCGTCAATCAGGAGAAGACTGACAGAGGTTTCAGGTACTTACCTTTGCCGTTATTGTCTTTCAAAATTTATGTTTTCTTGTGTATCATATGTAAGAAATCTTTGCTAAACACAAGATATCTAATATTTCCCTCTGTGATTTTTGTGATTTCTTTATGTTTTATGGTTTTCGCTCTTACATTTTTGTAAATGGTGTGAAGTAAGGGTTGAATTTCTTCCCTCCTCCTCCTCCTCCTTCTTCTTCTTTTTTTTCATATAGTTAACTAAAATTTCCAGAATGATTCATTGAAAAATTACTTTCCCTATTAAATTACCTTGACATTTTTGTCAAAAACCAACTGACCATACATGGGTAAGTCTACTCCTGGATTTCTAATTCAGTTCCATTATGGTCAGGAGAATATACTTAGAATATAGTTGGTATAACTAAAATCCTTCTAAATTTATTAAGACTTGGCCTATCTTAGTATATGTTCTGAGTGTACTTGAAAAGAATGTGTATTCTGCTGTTGTTGGGTGGAGTGTTCTATAAATATCACATATGTCAAGTTGGTTGATAGAGTTTTCCAAGTCTTCTATATACTTACTGATTATCTATTTCCTTGTTCTATCAATTATTGAGAAAGAATTGTTGAAATCCTAGACTATAACTGTGGATTTCTCTGCTTTTCCTGCAGTTTAGTAAATTTTTGCTTCACCTATTTTGAAGCTCTGTTATTAGGTGCATAAATATTTCAGACTGTCTTGAGGAATTGTTATCTTTGCCATTAGTAAATATTCTTTGCTCTGAATTCTACTTGGTCTCATAATAATATAGTTGCTGTGGCTTTCTTTTAATTCATTCCTGTATCTATATCTATCTATATATTCTTATAAGCACCATATAATTAGGTCTTGCTTGGTTGCTAGTCAGTCAGACAATCTCTGCCCTTTAATTGCTGTTCAGACCATTTACATTGAATGTGACTTTTTTTTTTTTTTGAGACAAAGTCTTGCTCTTTTGCCAGGCTGGAGTGCAGTGGTGCAATCTCGACTCACTGCAACCTCTGCCTCCCAGGTTCAAGCAATTCCCCTGCCTCAGCCTCCCGAGTAGCTGGGACTACGGGCGCCCGCCACCACACTGGGCTAATTTTTTGTATTTTAGTAGAGACAAGGTTTCACGATGTTAGCCAGGATGGTCTCGATCTCCTGATCTCGTGATCTGACCACCTCGGCCTTCCAAAGTGCTGGGACTACAGGCGTGAGCCACCACGCCCCACCAAATGTGACTATTGATGTATCATGGTACTATTATTTTTCTCTATGTCTTATCTGTTCTTTGTTCTCTGTTTTCCTTTTTTTCTGCCTTATGAATTGAGAAGTTTTTACTTGAGCTTCCGTTAGGACTTATGGTAAAAAATCTTTAACTTATCACAATATACCTTCAAGTAATATACTATTTTACACAGTATAACTGCCTTACAACAGCACCTCTCCACTCCCCTCTCCTGACCTTTGTGCTATGATTATCATATATTTTACATCTACATTTGCTATGTACTTCAAAATACATTGTCATAAGTCTATTTAAATAATCAATTATCTTTTGAAGTGATTTTTAATTTAAGAAAAATATTTTATCGTTCTCTCCCATATACATATTTACCATTTCTGGCTTTCTAATTTTTTTTTTGTGGATCCAAGATCCCATCTGGTGGTATTATTTATTTTCCACCTGAAATACTTCCATTAATAGTTCCTGTGGTTCAAGTCTGTTAGTGATGAATTACAATTACTTCAGCTTTTATATGTTTGAAAAATTCTTTTTTTTTTTTTTTTTTTTGAGTCTCACTCCGTTGCCCAGGTTGGAGTGCAGTGGCACGATCTTGGCTCACCACAACCTCCACCTCCCAGGTTCAAGTGATTTTCCTGCCTCAGCCTCCCCAGTAGCTGGAATCACAGGTATGCACCACCATGCCCAGCTAATTTTGTTTGTTTGTTTGTTTCTTTTGAGACGGAGTCTCACTCTGTCGCCCAGGCTGGAGTGCAGTGGCGCAATCTCGGCTCACTGCAAGCTCTGCCTCCAGGTTCACGCCATTCTCCTGCCTCAGCCTCCTGAGTAGCTGGGACTACAGATGCTCGCCACCACGCCCGGCTAATTTTTTGTATTTTTTAGTAGAGACGGGGTTTCACCGCGTTAGCCAGGATGGTCTTGATCTCCTGACCTCGTGATCCACCTGCCTCGGCCTCCCAAAGTGCTGGGATTACAGGCGCGAGCCACCGTGCCTGGCCTTCTATTTTTAGTAGAGATGGGGTTTCACCATATTGATCAGGCTGGTCTTGAACTCCTGACCTTGGATAATCCAGCCACCTTGGCCTCCCAAAGTGCTGGGATTATAGGTGTGAGTCACCGTGCCTGGCCAGAAAATTTTTTATTAAAAAAAAACTCTGGGCCAGGCATGGTAGCTCAGGCCTGTAATCCCAGCACTTTGGGAGGCTGAGGTGGGTGGATCATGAGGTCAGGGGATCGAGACCATCCTGGCCAACATTTTGAAACCCCATCTCTATTAAAAATACAAAAAATTAACCAGGCATGGTGGCGAGTTCCTGTAGTCCCAGCTACTTGGGAAACTTAGGCAGGAGAATGGTGTGAACCTGGGAGGTGGAGCTTGCAGTGAGCCGAGATCGTGCCACTGCACTCCAGCCTGGGCAACACTGCAAGACTCCATCTCAAAAAAAAAAATATGTATATATATATATAGTAATTCTTTTCAACTTTTATTTTAGAATGGGGGTACATGTACAGGTTTGTTACAAAAGTATATTGTGTGATATTGTGGTTTGGAGTTCAACAGAATCTGTCACTCAGGTTGTGAGCATAGTAATCAATAGGTAGTTTTAAAACTACCCATTCAAATAAAATTCTTTATTTTTCACTTTTTTTACTGAGACAAAACTCACATATCATAGATCAACTATTTTATAGTAAACAGTTCGGTGGCATTTAGTATATTCACAAGGTTGTGCACTTTGTCTTTTTTTTTTTTGAGACGGAGTCTCACTCTGTCCCCCAGGCTGGAGTGCAGTGGCGTGATCTCAGCTCACTGCAAGCTCTGGCTTCCGCCTCCCCAGTTCACGCCATTCTCCTGCCTCAGCCTCCCAAGTAGCTGGGACTACAGGCGCCCACGACCACATCTGGCTAATTTTTTTAAATTTTTATTTTTAGTAGAGATGGGGTTTCACCGTGTTAGCCAGGATGGTCTGGATCTCCTGACCTCGTGATCCGCCTGCCTCAGCCTCCCAAAGTCCTGGGATTATAGGTGTGAGCCACTGCACCTGGCCACACTTTGTCTTAATTTTTTTTTTTTTTTGAAATGGAGTCTCACTCTGTCACCCAGGCTGGAGTGCAGTGGCACAATCTCTGCTCATTGCAACCTCCACCTCCCAGGTTCAAGTGATTCTCTTGCCTCAGCTTCCCAAGTAGCTGGGACATCAGGCACACACCACCGCATCTGGCTGATTTTTGTGTTTTTAGTAGAGATGGAGTTTCACCATGTTGCCCAGGTTGGTCTCGAACTCCTGACCTTACGTGGTCCACCCACCTCAGCCTCCCAAAGTGCTGGGATTCCAGGTGTGAGCCACTGTGTCCGGCCTGACTTAATTTTTGAAAGATATGGCTGGGCATGGTGGTTCACACCTGTCATCCCAGAACTTAGGAGGCCTAGGCGGGCAGATCACTTGAGGTCAGGAGTTCAAGGCCAGCCTGGCCAATGTGGTGAGACCCCGTCTCTACTAAAAATACAAAAAATTAGCCAGGTGAGGTGGCAGGTGCCTGTAGTCCCAGCTACTCAGGAGGCTGAGGCACGAGAATTGCTTGAGTCCAAGAGGTGGAGGTTGTAGTGAGCCGAGATTGCGTTACTGCACTGCAGCCTGGAAGACAGAGCGAGACTCCATCTCAAAATAAAAATAAAAATATAAATATAAATATAAAAGGAAAGATATTTTCATGGGGTAGAGATTTCTAGGTTGACTAATTTTTTCCTTTTAGTACTTAAAAAAATATTGTTCTGGCCGGGCGCAGTGGCTCACACCTGTAATCCCAGCACTTTGGGAGGCCGAGGCGGGTGGATCACGAGGTCAGGAGATCAAGACCATCCTGGCTAACACTGTGAAACCCTGACTCTACTAAAAATACAAAAAAATTAGCTGGGCGTGGTGGTGGGTGCCTGTAGTCCCAGCTACTCGGGAGGCTGAGACAGGAAAATGATATGAACCTGGGAGGTGGAGCTTGCAGTGAGCAGAGATTGTGCCTCTGCACTCCAGCCTGGGCAACAGAGCGAGACTCCGTCTCAAAAAAAAAAAAAAAAAAATAAGAAATCTACTGTCACTTGTGTATTTGTTCCTTTGTACATAATGGGACTTTTTTCTATGCCTACCTTTAAGATTTTCTCTTTATCATAAGTTTTAATTTTTGTGTGTGACAAGGTCTCACTCTGTCACCCAGGCTGAGTGCAGTGGCACGAATATAGATCACTGTAGCCTCAACCTTCCAGGCTCAAGAGATCCTGCTACTTCAGCCTCCTGAGGAGCTGGGACTGCAGGTGTGTGTCATCACACCCAGCTAATTTTTTATTTGTTTGTAGAGCTGGGATCTTGTTGCCCAGGCTGGTCTCAAACTCTTGGACTCAAACAACCCTCCTGCCTTGGCCTCTCAAAATGCTGGGATTACAAACATGGGCCACTGCACCTGGACTATCATAGGTTTTGGTAATTTCTATTTTTTATTTTATTTTTTTTGAGACGGAGTCTCACTCTGTTGCCCAGGCTGGAGGGCAGAGGCACAATCTCTGCTCACTGCAAGCTCTGCCTCCCGGGTTCACGCCATTCTCCTGCCTCAGCCTCCTGAGTAGCTGGGACTACAGGCGCCCACCACCACGCCTGGCTAATGTTTTTGTATTTTTAGTAGAGATAGGGTTTCACCATGATAGCCAGGATGGTCTTGATCTCTGGACTTTGTGATCCACCCGCCTCGGCCTCCCAAAGTGCTGGGATTGCAGGTGTGAGTCACTGTGCCTGGCCGGTTTTAGGTAATTTCTTTATGATGTGTTTTTGTGTAATTTTATTCATGTTTCTTGTGCTTGGGGTTCTTTGAAGTTCTTGGAATTGTGGAGTTTTAACTTTGCCATATTTGGAAGCTTTTTATCTAATATTTCTGTAAATATACTTTTTATTCCTTGCCCTTAGTGTTTCTAATTATACATATTAATATAAAGGCTGCCCGAAGTTGTCCTACAGCTCACTCTGCCCTTTTTATTTTTTTCAGTCTTCTGTTTCATTTTGGATAGTTGCTATTGCTATGACTTTATCCTTTTTTTTTTTTTTTTTTTTTTTCCTGAGACAGAGTTTTGCCCTTGGTGCCCAGGCTGGAGTGCAAGGGCGCAATCTTGGCTTGCTGCAACCTCTGTCTCCTGGGTTCAAGTAATTCTTCTGCCTCAGCTTCCTGCATAGCTGGGATTACAGGCATGCACCACCATGACTGGCTAATTTTGTATTTTTAGTAGAGACAGGATTTCACCACGTTGGTCAGGCTGGTCTTGAACTCTCAGCCTCAGGTGATCTTCCCGCCTCTGCCTCCCAAAGTGCTGGGATTATAGGTGTGAGCCACCATGCCCGACTGACTTTATTCTTTTACAATGTCTAATCTGATATTAATTCAATCCAGTGCATTTTTTATTACATGTATTATATTTTTCATCATTAGAAATTCAATTTGAGTCCTTTTGAATTTTTCATATCTCTACTCAACATGCTCTTTTGCTTCTTGAATGTGTAGATTGTAACTGTCTCATTGTCCTTATCTGTTAACTGTATCATCTGTATGATTCCTGGATCTCCTTCTATTGATCAATTTCTTTTCTTCTTTATTAGTGTTACTTTTCTGTTTGTTTTGTTTGTTTGTTTCTTTTTTTTTATGGCTGGTAATTTTTTACCTAACGGTAGACATCAAGAATTTGACCTCATTGGGCACTAGCTATTTTTGTATTCCTAGAAATAATTTTAAACTTTGTCCTAAAGTTATGTTACTTGGAAACAGTTTGACCCCTTTGGGGCATTATTTTGAGCTTCATTAGGTAAAACCAGGAAGTCTTTAATTTAGGGGTATTTTTCTCCATCACTGATGCAACACTTTTGTAAGTACTCTACCCATTGCTCCATGAATTATGAAGTTTTCTACTCTGGTGGGAATGGGATCATGAAATATTTGCAGCCCTGTGTGAGCATCAGGAGTATCATCTGCTTCTTTCCAATTGATCTGGACAGTTTCCTCACACACATTCACTGATTGGTACCCAGCTGAAGACTTTTGGGGAACCCTCTGCAGACCTCTGCTGCTCTCTCTGTGCAGCTCTCTCCTCTCTAGTATGCTGATATTCTGCCCTGGGAACTCTAGCTCCATTGACCCTCCCGGATTCCCAGATTCACCTCCTCAACTTAGAGAGACTGCTGGGCTCTGCTTGGATTTCCCCTCCTTGCGCTGTACCCTTGAAACTCTTTCCAGGCAGGAACCTAGGAAACTCAACCCATTTGTTTTCCTTATCTTGTGGATCACCATCCTGTGTTGCCTGATATCAAATGTCAGAAAACCATTGATTGGTGTAAATATGTAGCTATAGATATATACTTTTATTTTGTCCAGTGTGAGTGGGAGGTAAATATGGTCTCTGCTACTCCATTTTGGCTAGAAGCAGAAGTCTTGCCTTTTCTAGTCCTCAGCATTCTCATCTGTAAAACAAGATTGTTGGATTAGAAATCATTTATGAATTTCTATTTTTCCATGTCTACTCTTCAAAACTGTTAGCCTTTCAATAGTTTTTTTTTTTTTTTTGAGACAGAGTCTCGCTCTGTTGCCCAGGCTGGAGTGCAGTGGCGCAATCTTGGCTTACTGCAAGCTCCACCTCCCAGGGTCATGCCATTCTCCTGCCTCAGCCTCCCGAGTAGCTGGGACTACAGGCACCCGCCACCACACCTGGCTAATTTTTTTTTTTTTTTTTTTGTATTTTTAGTAGAGACAGGGTTTCACCGTGTTAGCCAGGATGGTCTCGATCTCCTGACCTCGTGATCCACCCGCCTTGGCCTCCCAAAGTGCTGGGATTACAGGTGTGAGCCACCGCGCCCAGCCACCTTTCAATAGTTTTTTGAATAAATCACCAATCAGTAAAAGATTCTCAGAACGTGCTCTACTCTATACTTACAAAAACCCATACTCTTCAACTAATCAGAAGGAGATTTCTCAATAGTTCCTGGCTCCCATCCCCCAAGTCTCTATAGATCTTGCCACATGGTTGCTAGTCAGAAAAGGTCATATGTGAGTAAGATGTGTTATCCACCTGTAACCTAAAAGCCTGTGAGTCAAAGGGTAACTTCCTTGCCCCTTTCTCTCCTCCTCTCTCCTTTCCTCTCTTTCTCTGTTCCTTACTTTTTTCCAACACATATTGAGTGGCTACTCAGTGTCTGATATTGTGCTGTCTCAGTGATGAGACCTCCCTGTTTCCTGGGGAAAGAGCAGCATCAAATGTAACTTACGACACTATAGAAGGAATCTGAAGACCACCCGCTGTAAGCCTTGGCCTAACTAGCACTTATGAGCAATGAATAGAAACTCTTGGCCGGGCGCGGTGGCTCACACCTGTAATCCCAGCACTTAGGGAGGCCGAGGCTGGCGGATCACAAGGTCAGGAGATGGAGACCATCCTGGCTAACACGGTGAAACCCTGTCTCTACTAAAAATACAAAAAAATTAGCCGGGCGAGGTGGCAGGTGCCTGTAATCCCAGCTACTCAGGAGGCTGAGGCAGGAGAATGGCGTGAACCCCGGGGGGCGGAGCCTGCAGTGAGCTGAGATCACACCACTGCACTCCAGCCTGGGCGACAGTGAGACTCCGTCTCAAAAAAAAAAAAAGAAACTCTTATCTCCTTTTCATTGCCTTGCTTAGTCTTAACCTCCATGGGATAATCTACTTAAAAAGGCAAAGGGTCTGCAGGACTAGGTATAAAAGGAAACAAGCAAACAAAGGCAAAGGGAGAAGAGCAGCAAAAAATTGCAGAAAGGTCTGATTTTAATTTGCTTACTCTTGAAAACAAGTTTTGCTATTTTGTTCTCTGGAAAATGAGGACATTGCTCTTATTTTTCCCTTTAGAAAAGAAACCTGTTTAGATTATTAGAATTGTATCTTGCTAATTTTAAAAGGCCATCCTCTTTGATGACCTGGAAGTGTGATGTGACTCTTCATGAGATATTTCCCACCCTCTCTGCAACAGTGATGTATGAGTCGATTGTTCATACTTTTTTGCCTAGGTGGGGGAGAAGGAATTTATCCTTCTAGCTGGTTATTGGGCATGTTTTGAACTTATGTATATGTAAATATGTGTGTGTATTTCAGCATACATTCTCCCCACCCCCACTGTGCAATTTTAATGGGACCATTCTATGTCCATCCCTAGCTAATGGTGGGTACATGAACTAAGCTAAGGCAATTAGATGATCTATTCTGACACTTAAGATCTTGAAGAGGCTGAGCGCTATGGCTCATGCCTGTAATCCCAGCACTTTGGGAGGCCAAGGTGGGTGGATCATGAGGTCAGGAAATCGAGACCACCCTGGCCAACACGGTGAAACCCCGTCTCTATTAAAAATACAAAAATTAGCTGGGTGCGGTGGTGGGCGCCTGTAGTCCCAGCTACTGGGGAGGCTGAGGCAGGAGAATTGCTTCAACCTGGGAGGTGGAGGTTGTTGCAGCGAGCCGAGATCACACCACTAAACTCCAGCCTGGTGACAGAGTGAGACTCTGTCTCAAAAACAAAAAATAAAAATAAAAAAAAATTGGCCGGGCGTGGTGGCTCATGCTTGTAATCCCAGCACTTTGGGAGGCCGAGGTCAGGAGATCGAGACCATCCTGGCTAACACGGTGAAACCCTGTCTCTACTAAAAATACAGAAAATTAGCCGGGCGCGGTGGTGGGCGCCTGTAGTCCCAGCTACTCAGGAGGCTGAGGCAGGAGAATGGCGTGGACCTGGGAGGCGGAGCTTGCAGTGAGACGAGATTGCTCCACTGCACTCCAGCCTGGGTGACAGAGTGAGACTCTGTCTCAAAAAAAAGAAATAAACGAGGTGATCCAGAAGGTGCTCTGATGCCACTTCTGATCCCTCTTCTGTGTCCATGTCTAGTTCTGCAGCTTCTTATCCATTTATGATCTCTCTCTTATTTCATAAGTAGCTGAAGGGAGCCAGAATTGGTTTCTATGAGCTGCTACCAAGAGCAAAGATGAAACAGTCACCTCCAATGTGGGGTACACAAATGATGTAACTCTCCTCCCCACCCCCAAACTCACAGAAAAAAACCACTGTGATGAATGCTGTGACGTACTGCCCAGATGTACTTCAGGATGAAGCATACATTCCTCCAGCTGCTGGAAGTGTAGGTGGATAGGGGTATGTAGAGATCCACTCCACTTCCCTCAGGACAGGATCACTCTCAGAAGCCAGTTTGGTCTCAGAGCTCCTCTTGAGATCGTCTGAGGCCGTCATAACTATATTGCCGTTCAGCTTCGCCTTTGCTCTGTTTTACTTCCTCCACTCCCCAGTAATATTTTTTTCTGCAATAATTCCCCAGTAAACTTTCTGTAAACAAACCTCTGTCTCCTGAAGAACTGACCTAAGACACCCACTCAGGGCAGTAATCCATGAGAAGGGGTAGGGTCTGCTGCCACCTTGCCATCGTACAATCAGTTAGTACAGAAACTTGCCATGGACATTATGTTTAATTATAATTATTATAGACAATTCTTCCAGCTCATTGTGAGCCCATTAAGGGCATGGACCATGGCACGTTTCAGCTTGGCCATGACAGATGTTTAACAGAAGGAGGAAAGGTCAAACTGAATTCAATCTTCTTTGTTTCTTATGAGTTTCTCTAATAGGAGAAAACAAAGGTTCAGAATATCTGTAAGTTGCCTTACTCATTTTACCCATTCCTTTTCCTTCCACCTGCCTCTGCTATCAGCCCTCAAGAGTTGACCAAATACAGTAGCAGAGATGACAAAAGTCATATTGCTAGTTTGCAACTTAAAGGTCACGGTATCTGAAAATTTAGAGGAAACCTAAAGTTCGACCAGTCGGCTTCCCCTCGTGCTTTAGATGAGCATACTGAGGTCAGGGAGGTGAATGGTTAGTTGAAGGTCACATAGCTACATGGTGAGAGTTGGTGTTTCTAACTTCTTAACCAGGATCACCACCCTCTTTGTCACTTCACGATATTGACTGTCTCTCAAAGGTTGGCGATCACAGAGCAAGCGTCTCAGAAGCTGATGAGCTCTTCCTAGTGGTTTTTGTGCACTTTGGGTACCCTCAAAGAATGCCGATGTCTGCCCACAGAGACTAGAGGCCTCAAGTTTTTCCCATAGGTGAAGATAACTTTAAAAAGTGGCCATACCGTTTGAGGTCTGCTCTTCAGTGCATCTTCTACAAAAATGTTGTTCTTTATTAGGTTCACAACACCCATTTAAGTTACTCTCTCATTTCTACTTGTTTGAAATTAGATCAGAGTTCAAAATAATATAATACATGGGAAAGTGTTAGGTATCTTGGTACTTAACTTCAAAGTTGTTGAACAGTTCTAAATAACATTTTCACCTACTGGAGGGGTCTGCATTCTATTGTGAATAGCCAATCACTAGCTTTTCTGTTCTGTTCTGGTTGTTTATAAGAGTAAATGTGCAGTTGTTTTTTAAATTTCTCCCTTTAACTTTTTGAATTCTTTGCTCTGTATTTAGCTGCCATAAAGAAACTTCTTTAATGTTAGACAGAAAAACACATCCTGCTTATCTTGTTTGGTTAGCTCTTTGCTGGTCCCTGTATGTGTCTACATTGTAGAAAATGAACTTATGTCATGTCTTGTTATGGATTTTCCCTGGAGAGGTTTCCCCTTGATTTTGAAACTAGTTGAGTTTCCTTTCACTGATTGCCAAGGATTGTTTTAAAACAAACAAGCAAACCAACTTCATTGGAAAAGCACAGTAAATATTAGCCAGCATCACTAATAACTAAACAATGGTGTGTAAGTACAGCAAGCTTTAAAGAAACACAAAAATGCACCGTTTCTCATAATAATAATGGCTAATACTTCCTGTGTGTCAGGCACTGTTTTAGGTGCTTTATACCTTTTTAATGAAATAATCTTTAGGAAAACTGTATTAGGTAGATTGTTTATTATGTCAAACTTATAGATCATGAAACTGAAGCAGAGTGAAGTGAAGCAAGTTGCCTAAGGTCACGCTCTCGTTAGCAGCGGGGCTTGGATTTGAACCTGGGCAGTCCGAATATGAGCATCACCCGTGACCCTTATCACCTCCAGTACCTTCTGCTGTACTGTACCAGCCCACACCCAATCTACATAACGGAGAGGCAATTAAGCCAGGTCATTAAGTAATTTGTTATACATAATAGTATACACAAGAATGCTTGGGGAACACTGAATTTTTCTTAACTTTGGAAATGACCTTATAGTATTATTTTTCGTGCAAAAGCTGCTGGGGACGTAATTCTAGCTCAGGAGTCAGAAGACTTTTTATGTCAATGGCTAGATAGTAAATATTTTAGGCTTTCCTGGCCTTATGGTCTTAGTTGCACCAACTCAGCCACTCAGGGCAAAAGCAGTTGTGGGCAATAGGGGAACATGGGCGTGGGACACTCAAATTTTACTTTCATATCATATTCATATGCCACAACATATACTTCCTCTTTTGATTTAAGAAAAAAAAAGTGAAAATATTTTCGTTTTTTTTTTTTTGGAGACAGTCTTGCTCTGTCACCCAGGCTGGAGTGCAGTGGTGCGATCTTGGCTCACTGCAACCTCTGCCTCCCAGGTTCAAGCAATTCTGTGCCTCAGCCTCCCAAGTAGCTGGGACTACAGGCGCCTGCCATCAGGCCTGGCTAATTTTTGTATTTTTAGTAGAGATGGGGTTTCACCATCTTGGCCAGGTTGGTCTTGAACTCCTGACCTCGTGATCTACCCGCCTTGGCCTCCCAAAGTGCTGGGATTACAGGCGTGAGCCACCACGCCCAGCCAATCATTTTTAGTTTATAGGCCATGCAAAAACAGGCAGCAGGCTAGATTAGGCCAATGGCCCCTAGTTTGTTAAGCCCTGTTCTTGCTAGCTGATTGTTCCACCTCATCGTAAGCTCTCCAGGGCCTGGGACCATGTTAGAGTCAGCTTGGCACAGTACAGACATTTAATAGAAGTTTGTTGGGTTGAAAGGAATTGACCTTAGAAAGGGGGAGGAGAAGGAAGGCATTTCAGAAACCCCATCCTGCTTCATGCTCAGACAGGAACTAAACTCAAACAAGCGTGGGACATTCCTTCTTCCCTGCATACCTCACTTGCTTTTTGTAATAGTTTTGTTCACTTTTGATTGCACTGGTACCTGGCTTATCCAGGTCTGTAGCTCTCACTATCTCTGTATGGCAGGTTTCAGACTGCAATTTGTAGATAGAGATCTTGAAGGAGAGAAGAAGAGGCTCCCAGCTTCCTCTGCTGGGCTCTGGGCCAAGCTGTCCCTGTGGCACATCAAGAGAGAGGGACCTTCCAGGGGATTTAGTGCTTCCTCATTTGGCTGAGTAGCAAATCAGAATGCTTCTTTCTGATTTCTGCTCCTGATAGCATGGCACACAGATCAAAGGAAGAAGTGCTCCAAATAATGCTGAAAGCTTCTGCCTCCAGCTGCACGAGAACTATTTGGAAAGTGTGCGAATCTAGAAAGTATGCAGCTTAGAGCAGAGCAGAGGGCACCTCACTGAGGTTTTCTAAAGTTCTATGAATTAGAGACCCTTATGATTCTGGGACGTTTCAGGAGCTGGAGAAATTCCAATTGTCCTATCATATAGGCAGGCCATGACCTCTGAAGCCTCTTCCTAGTTGGAGACTCAGTTACTGGAAACAAAACCCTCATCCTCATCTCCAGATGAATCTGAAGGGTTCTACAGCCAATGAGGTTAGCCTGGCACGAAGCCAATTTCTGGCTGCTTTTAGAGTTCGGGCGCTTCCTAGTGGGTGCCTTTCTCTGTGCATCTGCAGCGCCCACATTGGTCACAGGTGAGGAGCCACCAGCTTGGAGCTTGGTTTTGGCAGGCCAGAGTAAAAAAAAAAAATGGGGTTTTTCAGTTTGGATGGGATGTATTTCAAATGAGCACGAGAATCTTCCGCCACCCACGTTCTCCAACATCATCTACTCTGAACAAAAACTCCATAAGACTGCTTAGATGATATGATTTATCTCCTTTTTCTGTTCAGCTCTGCCTTTAAAAAGTGTTAAACTGGTTAAGGAGGGGATTTCCCCAGGAGTGTGGCATGAGTTCTTTCTGTCTTTGGGAGATGCACTTCCAATTTTTTGCGTTCTTTGCTGAGATAATCAGCATTTCTTTCTTTCTTTTTTTTTTTTTTTTTTTAAGATGGAATCTTGCTCTGTCACCCAGGCCGGAGTGCAGTGGCACAATCTTGGCTCACTGCAACCTCCGCCTCCCAGGTTCAAGCGATTCCGCTGTCTCAGCCTCCTGTTCTTTTTACTCTTCCTTCCCATTTTCACTGTACTTGTCCTTGAGTCTAGAATTATGCACACACCAAGCAGGGCGTTGCCTAGTCTGGAGATCTGAAGGGATCCCTAAGGTTTTTCCTCAGATTTCCCTGATATTTTACTGTTAGTGACTCACTTCTTTGGGTTAAGCGTGAACTCTTTATTATATTTTTAAAAAATCAAAACAAAACAACAAACTTGACAGGAGTGATGACTTGTCATGGGAACAGTAATTATCACAGGAAAAACCCAGGGTTCTTCCTGATATGTCACAAAGAGGTTCAAAGTAGATGGAATATAGTGTAGGGTCAAGAGCACCAAAGTTCCAGGAGCTTCTAGTCAAGAAAGTGAACAATGGCTTCCCCTTGCACTTCAACCAAAACCCCTCACTCTTCACCACAGCCCACAAGGCCCCTTGTGATCTATTTCCTGCCAACCTCTCTCACTCCACCCTGTGTCATGCTCATTTCTTTCATGGTGCTTCAGCCAGAACATCTTTTATTTCTGCTTCTCAAACTTATCAAGCTCCTTCCTGCCTCAGAGCCTTTGCAGATGCTATTCCCTCTGTCCAGAATGCCCTTCCTCCAGATGCTTACATGGCGACTTCCTGTCATTCAGGCGTCCTTTGACGTACCATTTCCTGACCACCCAATCTAAAATTGCCCACAGATATTCTCCATTACATTGCCTCAAATTTCCTCATTTTACTTTTATAGTATTTACCACTCTCTGAAATTATCTTTTTTTTAAAAAAATGTACTTCTTTCTTGTGACTGTCCTCTCATAAAATGGTAAACCCTATGAGAAAAGGAATCTTCCCAATCTTAATTATTAAATAAATGAATCAAAGTAAGGGTCAGACCTTCCAGCAAGGATTAAAAGCAAAGAGATAGGAAGTTGAGGGGGAGGCGTAGCAGTGACCTGGAAGTCGTAGACAGGTGTCCAGGACATCTTTGGGAGCCCTAGAGGTTGGTGCTCCCTGGGAAGGGTGGTGGGTACATCTATATAAGGTGTCTGAGAAGGCCCAGTCAATAGGACTCCTCTTTCCTACCCTGATTCAGATCCCTCAGAGAAATAAGACAAAGGAGGCCGGGCACGGTGGCTCACGCCTATAGATCCAGCACTTTGGAAGGCCAAGGCAGGCGGATCACGAGGTCAGGAGATCGAGACCATCCTGGCGAACACGGTGAAACCCCTTTTCTACTAAAAATACAAAAATTAGCTGGGAGTGGTGGCTCGAGCCTGTAATCCCAGCTACTTGGGAGGCTGAGGCGGGAGAATCGCTTGAACCAGGGAGTCAGAGGTTGCAGTGAGCTGAGATCACGCCACTGCACTCCAGCCTGGTGACAGAGCGAGACTCCGTCTCAAAAAATAAAAAACAAAAATAAAAATCAGCTCATTCATTGCAGCATCTGAGCACACCATCTCTTACAGTGATTCTCCCCATTATGTGCCCTTATGGCACCATCGATCTCTTCTGCAGAATACTTGCCAAAGTTGTAATTGTGCATTTAGTTGTGTGATTCTTGTATTTACTTTAAAAAAAACAAACAAACCATTTACTATGGAAATTTTCAAACATTTGCAAAAGTAGGGTAAATAGTAAAAATAACTCCATGTGTCCACTGCCCAGTTTTAACAACTATCTACTCATGACTAATCTTATTGATTCATTGTCTTTTATAAATTTTCTAGAGTGTTTGTTTTTCTCACCACTTTATCCCTGGTGCCCAGCACAGTGCCTGACTCATATAAGGCACACATCCTTTGAAAGAATGACAGACTGAATGGATGAATAACATGCTGTGTATTACGTAAAAGGACAGTGCAGCCTGCCGAGAACATAGATGATGTGTTGGTTAGCTGGGGCTACCACAACAAAATACCATCGATTGGGTGGCTTACATAACAGACATTTATTTCTCACAGTTCTGGAGCCTAGAAGTCCAAGATCAAGGTGCCAGCAGTGTCAGGATCTGGTGAGGCTTCTCTCCTTGGGTTGCGGGCAGCCAACTCCTCACTGTGTCCTCACATGAAGGGTGCAGAGAAGGAGAAAGCTCTCTGGTGTCTCTTCCTTTAAGGGCACTAATTTTATCCTAAGGCCCCACCTTCATGACCTCATCTAAACCTAATCAGCTCTCAAAGGCCCCATCTCCAAGTACAATCACATTGGGAGTTAGGACTTCAACATATGAATTTTGGGGGATGCTATTCAGCTCATAGCAGGTGAGCAGCATCTAGCTCAGAGGGAGGATTCTGTACAAGCCCAGCTATTGCCAGCCTGCTTCCCATGGCTTTGTGAGGACAGAGGGGAGAGTACACAGGATGAAGAAGATGGGAGAGGTTATGGGGGATCCACAAAGCCAGAAGAGGCAATGCAGACTTCCTTAGGTATCCTGGCTGGCAACAGCCCAGTTCGCCTACCTCACCTACTTGGGTTTACTTCAGCAGAATTTTTGCCTTGGCACTCATGGCCTAGAACAACAATTCCCAAGGAACACTTTTCTAGAAAAAAGGAATCAGTGGTCCTTGTGTTTGGGAAAGCTATTTACCCTCTTTTTAGGATATTAACTCTAATAACTCTCACAGTTGTATGTGTTTTTTGAGTTATAATTTTGTCTAAGGCAATTCTTTCCACATTTATTTAACATGGATCCCGTTGCCACTACCATACATATCATTAACCCCATGGAGACCAGCGTCTGCAGAATATGTTTGGGGCACATCATAAACACACTTTCTCCTTTACTGGCCATTTCCAGAAAAGAAAAAATTTAAATTTGTTCCTTTTCCTTTTTTTAACCTTTTAAGAAATTATATAATTAACACATGATCAATAGAGAAAAAAACAGAATGTAAAAATAGAATAAAAAAGAAAATCGGATTATGATTCCATGACACAGAAATAATTCCCTTACCATTTTCAGTGCATCTCTTTCCGGACTTTTACAAATGCATAATTACTGTACATGTTCCTCATAGGATATTTTTAAAAAGAATAATTGAGATGAATTACCACTGACAATGGCAAAACAGTCTTTTTTTTTTTTTTTTTTCTCGAAACAGGACCTTTTAGCGCCAGCAGGTGCTCCTGTTTAGGGGGATTCACTTCCATTTTGACCGGCACTTCTGACCCACGGCCTACGGGGGCTGGGCAGGTTCAACTTGGCCCGGAAGGAAACGGAAAACGTCGCGTTTGGCAAAACCAAAAGTCAAACGCACTCTCAACTTCTCTCCGGTGGTGGTACCTGAAATTCTCTTACTATGTCCTTTACAGACTGGCTTCTTTTCACCAAGTCCATTTCTTCTATTTTAGAAACGTAGGCATAAAATACTTTGTTTTCCATCTGCAATCACACATCGGGACTGCAGGAAAAGAAACCACCCCTCGGTAACAATACGCGGCCTCCCAAAGGCCAACGTTGCCGGAGTTTTTTTTTTTTTTTTTTTTTTAAAAGAGAGAGGGAGAAGGAGAGAGAGAGAGAGAGAAAGAGAAAGCAAAACAGTCTTAAAAAGATAATGCATTCGCTGACAACTTAAGAATGGGGTCCTGGCCGGGCGCGGTGGCTCACACCTGTAATCCCAGCACTTTGGGAGGCTGAGGTGGGCGGATTACGAGGTCAAGAGATCAAGACCATCCTGGCCAACATGGTGAAACCCCATCTCTATTAAAAATACAAAAATTAGCTGGGCGTGGTGGCAGGCACCTGTAGTCCCAGGTACTCGGGAGGCTGAGGCAGTAGAATCACTTGAACCCAGGAGGTGGAGGTCGCAGTAAGCCGAGATCGCACCACTGCACTCCAGCCTGGCGACAGAGTGAGACTCTGTCTCAAAAAAAAAAAAAAAATGGGGTCCTTCCTCAAGAATTCCAATGTGCCTTTTTCACCTTTTGTTTCTTTATTTTATTGTGAGTACATTGCCATTGCTTTCCTCTGTTTACCTGACAGTCCCCTGGACTAAAGTTAGTCCAATTTTACAGACAGACAGCTAGTTCAAACACAGATAGGGCACTACACTTTTTTTTTTTTTTTTTTAAGACGGAGTCTCGCTCTGTGGCCAGGCTGGAGTGCAGTGGCGTGATCTCGGCTCACTGCAACTTCCACCTCCCAGGTTCAAGCCATTCTCCTGCCTCAGCCTCCTGAGTAGCTGGGATTACAGGCACCTGCCACAACACCCAGCTAACTTTTTTATTTTTAATAGATACAGGGTTTCACCATGTTGGCCAGAATGGTCTCAATCTCTTGACCTCAGGTGATCTGCCTGCCTTGGCCTCCCAAAGTGCTGGGATTACAGACGTGAGCCACTGCACCGAGCTGGCACTAAACTTTTAATAACAGTACCACCCAAGGGAAGAATGCAAGCTGCTTCACTTCTTGATATCAAGTGACTTGAAAAGTCCCTGAATAATCTTATAGATGAAGTCGGGCCATGGGGGGAAGGTGGGTGGGAGGAAGGGAGCTAGCAACCTGTCCTAACTATGGTTTTACTTACTCAAGATGAGACCAGGAGATTTAGAAATGAGCTTGAGCTTAGTCTCAAAGACTTGCTTTTGTAGCGTGACTAAAACACGGCTCTCCATTCATATGCCCTGCTTTCCCTTCCGAGCTGGGTGACCCTGCCTTTTTGATTTTGCAATGTGTGCCATCTCCTCCCTACTCTTTTCTGAAAATATTGCACAGCCAAATTTATTTGCATTAGAAATGAAGGGAATTTGGAAGAATTTTGAAAAGAATATCATGACACCTTTTTAATGAACTGGAAGCCTATTTTGAAAGTCTTAAAAATAGCTGGGGCATCTTTCTCTCAGACTGTACATGGTGGCCGATGGATCCTTGGTGCCCGTTCTTCACTCTCCCACAGTGATGTACACAAACTGCTTGGCCATGGCCTGCTGGTGGGCAGCGTGTACTGCCCTACCCTGGGCTTTGGGTCTGGCATAGGACTTTCTTTGGACAACAATCTGTGAGAAGAAAGGACAAGAGCAAAGTTTTCAATATGCTCAGCTGGCTGGTCTTGCCCTCTTGTGAACCCATCCTTTGCTCTGGGATGAATTTTCCCTGGGAAGCCTGTGGCCCCAGCAGGATGAGACATAGAGCAGACCAGAAACCAATCCACAGCTTGCAGCCGAGCCCAGCTGAGCCTACCCTGGGTCAGCCAATGCCTAGATGACCCACTGATTGATACCTGAGCTACGAGGAAATGCTTATAGTATGCCGTTGAATGTTGGGGTGGCTGTTCTCATAGCCTATTGTGGTATAGCTAACTGATACACATAGGATAGTCAGTATATATGAAAACTACGGGATGCTTGATAAAACGGGCAATTAATCAACATTAAACAGCAAACTCGTAGGAGATCTAGGTTGGTGGTAACATTAAGTCTTGGATTTTCATGGGGCCCAGTGGCAAATATTTGGCCCCATTTTCTTCTAAGGGACAGTCCCATCCAGGTATAAGTGGATTGAAGAGTGTGGATGCCATAACACTGGAAGCTGCCCAGTCGCCTGGTGTCCAGGGAATTTGCTCAGACTCTCTGCGTTGGTGAAGAAGCCCCACAGAGCACAGCCTGATCAGCAGGCAAGCCAATGCAGGCCTTTCCGTGCAGGGGGATCTGCTGTGGCTCACCCATGGCCTCTAACAATTTGGGGAATCTAAAGCATGGGCTGCTTCCCTGGCGGCTCCAACCCGGCTGACACAGCCATCCAGCTAAGGAGATTAAGCAGGCTTTATTTACAGAAGCCTTCTAGTGACAGCAGCATCCACCACACCCAGGTAGAGCCTGGGAAGAATGAAAGTACATTCTTCTCTTGTCGCCGCTGAATGCTGGGGCAAAGGCTACATCCACCACAGAGATAATCTAGACAGGTATCTGGGAGGCCTGCCTGAGGACTGTCCTGACACAGTGCCAGTCAGCATCGTGGAAAGACTGACGCCAGGGCAGGGCCTCAAGCATGATGGTGGTGAGTGCCTGGACAGGGTCTTATGTCCAGGGAGTCTGCAGCACCTGCGCAGGTTTAGCACAGGAATGGGACGCAATGGCCATTTGCTGCATGAATGAATGGGGACAACCAATGCCCAGCCCCATTGCCTGTGTGTCCTATTGCTTCCCCAGTCTTCATTTCTGGAATAAAAAAAAATTTCAAAAATAATGAGTATTTTATAAACACAAGCATTAATAAAAATGGTTATTATGTTGATAAGAGCAATACAATACCTCTTAGATGTGGACCTTTCACTCAAAGTGTTTGAGTGGTCAGAAAGAAATTTTTTTTTTTTTTGAGACAGAGTCTCACTCTGTTGCCCAGGCTGGAGTGCAATGGTACGATCTCAGCTCACTGCAAGCTCTGCCTCCCGGGTTCACACCATTCTCCTGCCCCAGCCTCCCGAGTAGCTGGGACTACAGGCGCCAGCCACTAATTTTTTTTTTTTTTTGTATTTTTAGTAGAGATGGGGTTTCACCATGTTGGCCAGGATGGTCTTGATCTCCTGACCTCATGATCCGCCCACCTTGGCCTCCCAAAGTGCTGGGATTACAGGTGTGAGCCACTGCGCCCGGCCTAGAAAGAAATTATACTCCCCTGTTATCCCACCACAAGCCTTGCACTTGGGTGTACACACCC
The DNA here is from genome assembly GCF_009828535.3 of Hylobates moloch. Classification (NCBI taxonomy): domain Eukaryota; kingdom Metazoa; phylum Chordata; class Mammalia; order Primates; family Hylobatidae; genus Hylobates; species Hylobates moloch. The sequence goes on along the minus strand of NW_026652283.1, from coordinate 3,980,437 downwards.
ATACACAGGTACGTGCACACACATCTGGAAAGATGGTACTAGATTGTGATAAGAACAAAATCTCTGTAGTCAGACCCTTTGGGCTCAGGTCCCAGGTCTACCATTTCTGAACAGAATGACCTTGGACAAGTTACTTCACCTTTCTGAACTGCAATTTTCCTATATGTAAGATGGGGTGATAATAGCCCCCACCTCGCAGAGCTTGTTGTGAGGATCAATGAGGATAATATAAAGCGCCATAAAAAATGTAAAGGGGTACTGCTACCAATAGAGCAGCTGGGAATTAGGTGAACATGAATATTTAGAGTTTGCTCTGCCCGGGAGTCAGTGGAGGCAGGAAGAGAACAATGCGCATTCCTACTCTGCACAGACAGGGATAGGTGGATGGTGCTGTCACTGGAGATATTTCTGTAGATTAAGTTGCTAAACTTTCAGAGAGAAACCAGTGGGAAGCCAGGGAAGATTTCCTTAAAAGAGATGATTTTGAAAAATACCCAGGATGCCTGATGTCTCAGTGCTTATCCTCATTTTTTAAAAACCCAAATGCCTCAGTTATCTCTGATGCCTTTAAAGATGCTAGTACGGTAATAAATCATGACTTGTCTTTCTGATCTCTGTTGTGTGATCTATGTGTGCTCTTGGATTTCTGCCCATGCATGTCATTGTTGATGTCTGTACCCATCAGTTGTATAGCCAGTAGTTCTCTATGTGAAGATTGCAGCCCCATGCCACAAGCAATTGTAACAAATATCAAAACACTTTGAGTCATGATGCTTCTTAGGTCAAGGAACTAGGTCAAACGGAGCCAAAGGACATTTCAGGAGCCCTATTTCTTCAGCTGATTTCTCCTCTGTTCTCCCTAGCCCCTTGTGTATTCCAGCCGTAACTCCTGCTGAACTTGGCTTAATATTTTGATCTTAGTTTTCATCCTGGTGGCCCAAACTTATGAACCATTCTTTTTTCTTATGATATGGAGACTTAACACCTTTGTTTAACATTTTCACAGTGGCCTTCCAGAGCTGGCCACACCACTCAGCAGCACTCTGCTCATTCTGGGGCAGCCTTCAGGGCATGGTGTACAGAACGGGAAGAAAACTGACATTCTAGTCTTCTTTATGCTACCAAGTAACTGTGTGACCTTGGGTGAGTTGCCTTACCACTCTCGTCCTCAGTTTGTTCCTCTGTTAAAATTTTGGGCTGGATCCATGCCTTCTTGCTCTAAAGTTCTGTGATTTATATGTTTTGCCACAGTGAATGGGAAAAAAAAATCCCTGACCTTTGAATTCCTCCAAGGTCCCATCCTTCCTGTGGCCTTCCTGTAGTCTGTGGCTTGTGCACTATTAAAGAGTTAAGTTCTCGCTCGTGGTCAGCAGACAGGCTTTGCTTGTGGTCATGTAGGGATGCAGGCACCTTTCCTCTCATGGCTGTGCCTTCTCTAGGTCCAAAGGGGGAAAGAGATGGGGAATGAAACAGTATTGGTTTCTATGGGTCAGGCTGGAACAAAGTATACATGACTTTGCTCTCTTTCCATTGGCCATGATTTAGTCACATGATGACCTCTCGTGGCAAGGGAGACTGGAAAATGAAATCTGATTGTCTGAAGGAAGAGGACATAGCCATGGGGAGCACCAGCAGTGTGGGAAACCTGGGCACAGCTTGCCTTGAGGTAGAGGCTGGCATGGATCGCCTCTGGGAAGCATGCAGATCTCTTTCTGCACAGAGGTTCTCACATACCAATTTAAGCCAGTGAGTCAGTTGACTGTAATGAAAAATATGTTCATTCAGCAAATAGTTGTTAACATCACATTTGCACCAGGAACTATGAATACACTAAAAATGAATAATTCATAGTCCGAGGCCTCAGGGAGCTCAGTCTAGCAGATGAGCTAAGACAAAAACAATTGTCATATGCAGTAGTATGTATATACTATAATGCGTACATGTAACCAGTATAGGAGAGAGACAATGTGTCATAGGATTTCTAGAATGGAGAATTATAGTGTTTGATGGACGCCTTGGAAAACAGGAGGGAGTCTTACAGAGGGACACATGATGGGAAAGAGGTGAGCAGAGTCGGGGAGAGACAACAGAATGTAATGCCGTGGTGGAAGGATGAGAGTTAGCAGGTCTGAAAGAGTTTAGACTGCGTTTGTTATAAAATGAGTGCCACTGACAGTCTTGAGCATTTGAGCCTGTGGGCTTTAGAGGAAAAAGGGATCTCTGGCCACATATCATATTCTCCACCCTTGGCCCAGAGCCTTGCCCTGCAAAGGCTAACCTGGTTCTGGAAGGAACAGGAGAAAATTGTGGATGACTTAGACGCCTGGAAAATCAAACCAAACCCAGGTCCACAAAAGGGGTGGTGGTGGAGAGGGACGGAGAGGTACTACGGCTGATCTAAGGACATCTCTCCTGGAGACCCACATTTTGGGGAGAGTAAACATTCACTGACCTCTAGTGGTCAAAATGGCGCCCAAGCGGTCCCACAAGCCGGGCTGCACAAGTCTGTCGCAAATAATAGCTGTTGGGGAAGAAATTGCTTAGATTAAATCCTCTCTTCTTTCCAACCTCTCCTTTTTCAGCCTCCATGGGCATTCCCCCTTCATCTAACTAAATCTCTCCACCACTCACCGTCCCAACAAGGGTGCCTGGCCCAAGCTGGGGCGCTTCAGGAATGAAGGAGACAAATGGTGCCCATCCCGTCTCAGTGTGGGCCACAGCCTGCTGATGCTATTCTTACTTCATGAAGCTTCCTGGCTGTCAGTGGATAGCAATGCATATATTAAAAGTCAGTATCCTACTTAAGGTTAAATTTTATTAGAGTGTGAAGTGGGGTTAAGTTTTCTAATAATAATCACTAATGCTTAAGGAGCACTATAAGCCAGATGCCATTCTAAGCACTTTATACTGATTGATTGATTGAGACGGAGTCTTACTCTATTGCCCAGGCTGGAGTGCAGTGGCACAATCATAGCTCACTACAGCCTCCAACTCCTGGGCTCAAACAATCCTCCCACCTCAGCCTCCCGAGTAGCTGAGACTACAGGCGCGCACCACGATGTCCAGCTAATTTTTCACAGTTTTTGTAGAGATAGACTATCCCTATGTTGTTCAGGCTGGTTTCAAATTCCTGGGCTCAATTGATCCCCCTGCCTTGATCTCACAAAGAATTGGGATTATAGTTATGAGCCACCGTGGCCAGTCCTCAGTACTTTACGTGTGTGTGTGTGTGTGTGTGTGTGATAAATATATGTGTGTTTACTCCTTATAAAAACTCTTAGAAGTAGGCACTGTTGTTTTCTCTCATTTTAAAGATGAGGAAATTGAGGCACGAAGAGGTTGAGTAACCAGCTCAAGGTCGCAAAGCTAGGTGGTGTAATTGCAGAACTTGTGCTTTTAGCGCAGAATGTTGTCCCAGGGTCATCTTGGACTAGCCACGCAACACTGACATTTCCAAGGACCCGAGCCTCAGATTCCTCATCTGCCATGTGATGGGGTTGGACTAGGAGCGGAGGTTTCAGACTTTCCTTAGAGGTGGATCAAACATACACAACAGATAACAGGGCATTTGCTGGAGTTAAAGCCGGGACCCAATAACCCTACTCACTTTTCCTCTCCTCCCCAGCTGCTTTGGTTCTTAAACTCTTGGGAAACATCTCAGGACTCCAATGAACTACTGGTACTTATTAGCATGTCTTGTATTTCAGGCATTGTATTAGGTGTTTTAGAAATATCACACACTTAATCCTCACAACCATCTCATGAGGGAGCTGTTATTATGCTCAGTTTACAGATGAGTAAACCAAAGCACAGAGAGAATGAAACAGCCCAAAGTCACGGAGCTAGCAAGCAGCAAAGCTGGAATGCAAAGGCCGGACCTTTTCACAGCCCCTCTGACAGCAAGAACTGTGCTGGAAATCAGTGTATTGGGGTCTGGTTCCAAGCATACTCCTGAGTCACAGTGCCAGGGAAGGAGAAGGTGAAGATGATCCCTCCTGCTGGGAGTGGGGGAAGCTGAGTAGAGGTAAGCTTACAGCTGGTACCAGGACCCACTGGGGCAACCCTGGCCCAGCTCAGGCCACCTCAAGCGCATAGTTAATCACCAGAGCCACAGCCATCTCTGCCTTGCAGAAGGTGTAGGTCAAAGGAAACTGTTGTGATTTAAGCTTTTACTCTCAGGTTTCTTTCTAGTGTCTGGCACCCGCACCTAGGAGGCAATAGAAGCAGAAGTGTGTGCCACCAGCCCAGACATGAGCCGCCTCTAGGAGGAAGCAGCAAGCCCTTGCCGAGCAGGGCTGTGGGCTAAGTCCACGTCACTCAGCCTACTTGGTGGCTGCTTATCTCAAATTGGCAGTGAAGGAGAAATTGTTGGTTAGGGGCCCCTGGGAGGCTTTCTTTTTTGCAAAGCATGTGTTTGTTCTCAAGTTTGTGGTTGTTGCTCTAAATCCAGAGTCTAGACAGAAAAATAATATCAACAGGTCCTCAGTGCCCTCTCCCAATTTAAAAAAGACCTTTGAAGGACGGCAGCTTGGTGAAAGAGAATCAGAAGGTCCGTGTGTTAGTCCCAGCTCTGCTCTTACTGGCTGTGTGACCTTGGGTTAACCTCATTCCCTCTCTGGACTTAGAGAGGGGAAGCGACTTACTAAGTTCACCCAGCAAGCTATGACACAGTAGCACTTAAAGCTCAGCCCCTGCTCCTTTCTCCAGCACCACGGAATGGATGGATTCATTAAATCACTGGACTTATTCAGAGTTAACAGATATTTACTAAGCTCTCCCTCTGTGCCAGGGACTGTGCTAAGAACCAGGAATCCTGTGATGAACAAACACACTCCAAATTGGAGGGGAAATCTGAAACCATCTAGTCGTTTGCACTCCATTTAAGGATGAAGAAAGTAAGGCCCAAAGCACAGTGACCTGCTCAAGGTCACAGAGAAGGTGATGTGGTGTACAACGACCTTGGCGGCATGCTGACCGTGAAGACAAACTGCAGAGATTGATGTGGTATATTTAGCTGAATTTTGTGACTAAGGGCTGTTAAAGAATGAGAAGAGAAGAGAGAAAGCCTTATTTGGAGGCCTAGAAGTCACAGACTGAGAGGTCAATGCCAAGTCTTTCATTTCCCACTGTGGCTTTTTGTGCTCTCTCTAGGAATAGCAAGAATGTTGTACATAGCTGGGAATGAAAGCGAGGAAAATGGTACCGGGATAAAGTTTGAGAAAACTATTTCCTTGTAAAGTCCGTGCTCCAACATTGGCTGTGTGATTAACAGCGAAGTGCCCCTGCACTGTTTTCGTACCGTCTCAACTTGATGAATCTGAGGATGTATCCAAGGATGGCGGATCCTGAGACTCACAGACCAAAGGCATGTCAGATGCAAGACTGCCTTGTGATCATAAGAAACACGTTGCCAACTGAGTTTTGATGACACTTATTTTTCCTCCTATAAAACCTGAGCGTTCTAGTTAAAGACTGGAAGCATATGCTAATTTTGTGTGAACTGACTTACGGGTTATTATAAAGCTCACCATTTCAAGTGAGTCTGAGTCTATTGTTAACCAGAATATCATTCCCTCATTTGTCTTTTCAGTAAGTTTTGGTTTTAAATTTTATATCAGATTGTTTTCGTGTCTGACTTATTAAATATGGCCATCGTTGAACATGAACTCTAAGATAAATCCAAAGAGGCAAGGAATAAAATTTGAATTCACTCTTGATGGGCCATCTACATAGATGCTGTCTTCATCATTTACTTACTCAGCCACCAGTGAAGAAACAAAAATAAATAAGAAAGGGCTCTTGTCTTTGAGGAATTTGCAGTCTACTGGAGGAAGTAGTTGCATGAAGAGAATATCTGAGTATAATGCAATGCACGCTCTTACAAAAACATACTGAATGTGCAGTGGTGAAGGCTATACTTTTAAGAAAAGATGAAGCACTTCCACTTTCCTATACCATAAGCCCCTACAAAAAGAGAATGTATTTCATGCCAGCTCATAGAATGGAAACATAAGGCCCAGAGCAATTGTGCGCACTAAAGCAAGAATTAGGAGATCCACCATCCCGAGCACTTTTTCACAGAACCTCCAACAGCCCAGCTCGCTTCCCCTGCAAAGCCTGAGCTCACACAGGCCATGGCTCCTTCAGGACTTGGGCATCCCCTGAAGGTGGTGGGCCTCAGCCCGGTGAACTGCTGGGACTGGCAGCTTCTGAGCTCTCCTGGCTGGGAAGGAAGAGGGGGAGGACTGAGCCCCTGCTAAGTCGCTCAATGACTTTTTCTTATCAGTATTTGTCCAGGTTCCTGTATGGAGGTCACCTGCCCTGAACACTAAACTCAGAGAGGTGAGGATGGTCTCTTGAAGGGCAAGAGTACTCAAAAAACTAGCAGAACTGGGAAACCAGAAAATTGGGGTGCAGAAGGAAATGGGGTGGAGAGAAGAGGGAGTCCGGCTAATGCGGGGAGTTTATAGTTTCTAGATCTAGTCAGATCCCACCTGGTGGAGGTCCAGGCTTCACCAGCCTTACGTCCACCATGAGGGAGGAGCATGTGCCGGCCCTGAGTGTTCATGTCCGAGCCCGACCACAGCTGAGTCGCAGGCTGAATCCATCTGTGGAGATTGGCCCCAGGGTGACCTTGGCCTCTTTCAAAACCTGTTCAGTCAGGCCCAGGATGGGAGGAACGGCAGAAGGCCAGATGGCAGGGGTTGAAGCTGGGGTGGGCGCCATGGCTGATGGGTTCAGGGCCCCTGGCTGGACTTCTGTCCTCATCCTTGTCAAACATTCCTGCTTGTGGCTAGCAGGAAGAAGTGGTGGCTGTGGAGAATTAGTAATGAGATATGGAGTCGTTCACCTCCAGGTCACTAGTTCAAAACCAGGTCACCAGTGAGTCAAAGTTCCAACCAAGGGGGCATGGTGGGGGTTTCATCTGAGTGGCTTGAAGGCAGATATTTGCCCTCCCAGAAGACAGCTCAGGCAGGTCAATGGGGGCCTCAGGGCAAGGAGCTCTGTCCCGCTGACATGAGGTGCAGGTCTGGAGAGGCCTCCACTGCCTTCTGGCTCCATTCTCTCCAAGACCTCCCTTCTCTGCCCCCAGGCCAGGTCACATATTCATGTCAAAAGAACCCAGGTAGGCAGCATTTACTCAGATAATCTGGTGACAGCCCTGTTTACTTAGAAATGTCTGCTCTCTGAGGGCAGAGGCGGTATCTCTCTAGCACATATTTTATTATTATTTTTGGCCTTATCATTATCTAAATTTGTTTATTTACTTGTTTGTTTATTGTCTACTACCTGAACCCCACCACTATTAATACTTAAGCTCTTTAAAGATGGAGACCTCACGGACGCCTGGCGCTTTTTAGGTACTTAAGATTGCTAATTAAATGAATGAGTCCATTAAAAAAGAATGAATTCCTGGTGCCTGCCTCACACTGTCTGGCAGAAAGGATGTGCTCAAAGATATTTGCTGAATAAATAGATGAACAAATAAATGGATGGATCACAGAATGAAAGTTTTGAGAAATAATCAGTTTCTAGCACGCCAATGATAACATTTTACAGATAGAGAATTAGGAAGTTTTTCTTTTCTTTTTTTTTTTTCAGACGGAGTTTCGCTCTTGTCGCCCAGGCTGGAGTGCAATGGTGCAATCTCTGCTCACTACAACCTCCACCTTCCAGGTTCAAGCTATTCTCTTGCCTCAGCCTTCTGAATACCTGGGATTACAGACGCATGCCACCACGGCCGGCTAATTTTTGTATTATTAGTAGAGACAGGGTTTCACCATGTTGGCCAGGCCGGTCTTGAACTCCTGACCTCAGGTAATTCGCCCCCCTCAGCCTCTCAAAGTGCTAGGATTACAGGCGTGAGCCACCGCACCCGGCCAGGAAGCTTTTCTTAACACCAACCTAAAGTCTCCAAACCAAAAGCAGAGTGCTTGGCTCACATTAGGTGCTTGGAAAATGTTTCTTGAGTGGATGAATGCTAAGTGGATGAGTAAATGGATGGATGGATGGACGGACGGATGGATGGAGCAAACAAATAAGACTAGCATGCATGATGAAGCAAAACCCAAAACAATTTATCAAAATTATTTTTTTCGTCTTTATCCAAAGTGATAGCCTTTTGGTTTCTGTCAGGCCTCTGAGCCCAAGCCAAGCAATCGCATCCCCTGTGACTTGCACGTATACATCCAGATGGCCTGAAGTAACTGAAGATCCACAAAAGAAGTAAAAATAGCCTTAACTGATGACATTCCACCATTGTGATTTGTTTCTGCCCCACCCTAACTGATCAATGTACTTTGTAATCTGCCCCACCCTTAAGAAGTTTCTTTGTAATTCTCCCTACCCTTAAGAATGTACTTTGCGAGATCCACCCCCTGCCCACAAAACATTGCTCTTAACTCCACTGCCTATCCCAAAACCTGTAAGAACTAAAGATAATCCACCACCCTTTGCTGACTCTCTTTTCGGACTCAGCCCGCCTGCCCCCGGGTGAAATAAACAGCCGTGTTGCTCACACGAAGCCTGTTTGGTGGTCTCTTCACACGGACGCGAGTGAAAGTTTCCCTCTCTTCATAACTATAGATCTGGAATTTTCTCATGCATTCAGTTTCTGCCTAGTTAAGTTTATTCAATCATTCATTTATGTGTTTAGCCAACACTCGCTGACATGGTTTGGCTGTGTCGCCATCCAAATCTCAACTCGAATTGATCTCCCAGAATTCCCAAGCGTTGTGGGAGGGACCCAGGGGGAGGTAATGGAATCATGGGGGCCGGTCTTTCCTGTGCTATTCTCGTTACAGTTAATAAATCTCACGAGATCTGATGGGTTTATCAGGGGTTTCCGTTTTCGCTTCTTCCTCATTTTTCTCTTTCCGCTGCCGTGTAAGAAGTGCCTTTTGCCGCCCGCTATCATTCTGAGGCCTTCCCACCCATGTGGAATTGTAAGTCCAATTAAACCTCTTTTTCTTCCCAGTTTCAGGTGTGTCTTTATCAGTAGCGTGAAAACGGACTAATACACTCACTGAGTGTGTTCAATGTGCCAGGTACATACAGGGGTGAGTGAGACACAGCCTAGCCCTGTGACCAGAGGTGGAGTCATGTTCACACTTGTGTCCATGCCAGTCAATATGCCATGGGTTACAACAATGAGTAAGGCAGCCTGGTGGTGTTCTGGTGGTGTTATCTGTCTTAGATTACAAATACCTACTCAGTTAGATATAGCAGCAGAACTTAGTCATGAATCAGGACTAACATGTAATCAAAATTGTAGATGGGCCGGGCATGGTGTCTCATGCCTGTAATCCCAGCACTTTGGGAGGCCAAGGCAGGTGGATCCCTTGAGGTCAGGAGTGGAGACCAGCCTGGCCAACATGGTGAAACGCCATCTCTACTAAAAATGTAGAAATTAGCTGGGCTTCGTGGCGTATGCCTGTAATCCCAGCTACTCGGGAGGTTGAGGCACGAGAATCACTTGAACACAGGAGGCGGAGGCTGCAATGGGCCAAGATCGCACCTCTGCACTCCAGCCTGGGTGGGCAACAGAGCAAGACTCTGTCTCAAAATAAATAAATAAATAAATAAGTTGTAGATGGACTGTTTTAAATCTATTTTCCATGTATTGTGGCTCACTTAGCACTTCTGACAATTAGTGGCTATGTGGAGATTTTGAATAAGACTGCTTATGACACCCACAGAGGTCATAATTTCAAACTATGCTTCTCTTGGCAAGAATCAAGTAGTCTCGCAATTCCAGAAAATTGCTATAGCATTAATGAGAGTATCCACTGCATGCCAGGGATTGTGCTAAGGGTTGGGGATGGTAGATAAAACCCCGTGTTGGCCCTCTAGAAGATCTGAATCTAGTCAAAACATAAAAACAAAGACTGTGCAATGTAATAACGATCACAAACAAGGAATATTCAAATGCAGTGGGAGCATAGGAAAGAACTTCATTGATTGTGTTTTGGGAAGTTGGAGTGGGTTTTACAGACGAGTTAATATTTCAGGTTTGCTTTGGCCAGAGAATAAAAGTCTGCGAAAGGGAAAACAAAGACGCTTTGGGAGAAGGGCATGGCATAGCCTAAGTTTGACAGTTGTAGATGTATGAAAATTTGTAGAACCATGAGTTGTCTGTGTGGCTAGAACATAGCATGTGCAGAAGAGAGAGATGGAAATGAACTGGAAACGCTGGTATGAACAGACTGTTTTCTTTTTTCTTTTTTTTTTTTTTCGGTGACAGAGTTTCACTCTTGTTGCCGAGAATGGAGACTAATGGTGCGATCTCGGCTTACTGCAACCTCCGCCTCCCAGGTTCAAGTGATTCTCTTGCCTCAGCCTCCTGAGTAGCTGGAATTACAGGCATGCACCACCACGCCTGGCTAATTTTTGTGTTTTTGGTAAATATGGGGTTTCCTCATGTCGGTCAGGCTAGACTCGAACTCCCGACCTCAGGTGATCTGCCCACCTTGGCCTCCCAAAGTGCTGGGATTAGAGGCGTGAGCCACCGCACCTGACTGCTTTCTAAAGGCAATGCTAAAGAGCTTAGTTGTAATGCCCAGGTAATAGGGGGTCATCAAATTAGGATTTTTGACCACTTACGTCAGGGGGTTAGGTCTCCATTTCCTACAATATGGCAGCTTAGATGACCTAACAACTTTCCTACAAATGCTGAATAAATGATAATGTACATTTTTCCAAATGCAAAGCTGAACTCACAAGAAAATAAGGAAGACCTCCTGGAGGGAAGGCAAGCAAGAATTGAAAACAAGTGCCGTCACTGAATGGAATGAGGTGAGGCAACTCAGGGTGTTGGGACAAGTACTGAGGGGACTGGGTTTTTAGGCATTTCAAATTGAACATTTAAAAAGTGTAGAATGGGGCCGGGCGCGGTGGCTCACGCCTGTAATCCCAGCACTTTGGGAGGGCAAGGCGGGTGGATCACGAGGTCAGGAGATCAAGACCATCCTGGCTAACACGGTGAAACCCCGTCTCTACTAAAAATACAAAAAATTAGCCAGGCGTGGTTGCAGGTGCCTGTAATCCCAGCTACTCAGGAGGCTGAGGCAGGAGAATGGCGTGAACCCAGGAGGCGGAGCTTGCAGTGAGCCGAGATGGCGCCACTGCACTCTAGCCTGGGCCACAGTGCGAGACTCTGTCTCAAAAAAAAAAAAAAAGTGTAGAATGGGTTTTTCAGGTCCACAGGAATATTGACTATGAAGCCTGTGCCTGTGCTAGGTGGAGAGTTGAAATTAAGGCCTTCAGGTAAAACCAGAAAAGATTTGTAAGGAAGGAAACACTCTACTCACCTACGGAGAAGGTGCCTTTGACTGTTGAGACTGAGCTATGAGTAGAAGGGAAAAAAATGTCCCTGAAATTTCATAACCACGTGACCAGCTTCCTGAGAGTCAGAGGTTTGCATTTACCTTACTCGAGTGGTCTGGGAGCCCCTAAGTTAACAAAATAATGAGAAGTCCTCTTTGGTGGATGATACTACTGGGGCCCCAAGAAGAATCATCCACAAAATGGACCTGGTAGGACTCAGGCTTAATGCATTTCTCTCAGAATTCTCACTGTCAAAGTGGTGAATCATCAATTCTGAAGTTATAGTCAGAATTGAGTCTTACAATTACAGAACTGTGAGTTCTACAAGAGTAGTCTCAGCTGGGCACGGTGGCTGGCCCCTGTAATTCCAGCATTTTGGGAGGCCAAAGCAGGCAGATCTCTTGAGTTCAGGAGTTTGAAACTAGCCTTGGCAACAGGGTGAGACCCTGTCTCTACAAAAAATACAAACAATTAGCTGGATGTGGTGGTGTGCACCTGTAGTCACAGCTACTTGGGAGGCTGAGGCAAGAGGATCACCTGAGCCTGGGGGCTTGAGCCTAGGTGACAGAGTAAGACACTGCCTCAAAGAAAAAAAAAAAAGTAGTCTCACAGAATAGTCTCATAACCTGCTGTCAGCAAACGTCAGCAGATACAACAGGCAACAGGTGTAGACTACTAAGAATCAGAAAATAGAGCTATTGAAGAGAGACAATAGCTTAGTATTTTTTTTTAAAAGTTAGAGATGGCTGGGCGCGGTGGCTCATGCTTGTAATCCCAGCACTTTGGGAGGCCGAGGCGGGCGGATCACGAGGTCAGGAGATCGAGACCATGGTGAAACCCCGTCGCTACTAAAAATATAAAAGAATTAGCCGGGCGTGGTGGCGGGTGCCTGTAGTCCCAGCTACTCGGAGAGGCTGAGGCAGGAGAATGGTGGGAACCCGGGAGGCAGAGCTTGCAGTGAGCCGAGATCGCGCCACTGCACTCCAGCCTGGGAGACAGAGCGAGACTCCATCTCAAAAAAAAAAAAAGTTAAAGATATATAAAGAAAAAATGGAAAAAATAAAAACCGTAAGACACTATGAATGAAACCCAGACAGATTCGAAAAACAGAACTTAGAAGAAAAGTGTAGTAATTGATGTGGCTTACATGTAACTGTAGTGGGAATATAAGAGCTGGAAGATTTGAGAAAACTGCCCAAAATACAACACAGAGACATAAAGAGACAGAAAAGACAAAAGCAAGATTAAGAGACGTGAAGGACAGAATAAGGGTAAATGTATTACTAATAGAAATTTCAGGAGGAGAACATTAAGAGGATGAGGAGAGGAATTAATCAAACAGAAAATGGCTAGGAATTTTCCAGAATCTATGAAAGAAATGAATCTTCAGGGCAGGAAATGAGTCCTGAGAAAAATCAATGAATGAAATCAGTACCAGTTCACATCACAGAGAAACTCTTAAAAACGCAAAATAAAGATATTTTTAAAACAACTAGAGAGAAGTGTGGATTGCCTGTAAAGCAACTAACTGACTTTTCAAAAGCAATGATGGAAGCCAAAAGCCCATGGAATGATATTTTTAAAGCATTGAGAGAAAATAACTGTCTGCCTTCATTTTTACCTCTTTTAACTATCATTTTAAAACAAGGGGAAATAAAGATATTTTTACACAATGACCAGGAGAATTTACCATTCAAGGACTCTTGTGGGAAAGATATTCTAGACTCTGGACTTCAGGATAGAAAAAATTGAACCCTAAGGGAGGTGAAGGCAAGAAGGAAGAACAATCAAGGAAGCTGATAAACAAGTAGGCAAAGTCAGAAATTCATCCACTGCTCAAAATCACCATAAGCTGGGCACGGTGGCTCAAACCTGTAATCCCAGCACTTTGGGAGGCCGAGGAAGGCAGAGCTCTTGAGCCCAGGAGTTTAAGACCAGCCTGGGTAACACAGCAAGACCTCGTCTCTACTAAAAGTAAAATTAGCTGGGCATAGTGATATACGCCTGTAGTCCCAGTTTCTTGGGAGTCTGAGGTGGGAGGATCAGCTGAGTCCAGGAGGTCGAGACTGCAGTGAGCCATGATCATGCCACTGCACTCCAACCTGGGTGACAAAGCAAGATCCTGTCTCAAAAATAGAAAACAAAACAAAACAAAACACCCCCAAACAACACTAATGACAATAATAACAAAATTGGGGAGTATAAATATAAGGTGGGCCAGGCACAGTGGCTCACGCCTGTAACCCAGCACTTTGGGAGGCTGAGGAGGGTGGATCATGAGGTCAGGAGACTGAGATCATCCTGGCCAACATGGTGAAACCCTGTCTCTACTAAAAAAAAATATATATATATACAAAAATTAGCTGGGTGTGGCAGCACATGCCTGTAATCCTAGCTACTTGGGAGGCTGAGGCAGGAGAACGGCTTGAACCTGGGAGGCGGAGTCTGCAGTGGGCTGAGATTGTGCTACTGCACTCCAGCCTGGCAACAGAGCCAGACTCTGTCTCAAAAAAAAAGAAAGAAAAAGAAAAACAAAACAAAACAAAAATAAGGTAGAACGATCTAAAATGCTGCATGGCGATAACACATGTGGTGGGTTACAATGTCTAAATTCCATCTATTATTTGTGAAGAGAGTAGTAACATTAACTTGAGACTTTAGGTCAAATGTGCTTGACAAAAGTTTAGGGCTCACCACTAAAATACTGGAAATAGAGTGTGTAATTTCCAAATTAATAGAGGGAAAAGGGGAAAATAAAATTTGATGAATCTGAAAGAAGGCAGGAAAGGAGGAAGAAAAGGCATTAGAAAGCATAGTAAATAGAAACTACAAAAAAGAAATGGTGGAAATAAATCCAAATATATTAGGAAACAATAAATGTAAATGAATTAGACTCACTAGTTAAAAAATGATTGCCAGGTTCAATTTTTTTTTTAATGAAAAGAAAACTTGCTTATGCTGTTTTAAAAATACATACCTAAGACAAAAGGACACAAAAAGGCTGAAAGCAAAAGGATAAAAAGAAATATACCAGGCAAATAAGAATCAAAACAAAGTGTAGCTATAATAACTGTAGCAGAAAAAAAGTCTGAGGCAAAATTTTATCATTATATAATGATAAAAGGATCAATTATAAGAAAGAGATAACAAATGCAAATTGTATTTATCTATTATAGACTTTAAAAATGTATAAGACAAAATTGGAATGAATTACAAGGAGGAAATTTTGAATCTTTATAGGAGATTTAAAAACACACCTTTCTGGTATGTTCAAATTGCATAAAAATTGGCATGAATTTACAAGATTTGAATGGCACAATGGCACAATGAACAAGATTGATCAGTCTTGTATTCAACAATTGAAGACTGTACATTTTTCTCAAACGCACAAGAAATATTTGAAAAATTAACAAGTTACTGAACCACAAAGCAAGTCTTAACAAACACCAAAAAATAAATACCATATAGTTCACCTTCTCTGATCAAAGTCTAATTAAGATAGACATGAACAACAACCAAAAAAGTGACTTTAAAAGAAAACAGCACCAAATGTTTAGAATTTAAAACATTTCTAATTAACTCATGGATCACAGAAAAAAGTATAATAGCAATAAATAAATATTCAGACAGAACAAAATTTAAAATCCTACATAAAACTTGAGGAATATAAGGTACAGAGAACAGTCGTTCTGAATAGAGGGACTTCTGCTCCTCAGGGGACATTTGGCAGGTCTAGGGGCATTTTTGGTTGTCACAACTACGGGCAGCTGTTACTACCTTCTAGTAGGTAAAGGCCAGAAATGCTGCCATCCCTACAGTGCATAGGACAGCCCCCTACCATAAAGAATTACCAGCCGGGCGCGGTGGCTCACGCCTGTAATCCCAGCACTTTGGGAGGCCGAGATGGGCGGATCACGAGGTCAGGAGATCGAGACCATTCTAGCAAACACGGTGAAACCCCGTCTCTACTAAAAATACAAAAAAATTAGCTGGGCATGGGGGCAGGCGCCTGTAGTCCCAGCTACTAGGGAGGCTGAGGCAGGAGAATGGCGTGAACCCGGGAGGCGGAGGTTGCAGTGAGCCGAGATGGTGCCACTGCACTCCAGCCTGGAAAATAAAGCAAGACTCCGTCTCAAAAAAAAAAAAAAAGAATTATCTGGCCCCGAATGGTGATAGTGCTCAGGTTAAGAAACCCTGACTTAAAGAAAAAGTTATGATCCTAAATATTATATTAGAAAAGAAGAATGATAACTATGCTGGCAAGGTTGAGGATAGATTAGAAGAGGGAGCCAGTTGGCAGAGAAAGTTAGTAGGCTATTGTAATAATTAAGACAATAAAGAGGATGTAGTGTAAGGCTTTGGCAACAGAAATAGAGAAAGAAAAGAGATTCAGGGTAAAATGGACAAGACTTGGAGATAAATGAGGCAGAGAAACTAGTAAAAACAGAAATGGCTCAGCAGAGACGCTCCAGGGTAGGAACAAACCACAGAGCTTCACAGATGCATTAGTCTGCCACGGTAGACCACTGGGGCTGATCCTGAATGGGCACCCACAAGCAGTAAGCCCCGGGGAACAGGTCATCAATGCAGCGTGGGCTCCTGCAGATTCAAAGAGCCTGCCCGAACTGCAGCAGTGCCCCAGAGAAAAACATGAGGTTAAGGCCATGTCCAGGGAGGTGGGAAGATGAGGTGACGTGGGCTCTAGAGACAGGATGCAGTGAAGAGAGGGGAGGGCATTCTTTGTGAATTCTCAGGCACGAGATCACCTGAGGTGCAGGTGTGAATGGGCTGGTCCCCAAATCCTTGCCTGGTTTACAGGGATATGATGCAAGTCACGGAAGAAGAGTTTCCAATTACACCATGGTGGAGAGGAAAGAAAGGAAAAGACACAACCACAGGCACCACAGGTCAGAGTTTCAGAGACCACGTTAAGGTGTGGTCCAGACAGCCATTGTGGAGCTCCAGCATGCTCCAGACTCAAGTCTGTGTAAACAGTTATATTTACTAGCACAAGGCCTGAAATAGAAATCCCACAGCAAGCTCTTCTCTCATTAACGGGGTCTCTTTAATACTCTGGGGGATACCCATGAGCGGGCTGTGTCAATTATTAGTGCCAGAAACAGTGGCTGGTTGAGAATGCCTTTTCTTTCACATTTTACAGGGAAATTCACATGGAACCAGATTCATAGTCTCGCGACATCCTTGTTAGAAACACTTAGATTTTTCTCTTTTTGGCTGTAGCTGGTCTTCATGAGTTGATGTTTGGGATCAGAACAGCCCAAACAGGTGGCTGAGGGAATTTGTAGGCTCGTTTAAAATCATGCCGAAGATACTCACAAAAGCAACTTCTCTAGGCCCCTTTGAAGGTCCTGGGACATTTCTGATCTAAAGAGGTGTTTTGTGGTTTTTTTTTTTTTTTTTTTTCCTATCTAGATAAAAGATAATCTGTTAGTCAATATAGCTGGCACTTTTTATTCATTTGTTTCCCATCAATCTCTGTCTTTCTGAAATAGACAGAGATCTTTATTTGGTGTGTCAGTGTGTGGGAGAGAGGCATGCAGACACAGGATAACAGGCACCTCTGTTCAGTTGTCTCTCCTGTTCAACTCTCTCTGTGAACTAACAATATATAGAACATCCTCTACGTAAACGGTGGTGGTGGTGAGGAGAAGAGAAAGCAGAGAGAAAGACCAAGCGACGTAGAGCAAGAGAGATTAAAGATAGAGAGGAAGAGACGGGGAGAATGGCAGGAAGTAGAGGAATGAGTGGGGCCATTTTTCACTGCTCTTAGCCAGCAGTTTCTGGGTTTTCAGTCTGTGTGTGGACAAGACATGTCCGTGTCACTGAGAATGGACCTACCTGGTTTCCTGGGTCTGTTCCTATTTGGGGCCTTAGGGTTGTGAGGGAGGAGTGGAAGGAAAAGGCGATGGCAGCTTTAGTTTCAATGGGCACAGAGCTGGAGTGATGGAGGGAGGCTAATATCACTGCCCGCCTCGCACTGGGCGCTTTTCTTACTGTAAAGGGTCAGGAAGGGAAATCGGTGGGACTTGTACAGACTGGCTGAAATGTTTGTGGGCTGAAGTGACTGTTAGATTTCAACAGATTTCAACTTTAAGATGTTAGTCTATTTGAAAGTTTCTTTGCCTACAAAGATGAATTTACTTAGCACTCTTCCAGAAAAAACAAAGCTGTTACAATGAAAAATTTCTCTTTTATCCTGTGAAAGAATTCTTATATGAATACCTCCCTGTATATCATAGTACCTTATGTTTATTTAAGTTATTTTAACAGCTGCAATGTCATCTGGTTCTGTAAGGAAGTTAAAGATATACTTGTATCTCCCTTTCCAGCTCTAGGACATAGCTGTGCTTCCTTCTTTCTGATGATAAGAATTATGTAATTGGTCATCTCTTATTACTTTGGTTACCAGGAAGCTCAGAACCAAATTTGCAGCACAAACATCACTTATTCTATTTGTTCCTTGTGTTGATTTTTCCCTGGGTCTCTTTTTCATTTGTTTCAAAGTATACATTGCCATTCTATTCTGAGTTTAA
Source organism: Hylobates moloch (assembly GCF_009828535.3). Taxonomy (NCBI): domain Eukaryota; kingdom Metazoa; phylum Chordata; class Mammalia; order Primates; family Hylobatidae; genus Hylobates; species Hylobates moloch. The sequence goes on along the minus strand of NW_026652283.1, from coordinate 3,962,558 downwards.
TTAGAAATTAATTGCATTCATTTAACAAATATTTATTTGTTACTGAAACACCAGGGGTTTGGTCTAGGTCCTGCTGCTCACCGCACAGAAAGCCAGTAACTGGGACGATTATTGCCAAGGAAGAAGGCTTTCGTCGGGTGCTACAGCTGAGGAGATGGGAGCTCAGTCTCAAATCCATCTCTCTGACCAATGAAAATTAGGGGTTTTTATAGCAGGGAAGAAATGTAACAATGTGTCAGAAAACAAGAATTAGGAAAGGGTAAGGAAACAAAATGGGGGACCTGGTGTCTCATTGTCTTGATCTAGTGATCTGGTGAGTTTTACTTCCTTGATACTTTGAGAGGCCTGGGGGTCCTTTCCTGAGGAAGGAACACAGATAAAACAAATGCAAGTTTCAAGCTTTAAGATCAGGAGGGTCAATTTCTATGTTTATCCAAAAGAACTGTCTGTGGGGCTGCTAGGTTGGTTTCATATTGATCCTCTCACTCTCTATTCTTCTTCTCGGTTTTATTTATCTCTACATCCCTCAATACCATCTAAGTTATATCTCTTATTTATTATTTATTGTATAGCTCTCACTTCCTAACACTGTCAATAGAAATTAAGCTCCGTGGAGGCTGGATGCGGGGCTCATGCCTATAATCCCAGCACTTTGGGAGGCCGAGGTGGGTGGATCACAAGGTCAGGAGATCAAGACCAGCCTGACAACATGGTGAAACCCCATCTCCACTAAAAATACAAAAATTAGCTGGGCGTGGTGGCGGGCGCCTGTAGTCCCAGCTACTCAGGAGGCTGAGGCAGGGGAATCGCTTGAACCTAGGAGGCGGAGGTTGCAGTGAGCTGAGATTGCACCACTGCACTCCAGCCTGGGTGACAGAGCGAGGCTCTGTCTCAAAAAAAAAAAAAAAGGAAAGAAATTTAGCTCCATGAAGGTAAGGACTTTTTCTCTTTTTTTGTTCCATACTGTATTTCCAGAGTCTAGAGCAGAGCCTGGCATACTACATGCAAAATACCTGTCGAGTGAAAGAATTACCTATTGTATGTCAAGTTCTGTGCTAAAAGATGGGAATCAGAGCCGGCTTCATGGATGCAACCTGTGCAGTCTCACAGGGCCTCAAACTCAGTCCCCTCACTTAGCTTCACGCGCTGCTATCACTATCTTGAAATTCTTAATATGTTTTGAACAAGGAGCCCTACACTTCCATTTTGCACTGGGCTCAACAAATTCTGTGGCCAGTCCTAATGGAAACAGGGTCATTACTTTCAAGGAGGTTTTGATCTACTTGGAAAGGAATTATTAAAAAAGATATATATCCAGTGGCTCATGCCTGTAATCCTAGCACTTTGGGAGGCGGATCACTTGAGGTCAGGAGTTCCAGACCACCCTGGCCTGTATGACATAACACTGTCTCTACTAATACAAAAATTAGCCAGGTGTGGTAGCAGGCGCCTGTAGTCCCAGCTACTCAAGGAAACTGAAGCACGAGAATCACTTGAACCTGGGGGACAGAAGTTGAAGTGAACTGAGATTGTGCCATTGCTCTCCAGCTTGGACGACAGAGTGAAACTGTGTCTCAAAAAGAAAAAATATACATATTTACCCTAAATATTTTTTTTTAACACAAACTATATATATGTATGTATGTATACATACATATCTACGTGAATCTTTTGATGCAGAACCCATGCCTTTTTCTTTGTCATCTTTCTTGTTTAAACCACACCCTTAACGCATCATCTATGATTTCCTGTTTTCATTTCTTTAAAGTGGAGAGAGAAGTTGAAGACACACTTGAAAAGTAATCTGACTGCAGAATTCTTCTTTAGTTTTATAATCCACTCCACAGAGTCTTTTGCAATTGTCTTACCCATTCCTAAATAATTAGCAAGTTTTGATGCCTCACTATTATCGAGTCTTTCCAAATTATTCAGTTTAGTTCTCATACAAATGAATAACTTTTGCATTCACATTTCATTGGCTTACATAATATTTAATTCTATTATGTAAGTTACAATGATGTGTACAACTTTCAAGTTGATGGAAACAAATACAAATGACTCTTGATAAACCAAAACTAAACAAGAAAGAAGCAGAAATATTCAGACGTATTAAAGAGTGGCCTCCCAGCCACCAGCAATCAAGGTAAGGTGGACATCAATCAGTATGCCTCACAGAGAGGTGGAAAATGCTGATGAATCTGGGAAGTTGCTTAAGTATAGATTGGTTAAGAGATGTTTTATGGTAATTAATGGTATGAGAGCAGATAACAGGAAGATTGAGCTAGGTCAAGGAAATCACAGAAGGCTTTCCCAAGAAAGTAATGACTGAGATAAACTCCAAAAAAAAAAAAAAAAATGTAGAAGTTTCCTGGGTGAAAGAAGAGGAGTATTCTAGGCTACAGGAATAACATGTACTAAGGGCCCATGGAAGGGTGGAGACACGGCATATTCAGAGACCTAAAAGAAGGTGAGAATAACTGGAACTACAGAATGAGAAGAATCATGGGGCATGATGAGCTAGGGGAGTCAGGAGGGAAAACCTGACAGGTCTGTGGGCCTGCTAAAGATTTTGAGTTTCATGATGGGAGCAAGGAAAGCTACTGTCTTAGTTCATTTTGTGTTGCTGTCACAGAATACCCAAGACAGGGTAATTTATAAAGAAAAGAGATTTATTTGGCTCATGGTTCTGCAGGATGGGAAGTTCAAGATTAGGCATCTGGTGAGGGCCTCAGGCTCTTTCAATTCATGGTGGACGGCAGAAGGGGAACCAGCAAAAAACCACATGGTGAGAGAGGAAGCAAGAGAGTGAAACTGAGGAAAATAGATTCGTTCTAACAACCTGCTATCTTGGGAACTAATCGGCCTTGCCAGAATGAGAATTTACTCACTACCATGAGAATGGCACCAAACCATTTATGAAAGATCCACCTCCCTAGCCCTAAACACCTCCAACTAGGCCCCACCTCTCAACACTGTCACACTGGGGCTCAAATTTCAACATGATAGTTGATGGAGACAAACTCAAACTCAAGTGTTTTGAATATCCAAACCATGGCAGCTACTAAAGATTTTGAGTAGGACTATGACATTATCAGATTTGTGATTCCTAAAGAACACTCTGGCTGCAATGCAGAGAACAGATTACAAGGGAACAAGGTGAATTTGGAAGAGCAGCCATGGTCCAGGTAAGAGATGCTGTTAGCTGGACAAGGGTTGTGAGGATAGAAATGAAGAGGATGCTTAGAACTTGGTGATAGATTCAATCCTGCAAAAAGAGATGGTTAATCAAGAGTGACATCTAGATTTCTGGCTTGTAAAACTGGGTGGATGATGTCACTGTTTATTGAAATAGGAAACACTGGAAAATAACTATGTTTTAGGAGGAAAAATCCTGAGGTTTTGGAAATTTCAAGTTCTAAGTGCTCTTGAGCATGTAAGTGAAGAGTCAGGTTGGATTTAATTATGTAGGTTTGGCAAAAGGAGAAAAGGTATTGACTAAAGATAGAAATGTACGAACTGTCTTTATATGATAGAAACAGAAGTAAGGATTAGATTACCTACAATGAGAATCCAGAATGAGAAGATAATTTCTTAACCAAGTCTGGTATTTAATTGCTGGATAGAGGAAAAAGAGGCTGTAAATGGGAGAGGGAAGTAGCAGGCAAAAAGGTTGGAAGAGAACTAGGAGGCATTGGGTAGTGAGAGTCATGGAAATAGAGCATTCCAAGAAGGAAAGTCTCCCGAGAGTTTAAGTAAAATAAGGGCTGTAAATATCCTTTGGAATTAGCGACATGGCAGTTTACTCATGACTTCAGTGAACGCTGTTTCCTGGAGTGATGCAATGGAAGCCAAACTGGAGTGGGTTGATTAGGGAGTGGGGGAAAAAGGAGATGGAGCTCTGCAGATCCTTTCCCAGAGGAAAAAGGAAACAAATCTGTTCTCTCTCTCTCTAATATATGTACACTTCCTTATTTCTCCAGAAAGGACTTTCTAGGTGATTTTCAGCAAGATATGTAATTTCTCTGAACCTCTTTTCTTAACAATAAAATAGGGATTTGTGAGTGCATGAGTATACAGACACAAATATGGAGCTATATGTCTCCATATGTGAACATATATATATATCTATCTGCCTATTATCTATCTGCATATATATGTATGTATATGTGTGTATACACATGCCCACACACAAATCCCTATCTTATTGTTGAGAAAACAAGTTCAGAAAAATTATATGATTTGCTGAAAGTCATTTTTAAAACCTGTAGCCAGGCGATGACTATAGACCAGTCTTTCTGACTTATCACAGGCAGCTCAGTACAGGGGAAAAGGGGTTGAATTAAAGAGCTCTGGAAAATCACTCCTCCTCTGAGCCTTGGTTTCTTTAGCTTTGCCTCACTTGTTGTGAAAATTACATGAGATAACCATGTAAAGAACCTGACACTAGTAGCATTCAGTGAATGTTAGTTTCCATGTCCTCCTTCCCTCCTAACTTCCTTCTCTCCTTTTCCCCTTAATCCAAGAAGAGAGGAATAAAATGAAAGGAGGGAGGGGATATAGATATTGATTTTGAGAAAGGCTATGAGGGGAAAATCAGGTTAAAATCAGTTGGAGAGATGTAGGTTAGGTGAAACAAACAGCATATTGGCTATCAGGGAACTAACTGAGTGAATAGAATGGTGCATCGAGGAGAACTAGAAACTCTTTCCCTGGAAGTCTTTCAACTAAGGCAATCATTCCTTTTAGGGTACTTCAAGCCATTTGTTCAGTGCTATTGTCTCTGGCTTTCAGAGGGGGTGATACATTAACAAGTCTGAGAACTTTGTAAGCAATTCTGAAATAAACTCTTCATTAGCATTTCAGACGAACATCTAAATGCCACCACTACACTGCAGGCTTCCATGGCCTCCTCAAAGCACATTGGGCAGATTCTTGTAATGCCAGGTCATTAAGCTGAGTTTCCAAGGGTGACTGAGTGGGAATGAGGCCGCTCCCAACCATGTGCCCCACCTCTTCATTCTGTCAGGAGGAGAGTGCAGAAAATGCAGGTTATCCCAGGCACCAATGCCCAGTTGGCCTCTGCCTCAGCCCAAAGATGTTAAACCAATTTAGATGGCTGGAGTTGGCAAGGGCATTAATTTTTTCCAAGCTATTTTTCAGGCATCCTATTATTTCTCTAGGAGCCCAGTTAAAGAAGAGAACGGTTTCTTATCAGCCTGAACCAGCATATGTGTAGATTTATCTAAAGGTTGGGACTGGGGTGAGGGTGGAGGGTGCACGACTCTCAGATACTGCCCAACACAAGGGGCATAAAATTTGCAATTCTGTAGATTACATGTGGGTTCTTCTACGCAGTTAAGTTTTGTGGGCTTTTTTGTTTGTTTGTTTGTTTCACATGAACCAGCCCCAGAAGTTGCAAATGCCATTCTACATGCTTGAAGAAACGATTTCCAAATAATTCAGTCAGCATCACGGTGCTCGCCAGTAGCTCTGTGTCCTGCTATTATAGTTAGGAGAGGGTGTGTGTGTGTATGTTGGGGAGCGCAGATCTGGAAGAAAAATAAAACCAACTAGATATAGTCAGAATAAATTTGAGAGTGGAAGAGTTGTATGGCTGATCACACTCAGCTTGTGGAAAAGGTTAAATAAATAACCTTGAGATCTGAATAAAACAGAGGAAGCTCAAACCTGCCATCGTTTCAGGGGGGTTTCTACAATTCATGGACTTAGCTGTCTTCCAGGGTCCCCGTCTTCAAATAGCTGTTTTCTCTCTACCCTACACAAACACTTGGGTTAAAAGCATGTAATCCTTTTCTTCCCCAAGATTGAACACTCAACCGTAGCATCTCTTTCCTTGGTGAGTTTTAGGCATCATCAGGTTTTCTTGGTGATGTTTTAGGTTCAACATTTGGTTTGTAATTTAAATATCACCATCAAAAGATACTCTAGTGTGCTTACAAGCAGATAATGCTCAGCCTTCTTTTCTCATACAAGATTAGAGTTTAAAAACATCTTAGAGAATGTAGAACAATCTGAGTATCAAAATAAAAAAATACTAAAGGAATATAACCCATTGATAAGTCCACATTAATATAAATAGATAAATACATTAGGTAGAAGGAATAACACTTTTTTTGCCATGGAAAGTCAACTAGTAAATGTAGAAGAAATGATGAAATTAGAAAATCACCATTTGGCAACCATCATAATAATAATTGGATTAGGCAAGAAACATCAATAGATCATAAAACTTTGAGGCATACTATATTAGTATTTTATATCATCTCAAAGTGTCTTTCCGTAAGTCACTTGCTTACAATGGGGGCAAATGTCACTTTACAGTGGGGAAACCTGGCAGACAACTTCTCAACTGAGCAATCAAAGTTACCATCACCAATAATGAGATATTCCTTGCCTCTTGATATGAAGCACTAAGGAGAACATATCATTTCTTGAGGTTTTCCTGACAAAAATGTGTAATCTAATCACCAGGAAATATAAGACAATGCCATCTTAAAGGACATCATACAAAAGAAGTGGGTTGAATTCCAAAAATATCTATGTCATAAAACACAAAGTTGGACTGGGCAATTGTTCCAGATTAAAGGAGACTAAATTAAAGACAGGATAAATTAATGTAATATGAACCTGGATTTTCTTTTGCAATAAAGGACATTCTTGGGGCAACTGGTGAAATCTTTATAAAGTCTGTAGTTAAGACAGTAGTATTGTTATTGATGCTAATTTCCTAATTATTTTTTTTTCTTAAGATGAAGTCTCGCTCTGTCACCCAAGCTGGAGTGCAGTGACACGATCTCGGCTCACTGCAAGCTCCACCTCCCAGGTTCACACCATTCTCCTGCCTCAGCCTCCCGAGTAGCTGGGACTACAGGCGCCCGCCATCACGCCCGGCTAATTTTTTTGTATTTTTAGTAGAGACGGGGTTTCACCGTGTTAGCCAGGATTGTCTCAATCTCATGATCTCATGATCTGCCCGCCTCTGCCTCCCAAAGTGCTGGGATTACAGGCATGAGCCACCGCGCCTGGCCTCATTTCCTAATTTTTATAATTGTATTATGGTGATATTAGAGAATGCTTTTTTTGTTTGTTTTTTGTTTCGTTTTTTTTTGAGACACAGTTTCGCTCTTATTGCCCAGGCTGGAGTACAATGGTGCGATCTTGGCTCACTGCAACCTCTGCCTCTCAGGTTTAAGCGATTCTCCTGCCTCAGCCTCCTGAGTAGCTGGGATTATAGGTGCCCACCACCATGCCCAGCTAATTTTTGTATTTTTAGTAGAGACAGGACTTTGCCATGTTGGCCAGGCTGGTCTTGAACTCCTGACTTCAAGTGATCCACTTGCCTTGGCTTCCCAAAGTGTTGGGATTACAGGGGTGAGCCACTGTGCCTGGCCAAGAATGTTTTGTTTTTAAGAAAGGAAAGACACTCTGAACTATGTAGGGTTGAAGGAGTGTCATGTCTGGAGTTTGCTCTCACACAGTTCATACATGCACACACAGAGAAAGAAAAGGATAAAGCAAACAGGATGAAATGGTAACCATGAATTTTTTGTACTAGGGCTTGTTTGTTTGTTTGAGACAGGGTCTTGCTCTGTTGCCCAGGCTGGAGTGCAGTGGCACGATCACAGCTCATTGCAGTCTCAACCTCCTGGGCTCAAGCAATCCTCCTGTCTCAACCACCCAAGTTGGTGGGACTGCAAGAGTGCACCACTATAGCCAGCTAATTTTTGTATTTTTTGTAGACATGGAGCTTCATCATTTGTCCAAGCTGGTCTTGAACTCCTGGGCTCAAACCATCCTCTTGCCTTGGCCATCCTCTCACCTCGGCCTCCCAAAGTGCTGGGATTATAGGAACCACCATGCCCAGCCAGAAGAACTCTGGCCTGGCAACTTTTTTGTATGTCTGAAATTACACCTAAAAAAAATTTAAAGGAGCTCTTAGAGATCTGCTGTCAAATCTTCTTATTCTATAATACAGATCACTCTTTTTTATTTTTTTTTGAGATGGAGTCTCACTCTGTTGCCCAGGCTGGAGTGCAGTGGCGCAATCTCAGCTCACTGCAAGCTCTGCCTCCTGGGTTCACGCCATTCTCCTGCCTTAGCCTCCCGAGTAGCTGGGACTGCAGACGCCCGCCACCACGCCTGGCTAATTTTTTGTATTTTTTAGTAGAGACGAGGTTTCACTGTCTTAGCCAGGATGGTCTTGATCTCCTGACCTTGTGATCCGCACACCTCAGCCTCCCAAAGTGCTGGGATTACAGGCCTGAGCCACCGCGCCCGGCCTACAGATCACTCTTGAGGACATGGGACTACAGGTGCCTGCCAACACGCTTGGCTAACTTTTTGTATTTTTAGTAGAGACGGGGTTTCACCGTGTTAGCCAAGATGGTCTCGATCTCCTGACCTCACGATCCGCCAGCCTCAGCCTCCCAGAGTGCTGAGATTACAGGCGTGAGCCACCGCACCCGGCCAGGGTGGAAGCCTCTTTCTTATGCCATATATCCAGATAGACAGAGGTAAAATCTGTTTGCCTTTCGTTGCCAATCATGTTATGGGCTCTCCTTTAGATCATTCTGGATCCCTCATGGCCTTGTTTAGCCTTGGGTAATGAAACTTAGCACAGTTGCATAAGATTAGGTTTGCGAATGAGGCTTCCCTGCTGATTCTGCTCCAGAACCATCCTTGAGTCAACGATTTCTGGGTGCAGTCTGGAGCGGTGAATAAATATATTGCTTAAGAGGAAAGAGTTTTGGCCGGGAGCGGTGGCTCACACCTGTAATCCCAGCACTTTGGGAGGCCAAGGTGGGCGGATCAGGAGGTCAGGAGCTTGAGACCAGCTTGACCAACATGGTGATACCCCATCTCCACTAAAAATACAAAAATTAGCTGGGCGTAGCGGCGCGTGCCTGTAATCCCAGCTATTAGGGAGGCCGAGGCACGAGAATCACTTGAACGCAGGAGACGGAGGTTGCAGTGAGCCGAGATGGCACCACTGCACTCCAGCCTGGGCGCCAGAGTGAGACTCCGTCTCAAAAAAAAAAAAAAAAAAAAAGGCGGAAAGAGTTTTGCTTCCTCTCCCTGGCATAGTTCTAGGCGTATCTGTGAGCTTGGGCAGACCTCAATAATTTCTACTTTGCAAAATGAGCACTTTTCCATTTTGTTCTTTCTTAATTATCCAGGAATGCTGAGATTTAAATACTTTCAAGTTCTTAGAGAAGGACGCTTCGTAAAATAAGTAGTAAATGAGCATAGCCCTTGTATTCAATATCATTGAAGAACTACCCACATACGGTTTTTCTCCATCCACAAAACATCCTGGTGATGTCGACGTTTTATCTTCATTTGATAGTGTGTGGAAGTGCTAGAGATAGGAGAAATGATAGAAATCCAGTTTCCATCTGGACTACGAAATCTATAAGACATGGCCATTTCTCCTCACTTCCATTAGAAAATTCAAACTCCAGGCCAGGCACCATGGCTCACGTCTTTAATCCCAGCACTTTGGGAGGCCAAGGTGGGTGGATAACCTGAGGTCGGGAGTTCGAGACCAGCCTGATCAACATGGAGAAACCCCGTCTCTACTAAAAATACAAAATTTGCTGGGCCTGGTGACACATGCCTGTAATCCCAGCTACTCCGGAGGCTAAGGCAGGAGAATTGCTTGAACCTGGGAGGGGGAGGTTGCAGTGAGCCGAGATCACGCCCTTGCATTCCAGCCCGGGCAACAAGAGCGAAACTCTAGCTCAAAAAAAAAAAAAAAAAGAAAAGAAAATCCAAACTCCTAAACATAGAGACCGTTGTCTCTTTGAGCATTTGAGACAAGGAAAAGATGAGAATGTAAATAGTCCCCTCCTCTCACCTTTGGTAACAGTCTTTCCCAAGGTATCTACCATATCCCTTTCAATTTGCCACCTTTATTTTTTATTTATTATTGTTATTATTTTTGAGACGGAGTCTGGCTCTGTCACCCAGGCTGGAGTGCAGTGGCACGATCTCAGCTCACTGCAAGCTCCGCCTCCCGGGTTCACGTCATTCTCCTGCCTCAGCCTCCCAAGTAGCTGGGACTACAGGCGCCAGCCACCATGCCCGGCTAATTTTTTTGTATTTTTAGTAGAGACGGGGTTTCACCGTGGTCTCGATCTCCTGACCTCGTGATCCACCCGCCTCGGCCTCCCAAAGTGCTGGGATTACAAGTGTGAGCCACTGCGCCTGGCCTTATTTGCCACCTTTAAATCATGGGATAAAATTCACTTTTTCCATGGAGACATTCCAGACTTAACGCCACTGTGTAATAGCAGCTCATCACTCTCCTCCTCTGGGCTCACAGTGTTCTCACCTGGCATCCACTGCTCAGGCCGTGACTCCTGGGGAGCCTCTCTCCCCCAACCATCCCTGCCTGCCTTGCTTGCTCTAATCAGAACTCACCTGTCTGGTGTCCCATTTCCTCATGGTAGGCTTCGAGCTCAGTAGTTAAGTTAGATAGAAAATGGTGCTTCTTTTGGATTAAGTCTTTGCATTTGATCATGGGCTTTTAGTGTATTCAAGGAGTACAACGGGTGATAAGGGCACTCCAGCCTGGGCGAGACAGCAAGACTCTGTCTCAAAAAAAAAAAAAGAATTATTTTGCATCGTCAATCACAAATCAGCTGATGGATGTGGGAGAGAAGAGCAAGACTTCTATTATTCAGAGATGGAAAAGCCAACCAGGGTTTTGAAGTCAAAGAAAATGCAGCTGCTCCTTGCCTTACAATGCTGTTACTTCCCAACAAGCCCATCTTAAGTTGAACAAGCATATGATACACCTAAACTACCAAACATCATAGCCTAGCTCAGCTTAAACGTGCTCAGAACACTTACATTAGCCTACAGTTGGGCACAATCATCTAATGCAAAGCTTATTTAACAATAAATATGTTGAATATCTCATACAATGTATTGAATACTGTACTGTAAGTAGAAAACAGAATGGCTGTATGGGTAGTGGAAGCACGGTTTCTACTGAATGCCAATGGTTTTCATACGACGCTAAAGTAAAAAAATTGTAACTTGAACCCTTACAGTTGGGGCCGTCTGTAGATTCACAGCGCGGGTAATCCGCCTACTTTGAGCGTTTCAATAGGCTACTGATAGAGGAGCTGAGAGGTCAGTAGGCAATGTGGCAAACTAATTGGAGTGCTTCTTATAAGGTGATGTAAAGGATTGCAACTATATTCAAGGATGACAGCTTACAGGAGATTCAGAAAAGAGCTTCAGAAATGATCGAATTAATAGACCATAAAATTTTAGAAACAAGATAACAAAATTACTTAGTTCAGAGTAGAGAAGATTGAGAAGTCTTTAAGGATATGAATGAACTTATTAACCACCAAAGCACTGCTGTTCCAGAATGCAGTATTGTTTTGAGATTGCCTCAATAGACATGTAAGCAAGACATTTCTGACCAGAATTGGTGGTCAGATCCTGGCCCAGGCTGATAAAGCAGCTAATAGCAAGATGATCGTCTGAATGATTAGTTACATCTTTGCTTAGAAGTAGGGATACAGAGAAACCACTTTTATAGTGGTGGTTCTCAATTTTCCTGAAACAGGATTTCCTGCAGGATGGACTAATCCCATTCACTGGTTGGAAGAGTACAAAAGGCCTTCCAGCCAGCAAATAGCTGCCCGTGATCCTGTCTGCCTGTCTGATACTCCTCTCCCTTTAAACTTTTCTCTGGATGGACCTTTTGAAGGCTCTGGGGAGATGGGATACACGACAAGTAAATTTTGATGGGTAAGGAACAGAGAAGGTTCTGAGTCAGGACCATATTGAGAATGGTGGGCAGGGGAAATGTGGGCATTGGGTGTCCAGCATAATAATAAAGCTAACAGCCGTGTCACAGAAAGAAAGCTGGCAGAACCAAGGAACCACAGATGTGACAGCTTGTCTGTGAATCCTCAGAGCCTGTGGGTCAGAGTCCTAGCTGAGCTGCCACTGAGTCATAATTCCATGGCTCAGTTGACACCATCAAAGCCCCCTTCTTTGTCATTCTTAAGCGCTTCTGGTCCTCTTGTGGGCATTTCTTTACAACGGAATCTAAAATAAATCCTTTTCCAGTTTGCAACCAGATCATTTTGGTTTCTATCCTTTTCTTGCTGCATTTCTATACAAGAAACATGCCTTGTGTGACTGCTGGGTATGAAGAGAAGTAGTGCACTGCTGAGCTGGAGGGACTCCCAGTACCGTACGGCAAGGCCGTAATGGAGGTACGCGCTGGGTGCTATGGAAGCACAAAGATGAAAAATTGACTTTGGCCTTGAAAACTAGGAGAGCATCACAAAGGAGACATTTGAGATGGGTTTTGAAGGATGAGTAAGAGTTTGACAGGCAGTGAAGGAAAGAGTGGGGACAAGGATTATTAGGTAGAAGAAATCACATATGCAAAATACAGATGCTCTAAACAACGTTATTTGTTCTAAGACTACTGTCTCAAAGTACTATATCAAAGGCTAATGTAAAAACATAAGGAGAAAATAATATTTGTTGAGCACTTGCTAAGTACCAGGCACTAATCTAAGTGCTTTAAATATATTAACTCAACTGATTATCACAACGGTCATGTGAGTTTTATTATCACCATTTTACAAAGGAGGAAACTGAGGTACAGGGATGTTCACATATGTGAAAGATTGGTCTAAGGATGGGAAGATGTAGCACAACAGGAGGATGGAGATTTTAGATTGCGAAGGGCTTTTTGTATCATGCTAAGGAGTTTGTATCATGTCCCTTGGGCCAATGTTTCTCCAGCTCTGTTCCGAGTAGGGGCCCAGGGGTCCTTTGGAGATGCCTCAGGGGCCCCTGCTTGTATCAAGTGGTTGGTGGATCACGCTATTAGCTATTATTATTTTATTTAATCGGTTGCTGTTTTATTTAATGGGTTGCTCATTTGGGAACATTGTACTCCTTTCAAAGGAATGTCAAAAAAGCACTCCTTTTGGCCATGGGGAAGGATTATACAGTCTTAGACAGGAGAATAAAATGATTGTACTTCTTTATGTGGTTCAGTGTGGAACATGGATTAGATGAGGGGACACTGAGGACAGTGAATTTACCTCCTTTTCAAGAAAGAAAATGCCATGGTGTTTAGAATGTAAGAAGCTCCACTTAGATATTTGTCACTGATTCTTATTGCCTCAAACTTCCAGGTAGCCTTCTAGGACTTTATAATCTAGGCTTCATAACTTTGATAGATGTAAAAAGTATGTATCTAAGAGGGTGGATATGCATCTCTGTGTCACTTGGGACTGGGGTAATTTGTGTATATAAGTTGCCCATGAAAACGAGGACTTGTACTTCTTTAAATACAATGACATTTCCCTTACTCAGAATCACTTACCCTACAACTTCAACAGCCTAGGAACAGGAGGGCTTCAGAGCAGTCAAAACAAACATCATACTACTCACGCACTAAAACTCATGACGCTTCCTCAGAGCCCATTTGTTCTCGGTTTTCTTCTTCAGATTTAGCTCCTTTTGGCTTTTATTATTATTTTTAATTAACACAAAATAATTATACATATTTAAGGGGTACAGAGTGATATTTTGATACATGTATACAAATGTGTAATGATCAAATCAGGGTAATTAGCATATTCATCACCTCATTTATCATTTCCTTGTGTTGTATCAAGCTAATTTTTATAGATGTTTGTTTTTTCCTGTGTTAAAGGATTTATGCCTCCACAGAACTGGTTCCTTGACCGAGAGTCAAATCCAGGCTGCAGCAGTACCCATTTATGAGTCCTAGCACAAATTCTTATAAATGATAATGCTTTATAAGCTGCTTTTGCATATATTATCTAACTTTAATCTTCACTCACTTTAATTTTTGAGTACTTCCTTACTTTCTGGCAATACAAGATGTTCCAGATTCATTTTGTAAATTTTCTGACCTAGTCCTAGAGTCAGCTATTTCTTCAAGGAGTCTGGGTTTTTGTTTGTTTGTTTGTTTGTTTTTTAATTGGAGAATGGTGTTAGAAATCAAGATCTGGTGCTAGGTGTGCTCATTGCTATTGGAGACCCATTGGTTCTAGGCCATTTCAGCTGGCATATCAAGGAAATGTACGTGTGTTGACTAACCTGTGGGTGTACACGTCTATATGTATTTCTATGTGTAAACATCTATGAACATAAATTCATACTAATGTCTTCAATTCAAAACCTTTACCACATGGTTAATTTTAGCCTCCTCCCCTAGCAAACCTGTATTCCCCTAGTCCAGTAGTAAAAATCTGGCTCCCGCCACCTACCGTCCAATTACTTAATTGTTCATTTCCAGTATACAGGTACGGTAGTGTAGTGTCAGGCTGTGTGCTCATATCCCCATGGGAAACAACCTACCAGGGAGAGTTCAGTGTTTATGTATCATTTCTTTTGACTGTAGTCTTACAGATTCTATTCATTTCCAAAGTTATTTAGGTCAGCTCTTTTCCCAACTCCCATAGTGAGGTTGTTTTATATGTTTATGATAGAGTTAGATTGTTTCATCACTTTTATCATTCCATTCTGATGTTTCTCAACCTCTTAAATGATTTTTAAAAAATTTGTATGCATTAAGATTCATTCTTTGTACTGTAAAGTGCAACGAATTCTGAATTTTGACAAATAGTATCCAACATTACAGAATTATGCAGAATAAGTTCACTAAAAAATTTCTTGTACTTCACCTATTCAACCCTTCCTCTTGTCTCATGAGTCCTTGTCAGCCACTGATTTTTTTTTTTTTTTACTCTGTTGCCCAGGCTGGAGTGCAGTGGCACAATCTCTGCTCACTGCAACCTCTGCCTCCTGGGTTCAGGCAATTCTCTGCCTCAGCCCCCCAAGTAGCTGGGATTACAGGCGTCCGCCACCAAGCCCGGCTAATTTTTGTATTTTTAGCGGAGATGGGGTTTCACCATGTTGCCCAGGCTGATCTCGAACTCCTGACCTTGTGATCCACCTGCCTCAGCCTCCCAAAGTGCTGGGATTACACACGTGAGCCACTGTGCCCGGCCAGCCACTGATTTTTAAAACCATTGCTAGAGTTTTGCCTTTTAAGACTGGCTTCTTTCATTTATCAATATGCATTTAAGGTTCATCCATGTATTTTTGCCACTTTTTGTTCCATTTTTTAAATCACTGATTAGTATTTCACTGCTTGGATGTACCTATTTTGTTTAATCCATTCATTTATTAAAGGACATCTTGGTACTTTCAGTTTTTGGTAGTTATAAATCAAACTGTTGTAAATATTTGTGTGCAACTTTGTGTGGACATAAATTTCAAATCCAGTTGCGTAAATACCCAGCAGCGCAAATGGTACGGGCACTTTTAAAGACAGTTTGGCAGTTTCTTAAACTGTCTGCAAAAGTGCCTGTACCATTTTGCATTTCCACCACCAATGAATGAAACTTCCTGTTACTCCACATCCTCACCAGCAATTTATATTGTCAGATTTGTGGATGTTGGAGATTGAAGCCGGTGTATGGTGATATCTCATTATTGCTTTCATTTGCAATTTTCTAGTGACAAATGATGTTGAGCCTTTTTTTGTATACTTATTTGCCATCTCTATGTCGTCCTTGATGAGGTATCTGTTCAAATTTTCCGTCCATTTTTAATTGAGTAATTGGGCTTTTTTACTGTTGAGTTTAAGAATTTTTTTTTGCATATTTGAATACAAGTCATTTATCAGTTATGTGTTTTGAAGACGTATTCTCCCACTCTGTGGTTTTTCTTGATTCTCTCAAAAGTGTATTTTTAGAGCAGAAATTTTTTAATCTTAGTAAAGTCCAGCTTATCAATTTTTTTCAAAGGTGATTCTTTTGATCTTGGCTCACTGCAAGCTCCGCCTCCCAGGTTCACACCATTCTCCTGCCTCAGCCTCCCGAGTAGCTGGGACTACAGGCACCCACCACCATGCCCGGCCAATTTTTTGTATTTTTAGTAGAGACGGGGTTTCACCGTATTAGCCAGGATGGTCTCGATCTCCTGACCTTGTGATCCCCCCACCTTGGCCGCCCAAAATGCTGGGATTATAGGCGTGAGCCACCGTGCCCCGCCTGCTAGAACTTTTTCAACTTGAATGGCTGAAACTCTATACCCATTGGACATCAACTCACTACCCATTGGACAGTCCCATCTGCCCACTTCGGGTAATCACCATACTACTTTCTGCTTCTATGAGTTTGACTATTTTAGATACTCATATAAGTGGGATCATGTAAGATTTGTCCTTACATGACAGGCTTATTTCACTTAAAATAATGTCCTTAAGATTTATGCATGTTATAGCATATAATGGGATTTTCTTCTTTTTTAAGACTTAATAATATTCCACTGCATGTACATATCACATTTTGCTTATCTATTCATCCATTGATAGACATTTAGATTGTTCTCACCTCTTGGCTGTTGTGAATTATGCTGCTATGCACATCAGAATGCAAATATCTACTCAAGACTCTGCTTTCAGTTCTTTGTGATAAATATCTGTATGTGAGATCACTAGATCTTATGGTAATTCTATTTGTGATTTTTTTGAGGAAACCTCAGTACTGTTTTCTATGACGGCTACATGATTTTAAATTCTCACCAACAGTGCACAAGGGTTCCAAAATCCTCATCAGTCATCATCTCCATATCCTCATCAGTGCTTACTGTTTCCTGGTTTTTTGATCGTAGCCGTCCTAATGGATGTGGGTGATATTTCGTTGTCGTTTTGATTTGTATTTCTCTTGTCATTAGTGATGTCAAACAACTTTTAATAAACCTGTTGACCATTTGTATGTCTTCTTTGGAGAAATGACTATTCAGTCCTCTGCCTATGTTTTTGTTTGTTTGTTTGTTTTGAGACAGAGTCTCACTCTGTCCTCCAGGCTGGAGTGCAGTGGCGCGATCTCGGCTCACTGCAAGCTCTGCCTTCCGGGCTCACACCATTCTCCCGCCTCAGCCTCTCGAATAGCTGGGACTACAGGCACCCACCACCACGCCCGGCCAATTTTTTTGTACTTTTAATAGAGACAGGGTTTCACCATATTAGCCAGGATGGTCTCGATCTCCTGACCTCGTGATCTGCCCCCCTCGGCCTCCCAAAGTGCCGGGATTGCAGGCATGAACCGCCGCACCCAGCCCTTTGCCTGTGTTTTAATAGGTTGTTTATTTTGTTTATTTTTTCTCTTTTGGGTATAGAGTTGTAGAAGTCTTATATTTTTTAAATATTAATCTCTTACTATATATATAATTTGCAAATATTTTGTCCTGTTCTATGTGTTCCCTTTTCATTCTGCTGATTGTTTTCTTTGCTGCACAGGAATGTTTTAGTTTGCTGTAGTCCCACTTGTGAATTTTTGCTTTTGTTGCCGTGCTTTTGGTTTCCTATTCGTTGCCTTTTGTGGTTTTGAGTATTTTACCTGATTCCATTTTATTCTTCTTCTTTGCCCAGTTTCTGATGAGAAGTTGGAGGTAATTCTTATCTTTGTTCCTCTATAGATAAGGTGCATTTTCCTCTGGCCTCTCTCAAGACTTTTTCTTACTTTTGAATTTTCTGCAGTTTCAATACAATATGTCTAAATATAGTTGGTTTTTGTTTTATGGTTTTTTTTTTTTAATCCTGCTTGTTTTCTCTGAGCTTCTTAGATCTGTGGTTTAATGTCTGACCAAACACAAATTTGTGGAAATATTCAGTCATTGTTGCTTCAAATATTTATTCTGTTCATTTCCTTCTTTTACTTCTGATATCCCCATTATATGAATGTTACACCTTTTGTAGTTGTCCCACAGTTCGTGGAGTTTTCTCTTTTTTTCCCCAGTCTATTTTTTGTGGTGTTTTCATTTTGAAAGTTTCTATTGACATATTCTCAAGCTCAGGGAATTTTTTCCTTAGCTGTGTCCATTCTACTAATGAACCCATCAAAGACATTTTGTTTTTTCAAATCTCTAGCTTATTTATTTTTTTTTTTGAGGCGGAGTCTCGCTCTGTTGCCCAGGCTGGAGTGCAGTGGCGCGATCTTGGCTCACTGCAAGCTCTGCCTCCTGGGTTCACGCCATTCCCCCGCCTCAGAGCAGCTGGGACTACAGGTACCCGCCACCATGACTGGCTTATTTTTTGTATTTTTAGTAGAGACGGGGTTTCACCATGTTAGCCAGGATGGTCTCTATCTTCTGACCTCGTGATCCGCCCGCCTCGGCCTCCCAAAGTGCCGGGATTACAGGCGTGAGCCCCTGCGCCCGGCCAGCTCCAGCTTTTTTTTTTTTTTTTAAATCACTAGTGTTTTTTAACTCTAACCTTTTTTTGCTTTTTTCTTAGAATTTCCATCTCTGCTTACACTGCTCATCTTTTTCTTACATGCTGTCTACTTTATTTACTAGAGCTCTTAACACATTAATCATCACAGCCGTTTTAAATTCCCGGTTTGATAATTCCAACATCCCTGTTGTATCTGAGTCTGGTTCTAATGCTTTTCCTGTCTCTTCAAATTGTGATTTTTGCCTTTTAACATGTCTTGTAATTTTCTTGATAGCTGGACATACTGGATAGAAGGAACTGCTGTAAACAGGCCTTTAGCGTGTGGTGGCAAAGCGTGAGAGGAGAGTAAACATTCTATAGTCCCCTGGAGTAGGTCTCAATCTCTTAGTGAACCTGTGCCCCTGGGCTGTGAACCCCACAGGTGCATCTCAGTCCCCACACCCTGCCCTTGAGTGGGACGGAATGACTATGGGGGCTGGAGCTGGGTATATTTCCCTTTCCCCAGTTTAGCTAGGTTCTGGTAAAACCCCAATATTTTAGGCTCTTTTACAACCGTTTCTCTTGAGGGGAGACAGAGTACTCTGGTGTATTTCAAAATGGTTCTTTTCACCCTTTACCTGCTAGGAATACAAGGGGACTTTCCTCTGATATTCACTGTAAGAACCTGGTGGAGGTCCTGCAGTAAAACTCACAAAAATGTGGTTACCCCTGTATGACTGGGTCCCACCAGAGTGTTTAACTCTCAAACTTGTCCACACTGAGCCTGCAGTAATTTGTCAGTTACAGCTTAGTTTTCCAAGGCGGGTGTTGCTTCCTGCAGCGGTTTCTGTGAGTAGGTTCCGGCTCCAGTTAGGTTGTAACTCTCTGTATTCGCCTGTCTGTCTCTCCAATTTTGGGGGCAGCAGTTTACCCTATGATTTCACATCCCTGATAGCTTTAAGGAGAATTATTGATTTTTTTCAGTTTGTTCATCTTTTTACTTATTAGGACAGAGTGGCAACTTCCAAACCCCTTACATACTGGTCTGGAAACTTGAAGTCTATAATAACTTTTTCATCAATCTGGTTCACATCCTCCTTTGACCTTCAGAATGGTCCTTAAGCAAGTCATTGCTATTTCTGCCACAGCGTTAGGTAGCAGCTGAAATGTAAGCATCACATAGCCACAGTCTATGGAGTTCACCAGATCGCTAATCAGCTTTCCTGGAGGAAATTATCTTAGATCAGTGGTAGTTCTCAACTGGGGACACTTTGCCCTCTAGGGAACATTTGGAAATGTCTGGAGACATTTTTAGTTGTTACAGCTGAGGAAGGTACGACTGGCATCTAGCAGGTAGAGGATGCTACCAACCATCTTACATTGCACAGGAAAGCCCTCCACAACCAAGAATTATCCTGTCCAAAATGTCAATAACTCTGAGATTAAAAATTCCTGTCCTGGACAAACCCTGAGGTTTTCTTCTCCTACTCCCACCCCACCCCTCATCTTCACTTCCACCAATGTTAAGCCAACTCAGTGACTTCAGTGCAATTTTACAACTTTGAAATCCAACTTTTCTCTTCATTATTTTTCGGTCTCATCACCATAACCAGCATGCCAACACTTTCCTGAGTATCTACTGCCCATCAGGCAGCATGCGTGTTACCTCGTTATCTTGCTTCATTCATTCTCATCAAGTATTAATTGAGCCCTTACCAGGTGCCAGGTGCACCACTGAGGGAATATGAGGGAAAGATGGCTGTCCCTGTTTTTATAGATGAGAGAGCTGAAGCTCACAGAGGTTAAGTGAAGTGTCCCAAATCGCACAGCTCATAACTGGCTTGCCCGCCGGACTTTGAGGTCACAGGTCTTTATAGTATGCCAAGCTAGTGCTGTGCATGCTGAGAGAAGCCACCACAACCCTTCTGTCTTCTGGGATTCATGGGTGCCCAGATGCTCTGTCTAATTGAGGCTAGCACTAAGTGTTTGCCAAAGTTGGGAAAACCAGGGCAGGATTGAGGAGGTGACACCATCGGGGCAGGGAGAGGAACAGAACCCCAATGTTCCAAGTCCCCACCCAGGTGCTCTGCAGGCCTCCCAGAGAGTGTGAATGGGTTTTGATGGGGATAATAGTCTCTCCAAATACACTCACTGCTAGTCTTTCCCATTGAGCAATTCAGCTTTCAAATGCTCCGTACATCAGACCAAAGGATGGGTGTTTTGTCTTCTTTTTTCCCTGCCTTTTTCTTTTTTAGGGAAAGCAATTTGCTCCTTTCTGATTTAGAATGAGATCTGGCAAGTAAGTGCTTGTTCTCCCTCCTTCCCTTGTTCCCCCACTCCCTCCCCACCCTTCAGTTAAAAAAAAAATCTTGGGGGGAGAGAGGGGGGATAAGAACACAGGATCCATGCTAAGCAAAACTATTTGCATAAGCTGTACACTTGGTCCTTAGAGCTTGAGCTGATCTAACCTATGACAAATTCCTCTGTCTCGGCTACCTGCCAGCTGCGTTTTCATCGGGGCTGGCAAGACAACTGAAGTCTACATTCTGTACTAATTAACGACCTTCAGGGGAGAAGACCACCAATTGCAATGCCAGCACACTTCGCTTGTTAAAGGGGACAGGGGGCCTTGTTGGACAAGGCCCAGGCTTTTTTCTTTGGGTGGTGGGCATGTAAGCAGGCCAGGAAGGGTGAGGGGTGGGCTGGGGGTGGGGGGGTGCAGTAAACAGACCAGAAAGACAAATCTCCAAGTTGTAGTAAGAGTTGGGAAGGCATCTGCACATGCCAGAACATTGTAGTGAACCCTGGGCTTCTGCAAGGTAACTCCACAGCAAGCAGAAAGGGGCCTGGGGGAGAGGGGCTCTCTTTTGGGGAAAGGAGTTCGCTGACCTGAGAGCTGCAGGTGGAGCCCTCACTATCAGGGGTAGCCTTGTTTAAAAACATCAGGGCTGCCTTATCTGGCTGGCTTCATGGTGGGAAGTGCCCTGGGGCCTGCCAGCCACACCCGCAGCACAGATAGTCATCAGCCTTGGTGGCATCACCTTCATCTGGTGAAAAGATCAGAGATGTGTTGCTACAAGCCACACAAGGAGGAAAAAGCTCTGCTCTCCGGGATTCTGCTGATTTCATTTTTCTCTATTCTTGGGGGATGAGAGTAGGGATGGTGAGAGGACACTCTTAAAGAACATTTGGGGCTGGGGAAGAATCCTTCATGATCTCGCCCTATAACCCGGCTGCTCATCTTGCATTCCGCTGCACGCTGCCCGGCCTTTGGCCATGTTACGCGACCTCCTGGAGCCATCCTTCTTTCTTCTTCACCTGGATGGAGAGGGCCTCCACCGACAACACATTAGGACCTTAAGGGACCCTCAGCTCTCATTTCACCAAACCTCCTGGCTCAAGGACTAACTTCTTAGATACTAACCCCAGGTGGACGGTGACACTGTAAGCTTTTAAAGAATGAAAGGGGGTGCCCCCGTGTCCTCTTCTTCCTAGTCACATGTTGCATGATGTTTGGAGCCTCTCTGTGAAAAGGATGTGGGCAAAGTGCTCTTGGCTAATGCTCCTTTTTCCAGGACCTCCCTCCCACCTGCCCAGCAGTGCCCTTTTTCCTGAAGAAGAAGCTGAGCTCTCTCTCTTCCATTACCCACTTGCCACCCAGTCACCAAAGCCTCTCCCTTGAAACGAGTGAGTTCCTTTCTTGCAGGCACATCCATTTGGACCATGAGGAATAAAAGGGGGGCCAATTGTCCTTTCCCCCAGGAGAAGCCTGGAGTAGAAAGATGGGGTGCCCCTGTGCTCACCCCTTGCTCCTGCAGCCCGCCCCCCCCCAGCCCTGTGTCACCAGCCCTATGCTTCATTAAGGGAGCACAATGTGTCCCCGTGGTCGCCTGCCAGCCGGGATGTCCTGTGTGACAGCAGATGCAAAGAGAATGAACAGGCGGCTGAAAAGGCTGGAGACAAAAAGAGCACATTGTCCAGAGCTCTGAAAGGGCTGCCTGAGAGGGGACATATGCATCTGAAAAAAATACCCCAGTGAGTCTCCCCCCCGCCAGCCTCAGCCCGCCCTCACCCAAACCTTCAACTGATACTGCACAATGATGTCTCCAAGCCAGGCAGGGCCAGGCCAGCTCCAGGCTGACAGCAGGCATGGGGCGAGTGAGTGAGTGTGGAGGGAAGGGTCCCAGGCACAGGTTCCCTCAAGGAAAATTCAGCACCCCTGTAACCCGTCTGCTCTTGAATCATAGAAGACTGTCATGGAATCACAGCGTCACTTAATCACAGAAGACTGGAGCTGGGAGTGTCTGCAGAAATCACTGGCTTAACCTCTTCATTTGACAGGTGGAAGGGGTAGATGACTCGCAGCAGTGGACAGTAGAGGCAGAGGCTGCCTGGGCACCCAGATCTCCCACTTCCTGATCTAGTTTGGGTGCCACAGCTACACATCCAGAGGATGAAGATGGAATTTCCAAAAGAGATAGGTGTCCTCTCTGGACCTCCCTTTGCTTCTTTGTCAGGGGAGGGGGCCAAAACCCAACCTGGAAAGTGATTGTGTCACACCCATAAGAATTCCAGGGCTTGGTTGGATTTCTGAGGCTGGGGGTTCAAGAAATGGGAGAAGGAAAAGCTAGCTTGCAAACGAGCTGTTATTTTGTGAAAGATGACTTCATAGTTTAGCAAAAGGGGTTTACAGGTCAAATATAAGACTCTAAGTTCTCTGCTCTGTTTTGTGAACTTGGGCAATTCACGAAACTGCCGTAAACAGCTTCGACATTGGAAATTCAGGACTAATTCGTCCTAATGCCAGTGCCGATATGCTTATCCATACCAATTCTGGTGCCAACACTAATGCTAGCAGTATCTTCCCTGTCTCCCCAGAAAGCCACTCGAAGATCTAATACATTACTATGGGTAAAAGCTCTTTGGAGACCACAGAGCACCGTAGAAACCAGAATATTACTTTCAACATTAAAAAGCGTGGGGGAAGCTGTCATTGCCTGTGGCCATAATCCTTTGCAGGATATTTTCTAAACCAGGAAATGCTTCTTGACTTTGGCTTTTTGGAGGAGGGGAGGAGGACTTGATGGGAGTCAAGATTCTTTTTAAAATCAACTGTAAATTTGAAAAGACCTCTTTTTAAACATAATGAGCAAAGGGGCTTTCTAGAAAGCAAACTCTCCTAGGCAAGGAAGGAATCTGTGGGATCACCCTCCCTTTAATCTGTCTCCAGTGAATTTTCTGACATGAGAAAGTTCCCCCTCCACCTGGGGCCACTTCCTCTTTTCTCCTCAGCCCCTCCCAAGGTATCCTTAAGTGGACCCCACAGACTCAGACGGCATCTCCCCGGGAAATGAGCTCACCGGCTGTGTGCGAGCAGATGTGGGGAAGTCTGTGTGGTCTCTCACAACAGCTGTTCAAAATTCTTTTCCCCTGAAAGTTTCCATTCTGTATATGGGGAGGTGGGCAGGGGGGAGGGCAGGCAGACAGGCGAGGAAAGAATGTGAGCTCTCCACCCTGTTTTGGAGCTGTTTTGTTTCTTTGAGATCTCAATGTTTCAGAGACATTGTACATGCTGGAAGATGTCATAAATGAGTTTATTTTGTTCCAGATGTATGACACCAGGATCTCCGATTCGGATTATTCACATTATGTTGCCATGACAACACACACACATACACATGCACACACACGTTAGTGTCCCAAACTGTGCCTGGCCCTGGAGAGGAAACAAGGGGACTAAGAGAAATACTTTTTCTTTCAAAGGAATTTCCCATTATGAAGTCAAATAACATATTTCCAAACCAGTTAGAAGCCTGGTCTGTGCCATACTGCCCAGAACCCAGAGCAGAGGGATTGCCCTTTGGACTGGAGTGGTCAGAAGAGGCTTTGTGGAAGAGGTGGGACTTGAGCTGCCTGGGGAGGAGGAGTAACTTGAGCAGAAAGGCAAGAGGCATCCTCAACAAGGTGGAAGGGTGAACACGATTGGGGAAGTGGGGACAAGCTGGTTCTTCTCATCCACATGCACCCTACACGTGTCCAGATGTCTACTTAATCATTCCTGCAACCGAGAAGGCCAGTGGAGAGCCGACGGGTCTACGCTCCATCTCCGAACTAGGATTGTGACATCATCCTTTCTCGTTTGTAAAATTTATTCAAGAAAAGGGTTCCAGAATCTTCAGTAGGTTATTCTGGAGTTTTATGTTATTGACAGATCTTCTGTCATATTTACTTTTGATCCCTTTAGCAGCCTGGTGTTCACAACCTAAAAGCAGATCTTAAACTTATGGAACCCAAGACCCCAAAGAGTTACTATAGGCTGAAAGGGCCTCACTCAGCAAACACTACTGAACACCTACTGTGTGCCAGGCTACGTCAGGCTCTAGGAATTCAGAAGTAAATTAGGGTGCTCCTGCCTTCAAGATGCAGTGTGGCAAATAATTAGGCATAATTTCAGAAAGTCGATGATAAAATGTAGGCCAAAAACTACACAAGAAAAAGTTACTAACTCTGTTTGGAGGTTGGGGATGTTAAGAAAGGTCTTACAAAGGAGGTTATATTTGTGCTGGATTTTGAAGGATGAATAAGGGTTTGTCAGGTAGACAAAGGAGGAAATGGCATTCTGGGTGCAGGAGTCAGTAGGTGCAACTGGGTGAAGAAATGGACAAGGATCCTCTTCTTTCCTCTGGGACCTTGCTCTCACACTTAACATATAGTCAATTAGCATACACTAAAATAATAATTAATAAATGCAGAAATCACCTAGCACTTCACAGGGAATATGAAGACCTTCTAGGAGGACCCAAGACAGAATACCTGAGACTAGTACCAAATGTGTGGGTTTCTAGCAGCATGCCCAGGATATTGAGGGCATATTCATATTCATAGACCACCTCGAGCAAAGGGAAGCCAAGCTGAGCTCATAGAGGCTTTAGCGATTTCCATGAAAGCCAGACACCAAGAGGAGGGAATGCAGGGTTGATGTGATGAAAAACAGTCACATCTGTCTATGTATGTCCCTTGATCTGTTCTCAAGTGTTTTGGTTATAGCATCTAAGTTTGTTTTCTCAACCTCGCTGGGCTGAAGAGTAATACTATATGATGATACTTGTTATTGCGATAGGAATAGTAATGATGGAAACTTACTAAACTCTGTTCAGGACACTTTGCATTTATGAGCTCACTTAATCCTCACAATTCTGTGAGGTAAGAGCGATGAGAGACAAGGACACTGAAGAGTCAGGTCAAGCAACCTGCCCGCGGCTGCCGATTACAGAGGCTGGAGTTGAACCTGGGCAGTGCCATTGCAGAGTCTCTGTGTCTTCTTCCAAGGATAAAGGGCAAATCAGAACTCTTTCTCTACTGTCTTTATGCCCATTTACTGAGTTTCTTATAATAAAGATTATTGTTATTATTATAACCACCTTTCAGTGTTTCTGTCTTACCCTTACATCTTCACTTTTCCCCTAATCTCAAGATAGAGTGGAGGGGAAGAAGGGATACAGAAAACCTAGACATTGGAGCTAGGATGGAGTAGTAAGGATACCATATTATTTGGTGAGTTTTTAAATATTCTTTTTTCTCAACTCTTATTTTAGAATCGGGGGTACATATGCAGATTTGTTACAAAAGTATATTTCATGATGCTGAGATCTGGAATATGAATGAATCCACCACCCAGGTACTGAGCATAGTACCCAGTAGCTAGGTTTTCAGCCCTTGCCCCTCTCATTCTCTCCCACCTCTAGTAGTCCTCAGTGTCTGTTGCTACCATGTTTATGTCTATGAGTACCCAGTGATTAGCTCCCTCTTACAAGTGAGAACATGCAATATTTGGTTTTCTGTTTCTGTGTTAACTCGCTTAGGATAATGGCCTCCAGCCGTATCCATGTTGCAGCAAAGGACATTAATTTCATCCTCTTTTATTGCCGCATAGTATCACATGATCTATATGTACCACATCACATTTTCTTTATCCAATCCACTGTTGAAGGGCACCTTGGGTTGACTCCATATCTTTGGTATTGTGAATAGTGCTGCCATGAACATGTGTACATATGTTGTCTTTTTGGTAGAATGATTTATTTTCCTTTGGGTATATACCCAGTAATGAGATTACTGGGTTGAATGGGAGTGCCACTCTTAGTTCTTTGAGAAATCTCCGTTGTTTGATGATTTGAAAGGGATCCTAGGCATCTTCATCTCCTACATGGTCTTTTTCTTTTGCTGGGGGGAATACAAGCTCCCCTTTGATCTCTGTTTCACTCCTCCAAAACCCTAACAGAAAGACATCTCATTATGTAGATGAACATCTGAGGCACAGGGACAAAAATTCATGTACTGCTCATCGGACTCTGAGAACATGAGGGCAAGACAGGACAGGGACCACTATCATATAGTCCAGGCTTCCACACGGCTTGTGTGAGTAGTCCAGACCAAACCAGAGGGAGGCAGCCATGGGGCAGGCATGGCTCCATGTCCCAGTTCTGCACCACAGCAGACCGCACAGACCCATTAGGGTGTGCTTCCCCACCACCTTTGAATGCTCCTCAGAAGATGTTGCATTTGAGTATTTCAGGCAGTTAACCACCTCATAACCTGATTTGTCCCATGACGTGACACCCCTTTGACACCCCTGGAGCAGCCATTGGCTGTTTGAAGGGGGACCAGAAGGAACTTCTTCAGTTCTCACCTTGATCTAGAACCAATGTCCTGTCTCCAAGGAGAACTGGATATTTCCTCACTGTAAGGTTGTGGAGCTAACTATTGTTTCTTCCCTGTGACCAGAACAGGAAGAGCAAAAATCTGAGCAGTAGTCCCACATTAAGTTGAATAACCTTTTATTATTTGCCAGATCCTATATTAAAAAGTCTTACCTATCCCAAAAGCTGCTGCTTAGGGTTGTGCAGGGTGTATTTGGACTACGATTTGAATGACTCCCCATAGGGTTGGGCAGTACACAAGCTGCACAACTGTCCCTCAAGGCCCTCATTATCACTGCCCTCAGGCAGCTCAGGGTCTGGTTGGAGAAATGGTATCTAAACAAACAACCACAAGTCCGTCTCATCAGCGTGATCACTGAGACACATCCAAAGAGCACAGAGAAGGAGGAAACCAGGACTTATCTTTTTGGGAACTGGGTAAGATTTCACAGCACGAATGTCCTTAAAGCTAAGCATTGAACAATGAATTGGAGTTCTCCAAGCAGAGCAGAAAGAAGGGGCATTCTAGGGGGAGGGACCAGAATGTGGAAAACCATAAGTGCAAGAGGACAGTTCATTGATGGGGAAGTGGGGTGGTGGGGAAGGGTGGGGTGTAGAGAGGGGGTGGGGCTGGTGAAAGTCAGCTCACCGTCTTCTCAACCACACTGGTGATGCCTCGGTGGCTGCAGTTCGGTTAGGCCCCTTCCAAGAATCCTCTTGTCTGTGTCGCTCAGGGCTGTCTGGGAAGGAAAAGTCCCAAGAGACAAGCATGTCCAATGCAGAAAGGAGATGAAGAGATTTATTTTTTTTAAGGCAAAAACCCCAAGCCTCAGCCCCACAGTACATCAGTGTGTAGAAGTGAGAGCAACAATTCACGGCCTGTTTGCACGGGCCAGGGCAGGGAGGCTTTCCGGGAGGGAGGTGAGGGCAAGGCTGCTTCCAGAGGCCCCAGTCCCTGTTTATGCAGACAGCACGGACTCTTTTCAAGCCACGACCACGTGGCATCCGCTGCTTCCCTCCAGGAAAATCCAAGACATGTGAGGAATGGGCTGGCTTGGTCTGCCAGACATGGGGGCTCCTTGCCCATTGGGTCGGGCAGTCCACTCAAGAGACCACAGAGGTCCCAAGGATCTTTCAGCTCAGTCTCAAGCTGAATGTAAAGACAATCTCCAGGGTGAAGAGAGGGAAGGGAGAGAGGGTTTGCAGAGAGCACTCCTTTCTCAAGAAAGCACTCCAAAGACAAACCCACCTCTAAGCCAGATAGGTCCCCAGAGCACTAGGCTACAGAGAGAAGAGCCCAGCAAATCTGGCTAGAGTTCTTATTTCTCCTACAGCCTTGGGGAAAAAGTACAGAAAGTACCAGTAACCTTGAGCCACAGGACAAACCCTGGCTGGCCATCGGGGCCAGCACTCTCTTGTCAAAACTAGATGTCAGGTACATGTGACTGTTCCAGAAGCTTCAGTCACTATCCTTTGCCTGTGAGCAGAATCCACCGTCCTCACTGTGGCTTATTAAAATCCATCCCTCGCTCCCTCCATATTGGCGCGGTTCATCTGCCAGCACCACGGCTGCCCCCGTGGCTGCTCACCCTTCCTGGAGCTCACCACACCCTCAGTGCTGTGCTTCCAGCCTGCGAAGCCCTTCCCTCCCTTCTCTGTCTATTGAAAAGGCAGCTACCCAGCCAGAGCTGACTCGCACACTGCCCCTTCTTGTACCAATAAGGTGTGATCTCTTTTCCTTTCCCTCCACATGCCTGCATTGTGTTGTCTGAACCTTGTTTTACTCTGAAATAAGAAGCAAATCTATATAATACAATGATAGGGGAATTAGATATCTTTCATTGGAGTTCAAGCTCTGCAAGGGCAGTAACCATTCCCCCATGGTGGCTTGTACAGTGCCCCAAGTGTTATTGTGTTCTTCTTGGACAAAGGGAAGGAGGAGGGACCGGACTGGGTGGGAGTAGAAGAAAAGGAGGGAGGAAAAGAGGGAGGGAAGCAGGAAGGAGGAAGTCATATAGTTTTTTGAAAACAACTCTGTTTAATGAGGTGATTTCTTATTCTTGAAGGTGGACCTTACAAATACTGCCTTCTGATGTGGATATAATAAATTCTGTCTGAAAGAGAAACCCTGAAAGCCAGATGCTTTTACAAAGAAATCTACATATGAGGTGGCATTATGTATTTGAATACAAGAACAATATGAGATACTTTTAATAAAGTTCATCTTTATTTTTTTCCCAATGAAGATTTCTCAAGCATGTACCCTGTGACAGTCACTTCACTAAAAATCAGAAACTCAAACATGGAACTGAATGCTGGTTCTGTCCTCAAGAAGCTCAGAGTCTTTCAGAAAAAGGGGAGCTGTGAGACAAATTACCAAGTGCAAGTTCAGAAGCCTTGCGTTTGTGGTGAGAGATGAAGAGGGAGTTTGTGAAGATGTGAAAGCAGGGTCTTTCTGCTTGAAGTTCTGGGTAGGAATTGTAAATCTGTTTGTCTATTGCCAAAGAATACTTGCCTTGGAAACTAGAGAGAGCCTGAGATTCAGTCTCAGTGATAAAGTGCTTCTAAACTGGGTCAGGGACAAAAACAAAGGACAGACGATACCATAAATAATGAACTTATGGGGCAGAAAGTGTCAGCTCAAGTATTTAGAGGCTCTCTACAAGAAAGAGGAAACTAGGAATGTCATGATTTCATGAAAGCTTTTGGAAACCTTCAAAATCAATAAATCAATTATTTAGTTCAGTACTTTTCTTTCTTACCTAGCATATTATGATTTCCCCAACTTCAATCTCTCCCTGGTCTTATCTGTCCTCCACAATATTCCCAGGTTTATCTTCCTGGGATAATATTTTGATCTTGTTACTCTCCTTTTAAGAATAAAGGTAAAATTTGAATGGTCATTCAAGGTCATTTTAACTGTATTCTGTGTTTTAAGAAGCCCTCCAACTGATTCTGATGCATAGTAAGTTTTGGGAATTAATCACTATATGGCTTATCTCTTCCACAAAAGAAGTATATTCTCCCAGGACTAGAGTCTTCCCTGATGCACCCTCAGAGCCCCTCAGCTCCGTGGCTAGGCGCATGGCAGGTGTTCAAGAAATCATGGAAAGGTAAAATGCATCTTCTGAGCAGAGGCTGCTTGTCAAGGGGAAGGCTGGGTGCTGCGAGGAATAGAGGAGAATTAGATGAATTACTGTGCATTAGTTTAGATTCTACTGGAGGCGACAAAACCAAGACATACAGCAAGTGAGAATAACTAAGTGCTGATCCATATCGTGCAGTAACAATGCAACACAAGCACAGAAGAGGGAAAGAGGTGCTGGGGGGTTTAATTGTAGGTCCTTATATGACTGAACCCTTCGTTCGTGGGTGCTTGATCTATTTCTTATCTGCTCAGGAATAAGCAACCAGCAAACTAGAGGTTAATAATGATGATGATGATGATGACAACAACGACAATCTACTGCTGTTTATGATAATACTAGCTAATATTTACTGAGCTTCCACTACATGTTGGGAACTAGTCTGAGCATTTTATATATTAACTTATTTAATCCTCATGACAACCCAATGACAGAGAATTCTAGGCAGAGATTGAAGTGGGGGAAATCAGTTCAGGAGTTATTCCAATACGTTAGTTAACCCAATGAGATAATTATTAACCGATTTTACATAGTTGAAATTGAGACACAGAGAAATTAGATAGGTATGACTACTCTGAAGTGGCGGAGTCAGGTTTGAACCCCTCTTTGCACTAAGGGGGCTGAGAAAAGAGAGCTAGGGCCCTGTCACCTTGATGTGATCTGCAAAGTGCAGAATGAGATTTTAGATCAAACAGGGACATTCTTGGTGCCTTCAGCAATATCCTTCTTTCTGGATGCCTGCTGCTCCTTATTTGGCCCTCCAAGAGCTTTTTGGCTTGTGATTAGCTTGCTTTCTCACCTACCTGGGAGATTTCTCTTTCTCTTCATCCATTTGTCTTTATTTAACATGTTTCCACCATCCTCCTGCCACACAGAAATCTCAGAGGCCCCTTGGAGTAGTTTACTAGTATCTCATCGCCCTCTTCCCTGACCCCGGCTTGGATGGTCTCTCCTATAATACTGAGGATCTTTGAGGTTTGTCCTCCACCCTTGAACATTCTTTTTATTTTCTCCTTCACCCTAGAAGGCATGAAATACATAGATCATACCGCTCTTTTTAAGGCTAGATTTTAAAACCAGATGCACAGAGTTACAGTTCAGCATGATCCCACAGGACTAATGCTTTCAGGGACTCACAACAACTAAGTTGTGTACCGTCTCTGACTTACTGTGCGACCTTGGGGCCAGGCACTTGCCCTCTCTGTGTCTCAGTCCCCTGCAGTGGGATCATAATATCTACCGCCAAGCAGTGCGCAGAGCATGAATGAATTATTATCCCGAACGCCCTCTGAGCTTCTGGGACAAAGGTGCTATGTTAATACACAGTATCCCTCTTCTTCTTCTTCTCATTAGTATTATTCAAACCCAGATGGCATTATTATTGTTGTTGATTGACAGCCCCGCATAGCCCCATTCACGGGTGTCAGAGAGCCAGGCGGTAGTTAACACAAGCAAAAACCATGTTTAAAACAAAGCCCAAGGAACACTCCAATAGTGTGTGCCTTGGGTTGCTATTAAAGCCAGAGCAGCTGCGGTGGCAACACGGAGGGACAGGGCAAGGAAATGCATCCCAGAGCACAAAGAGGGGAAAGTGGGTCTTGACACTGATCATATAATCGTGCTGGGCTTTTATAGACACTGGGAGGCCTCAAACAGAATAAATGCTTGAACTTTATCCACGGTTTACAGGCAGCGGCTGTAAAGGTCTTTGTTGCTGTTGCTGCCATGTTAATGACCCAGCTTGGGGCGCTGCCGCCGCCGCCGGCCGCTTCTTCCAAAGAAAACAAATCAAAGTGAGTAACTCGATGTCCGGCAATGAGTTTTCCATTATATAAAAATAAGTATAAATCTTTCGCAGTTGGGCAGCCACACTGCGATGTCGGAGGCTGGTGAAGGGGTCAAGGTAGCTAGACACTTTGAACCTCTGAACCAGCACATCAAAAAGGGGCCCCTTCTCTTTGTTAATTGCAAAATAAACAGATAAAAATAAACCGTGGTGCTCTGGCTCTGGGGATGGTATTTGCACCAAAGGAGAGGGGATCAGGAGGCAGCTGGGGAGGGAGAAGGGGGGCCCTTGATCCTGTTCTGCATTACCTTTTCCAGTCTGCCCACACTGATAAAACTCCATGAGTCATTGACCCTCAACAAGCGGAGACATTCATCTTCAGCTACAAGGTATGCCTTGCAACCTTAGAGGAGATCAGTCAAAGCAGTATCTCGGGTAGATGCAATTTAGTGCCTTGGAGGTTTTAAAAAATGAATATCCATAAATTCTCTGATTGTCTTAACAGAGCTTGAGAGTCCTTGGGAGTGTTAGGAAATGACAAAGTGGAGGCAGCACATGTTTGGTGGGGGGTTTGGACAAATGGATGAATAATAGCATGAGGTCTTAAGACATGGAAAAATGCAAGAATTGGGCGGTTGGGGTACGGATTGGTGGACATGTGAGGTAAGTCAAGGTGGGAGTGGAGGAAGAAAGCGAGGCCTCTGGAGTAAGAAAAAAGACTGAGCACTTGTTCCTGGTCTTGGGTGATGATTTAGGGATGCATTCAGGGTTGTGTTTGGAACAGAGTTAGCATCAAGGGAGGAAGCTAGACATCCAGAGGTCCAGGAGGGGAGGTCCAGCAGGAGAGGCCCTGCAGATGATTCCTGAGTGGTGTCAGTTGTAGGGTCTGAGACCCCTACCCCTTCCCACCCCCATTTCTCCTTCAGATGCAGCAGAAAAAAAAAAAAAAAAAGCAAAAAGAAAAACACACAAAAAACAAACAAAACCCAACATCCTGCTTGGATGTGGAGCTTTTTCCCACTGAAATAGAAGTTACTACCCCCAGCAAAAGTAAATGTTCCCTCTACCCAAACACTTTGTTTTCTTCTTCATATTTTCTCATACTTTTCCTCCTCACCAGACCTCTTTCCTTCACTGGATCTCTTGTGACGGCCTCTTCTTGGCCATCAAGTGAGCATTCATTCATCCATTCATTCACTTGACCAACATTACATAACTCCTCTTACATCTACATTCCAGAAACCACACAAGGCATTCTAGATGCTAATAATTAGGGCCTCTGTCCTGAAGCAGTTCTCTTCCTAGTGCCAGAGACAGAAAAATGGGTGTCGAGATAAGTGCTGAGACAGAAGTGAGCCCAAGTGTGGCTGGATCAGCTTTGGTGAGAGAAAGGGATGAGAGTGGGAGTAAGAGCTTGTCGGAGGTGTGTGTGTTGGGGGGGTGGGGCAGCAGGGAAGGACTGCAGGAGAAAGAGAGTGGTTGAGAGGGAACATGGCAACTAAATGGGAATTAGATGAAGAAGAGGGAAGGATCTGATAAAAAGAGGAAATACCATGGCCAAAGGCACAGAAGTTGGATTGATAAAAGAGAAAGGACAGCAAGAAAGCCAGAGCAAAAGCAAACAGGTGAGGAAGCAAGGCCAGCTCTGGGAGTGACATGCTGCCTAGAGAGGGGGAGATGAGGCTAGGAGGGAAGAAACGCACCACCATTATGAGGGCAGACTTGACTTGAAGGCACAGGGATCTGCCTGTACCTGGGTTTTAAGCTTAGGGGTGGGTCAGGAGCAAGGTCAAACTAAAGAGAGGCCACTTGGGCTATGGAACAAAGAACAGATTGGTGGATCAGGGCTGTGGGGCATGGGGTGGGAGGACCAGTTGGATCAGAGGCCATTGCCCTCTCTAGGGCAAGAGACACCATAGCCTGAGCTAAGCTGGAAGGGAGCGAAGGAGACAGAAACAACTATCTAAAAAGGTAGGACCATGTAAAGAGGTGGTGTGGAAAGAGCAAGAAGAGGAAGTTGTGGAGAATTCCAGCAGGTCTCATTAACTCCATCCTCTCGACTCACTCTTTCCACAGCCCTTTTCCGTGAAGCATCCTTCAAACTCTTCTCCTTCAGCCCCTGTGCCTTTGTATCTCTGCTTTCATTCAAGTCTTCCCCATACCCTCCTCTCACATCCACATGCCTCATTGCTTTTCCTCTCTGATATCCTAAAATTTATTCTCCTCCAAATCTCCTTTTCATCTTCATTCTGTCCTTCATCTAATTCC
Source organism: Hylobates moloch (assembly GCF_009828535.3). Classification (NCBI taxonomy): domain Eukaryota; kingdom Metazoa; phylum Chordata; class Mammalia; order Primates; family Hylobatidae; genus Hylobates; species Hylobates moloch. Next base: position 3,928,397 of record NW_026652283.1, on the reverse strand, counting down.
ATGTCTTCTTCCAGCTTGACACCACATGGGAGTTGGGGCATGTTTCTTGTGACAGAGGAAGAACTGGCCCTACACTCTTGCAAGGGCTGCTTGGGAGAAAGAGTTGAAGAATTGACGCTGGATGAGGGAGATTTGGGCTGGGAAAGAGAGAAACCCAGAGAGATTAGATCAAGAGTGGATTTATGGCAGAAATAAAATGAAGTTGATATTGTTTCTTCACTGGAATAGTCAGTTGAGAAAAGACTTAATGGGACCCTGGAGAGTTGCACATTCCGTAGTCCTAAATGTGGGGGGTTTTTTTGTTTTGTTTCGTTTTCTGGTTTTTTTTTTTTTTTTTTTTTTTATGGGAGAGAATCTAATTCCTAAGAGGGCAAGAGGGAAGCTGCCCTTCCTCCTACTCCTTTGTGGCCACCACATCCTCCCCAGGAGAACAGACTTCTGATTCCAAAACCTTCTGAAAAGCCAAATGGAGGCGTCTAGGAAAATAGGAGGTTTGGTTTGTATGGTTTCCGTGTTAGTGAGTCCAGGATAATTTATTAATCATATGCTAGATGCTGTGCTTGGCTATTTCACATACATTTCACCTTCTCCAATCCTCACAGTAGCCTTGTGAGGTAGTTATCATGACCGTGTCCACCTTGGGGATGGGAAAGCAGGGCCTCCTGGGGATTAAGAAACTTGCCTGGGCTCACCGTCTAGGTCTGCATGAGTCCTCGGCTCCTGGCCTTTCCCATTTTGCCATGCGTGTCTTCCACTGTCGAGGTAGCAGTGCTTTAAAATAAAACTGGGCCAGGCCCAGTGGCTGACCCCTGTAATCCCAGCACTTTGGGAGGCCAAGGCAGGCAGATCACTTGAGGTCAGGAGTTTGAGACCAGCCTGGCCAACATGGTGAAACTCCGTCTCTATTAAAAATACAAAAATTAGCCAGGTGTGGTGGCAGGTGCCTGTAATCCCAGCTACTCAAGAGGCTGAAGCAGGAGAATCTCTTGAACTCTGGAGGCGGAGGTTGCAGTGAGCCGAGATCACGCCACCGCACTGCAGCCTGGGTGAAAGTGTGAGACTCCGTCTTACAATAAATAAATAAATAAAAGCTCATGTTAGCCTAACATAAATTTAATCTCACATTTTTTCCTCTCTTTTAAAAAATATTTCTTGTTAGAAATAGATTTAATTCTCTGGAGCTTGCCCTCAAACAGCAAGTTGAAAAGATTTCCCGGAGAATTTTGATACTTTTCTCTGGAGAAAACATTCGGTGTCCTGAAACGTTGTTTGTTTATTTGTTTTTGAAGACAGCATCGTTAACTTCTTTCTAGAACCCTATCTGTTAGCCCTTCACCAAGACAGCTCCTCTGGGGAACCCACCTTTGGGAGGAGTTATTAGAATTATTTTCTGGGGCCTCTGGAAGGGGCAGAAGTTTTGGAGAAAATTGCCTACCCTCTGCCTTGATGGGACTAGAGTGTGCCTGGTGGGCTATAGTGGAGATGTAAATAGGCAGGGGGGTCTGAAGTGGGGGTGCAGAAGGCAAGAGGTGAGTGAGTTGCTGCTGTAACAGAGACCCCAAAATATGGAAGTGGCTTTGGGACTGTGGTGGGCAGATGCCAGAAGGTCCTTGAGGAGAGTATTTAGTAAAAATCTATCAAGTATCTCATAGAGACTGTGAGCAGAAGACTGATGTTCCTCAAGAAGGCTGTTTGTCAAGGATTAAAGAAAAGTGAGGAAATCAGAGAAAAGAGGCTCCATGAAGAGGCAGAAAGTTTAGCAAGACTCTTGCCTGCCCTATTAGTCTGTTTTCATGCTGCTGATAAGGACATACCTGAGACTGGGTAATTTATAAAGAAAAGAGTTTAATTGACTCACAGTTCCACATGGCTGCGGATGCCTCACAATCATGGCAGAAGACGAAGGAAAGGATGTCTTACACGACAGCTAGCAAAGAGACAATGAGAGTCCAGTGAAGGGGTTTCCCCTTAAAAAACCATCAGATCTCACGAGCCTTACTCACCACCACAAGAACAGTATGGGGGAACTGCCCCAGTGATTCAATTATCTCCTACTGGAACCCTCCCACGGCACTTGGGAATTACAGGAGCCACAATTCAAGGTGAGATTTGGGTGGGGACACAGCCAAACCACATCACCTGGTAACATGCAAAACAGATGTATCTAATGGACAGGTTGCTCTAGCTCAGGAAATTTCCAGGCAGTGTTAAAGACGCCCCTGGCTTTGTCTTTTTGTTTATATTAACATTGGAGGGGACAGGGACAATTTCAAGAAAAAAATGGTTTACATACCTGTCTGTCTCCCACTGCCCAGTCAATTCAAAAATGTCTTATCACTTTTATTTATTTTTAAATTTTTGCTTATCCAAACTCATTGAAACTCATTGAAAATGAATACAGGTACTCAATAAATACTTGATGGTAAACAAATTAATGTATACATTTTTATATAGATAGTACAAAAACCTTCAGAGGGGAGACTGAATTAAGAAAACCTGGCCAGGCGTGGTGGCTCACGCCTGTAATCCCGGCACTTTGGGAGGCCGAGATGGGCGGATCACGAGGTCAGGAGATCGAGACCATCCTGGCTAACATGGTAAAACCCATCTCTACTAAAAATACAAAAAATTATCTGGGCGTGGTGGCGGGCGCCTGTAGTCCCAGCTACTCAGGAGCCTGAGGCAGGAGAATGGAGTGAATCTGGGAGGTGGAGCTTGCAGTGAGCCAAGGTCATGCAACTGCACTTCAACCTGGGCGACAGAGCGAGACTGTTTTTTGTTTTGTTTTGATTTGTTTTGTTTTTTTTGGTGTTTGGGAAATCCAGATGCATTTGTCTAGTGAAAAGAGAACACGGAAAAGAAACAGCTTCATTCCTTTCGAGGAGGACTGGGCACTTTGTTCTCCTTGATATATAATTAGTGACCTTAGAACTAAGTCTCTTCAGCATTTAAGGACATATTACAGAAAATGCGGAGGAAACCAGTGATTTCTGAGAACCCGAACATCAAATTCCTAGAGACCATCTCAGACCTCAACTTTTCTGTTGAGAGAAATTCACCTAGAAACCCATGATAAGCTCTATGAGACCACAGCCTCTCTTCCTTTGTCACTGCTGGCACAGAGAATGCGCTAAAAAAAAAATGGTTGATTATTGGCATATGGTAAGGAGGAGAAAGGGAGGGGAGATGAGTAGGGGATATTCTGGATTTTATAAGGGTATTTAATGAGTTTCTCTTTTAATTAACAGTGTGTTTATAGAGTGGGGGTAATATTGTGAGGAAGCTTTTATAGCACCTGGACAACAGTCTGCAATGGCCGTGTCCCTCAGACCTTTCTACAGAAGACCTCCTACATCTGGACATGACTCTGTTCTCCCCCAGTTCTTAGTAAGGATCACCCCTGAGATAGCATGAGACAGACGCCCCAGCCTCCTGCTGTCATGAAAAACTCCCACCTGAATGCCAGCAAAGCAGAGTCCTGAGGAGAGATGATTCACATTGGGCCCAAAAGAAGATTTATTGAAATGATTGATGTTTCTGTTCTTTTTCTGTTTCTCTTTGTAAGAATCTCATAGTCAGGACCTAAAATGGTGACAAATATGCACATTCCAGACCAAAAGATGTGTTTTGTTTTGTTTTGTTGAGAGATAGGGCCTTGCTCTGTTGCCCAGGCTGGAGGGCAGTGGCACGATCACTGCTCACTGCAGCTCCAAACTCCTGGGCTCAAAAGATCCTCCCACTTCAGCCTCTGAGTATCTGGGGCTACAAGTGCAGATCACCACAACTGGCTAAGTTTTTGTTTTTTGCTTTTTTTTAGAGATAGGGGTCTTGCTATGTTGCCCAGTCTGGTCTTCAATTCCTGGCTTCAAGAGATCCTCCTACCTCAGCCTTCTGAGTGGCTGGGATTACAGGCATTAGCCTGTAAAATGAGTTTTAAAAGGTTAAGTCTTCTTCTACCCAAAGGCCCCTTAAGCATAAAGCAGTACTAGAGTAGTTTTATGAAAATCAGCAAAGGGTACTCTTTCCTTCAGTGGGACACAGTTCTGTGTCAGGGTGTGTGGCTTGGTGAGTAGATCTCCTGACCTCGTGATCCTCCCGCCTTGGCCTCCCAAAGTGCTGGGATTACAGGCGTGAGCCACCGCGCCCGGCGCTTTGCGTTCTTATAGTCTTCCTCACTACTATGAATTAGTTCCTCTATTAGGAATTATCAGCTGCTTAAAAATATTTGATAGTCTCCATTGACCTTATGATAAAGTCCTGATATCTTAGCATGAATTTTTAGGAATGTCATCATCTGACACCAGATAAACCTTCAGCCTCAGTTCCTCCCCTGTTGTTGTAGTTCACTTTGTGCATCAGCCAGACTAATTGTAACAGCTCTTGTTTATGGGACATTTGTTATGTGGCAGCACCTTCTGACACTTCCTTCTTAGTAGAGACAGGGTTTCACCATGTTAGCCAGGCTGGTCTCAATACTGACCACCTCACTCACTTCCTAGGTTTCACATCCTGTGTAGAGAACAATCTACACGAGGGGTGTCCAATCTTTTGGCTTCCCTGGGTCACAGAAGAAGAATTGTCTTGGGCCACACATAAAATACACTAATGATAGTTGATCGATAGCTGATGAGCCAAAAAAAAAAAAAGTCCATGCATAAATCTCATAATGTTTTATAAAACATCTCATAATGTTTTATGAAATTTGTGTTGGGCCATATTCAAAGCTGTCCTGGGTTGCATGTGGCCTGTGGGCTGTGGGTTGGACAAGCTTGATTTATACAATTACAGATGACAGTGCTTTCATCTGGGAGTCTGGCATTTCACCATTTGGATCTCGTTCCATATGATTGGATGGAAATATAATATTATTCCCTATTTCACCAAGTGCAAGCACTCCTGGTTATTGAGTACACATCCAGCTCCCACCAGGCATCAGCGCATTGCTCTTTACCACATGACAGCTATCAGCCATCAAGCAAAGAGGGAGACAGATGGAGGGGAGGCCTGGCAGAGTGGTGGCATGGCCCCACGAGGGCAGGCTGGTAGGTTTAGCTAGAAGGCGACAGGATGACACAAGGCAGATAAGGGTGCTCGCAGTAGAGGAGAAGAGTAAGCCTCACTTATTTGCCAGTTCGCCTCAGATCCAGCCTTAGGTCTGGGGAAAGAAGCCCAGGCATCCAGCCTTCAGAGCATTAGGTTCACGGTGCCCATCCAATAAAGCACCTGACCTCTCAGGGGTATTTCTGCCTAACTGTCATGTTTCCTCCCCTGCCTGGGCCCTCAAGCTTCTGCACATGGGGTTTCTGGAACTCCCAGCCTGGTAGCAGGTGTCAAAGGGGAAGAGAGAGGGAAAGGAGCAGAGGAAATATAAGAACAATGGCTGAAGACCAATAACCGAAATACTACTGAAAGGGTGCTCAGCTGGGAGCCTAATTTTGAAAATAATTTCTGTGTTAGTCCATCTTCATACTGCTATGAGACTGGGTAATTTATAAAGAAAAAGAAGTTTAACGGACTCACAGTTCCGTATGGCTGGGGAGGCCTTACAGTCATGGCAGAAGGTGAAGGAGGAGCAAAGGCATGTCTTACATGGCAGCAGGCAAGAGAGCATGTGCAGGGGAACTCCCCTTGTAAGACAATCAGATCTTGTGAGACTTACTCACTTTTGCAAGAACAGAATGGGAAAAACCCACCCCCATGATTCAATTACCTCTTACTAGGTCCTTCCCATGACACGTAGGGATTGTGGGAACTACAATTCAAGATAAGATTTGAGTGGGGACACAGCCAAACCATATCAGTTGTCTTCTTAAACTTGACTTAAACTTGAGAGAACTATAATGTGTGAAAGTTGTGTGGGCTCCAGGTCAAAAGTTAAGCCACAATCCTTACTGGAGACATGGTATGGATTTAACCTGTGGTGGGAAGGGGGATATACCATATGTGGACTGGAGTAGTCATTTTGTTGTTGGAGTTATTTGTACCGTGGCCCTAGTATAGATGTCAAGGACATCCTCCACCCTATGCTGACTCCCACCTAGTAGAACAGGGTCCAGGATGGGGAAAGGATGAGGGATTTACTACTTGATAATATCTGAAAGTGGACATTCAGTGGTTTTTTCATAAGACATTTTCTGCTGCTGTCAAAAATATCTTAGTTATATTCTTTTTGCATCCTGCATATCAAATTGTCCTTGAGATCAAAATGGTCCTGACAAGATGGAAAGATGAGCATCCTGTATCTCTGATGACGGCCTCTCTTTCTGCTCCTGCAGCAAGACATAAGGGACTGGGACCTGCACATCTCTACTCTCTCACTCTCAAGCTTTGCCCTCACAAATTCTGCTCACCCTTGTGTCAGCATCATTATCTTAGGATTTACTTATTATTACTTATTATTAATTACTTACAAACAGTAGTTTTAAATACTTAATACATTTTAGCTCTGTGTTTAACATTTCTCGTCACCAGTGTGCATAAGCTATGCCCATAGATGCCTCAGCAGGCCCCAGGCAAAGTTCTTTCTTTATTTATTTATTTAGATGGAGTCTTGCTCTGTTGCCCAGGCTGGAGTGCAGTGGCGTGATCTCGGCTCACTGCAAGCTCTGCCTCCAGGGTTCATGCCATTCTCCTGCCTCAGCCTCCCAAGTAGCTGGAACTACAGGTGCCTGCCACCACGCCCGGCTAATTTTTTGTATTTTTAGTAGAGACAGGGTTTCACCATGTTAGCCAGGATGGTCTCGATCTCCTGACCTTGTGATCCGCCCGCCTGGGCCTCCCAAAGTGCTGGGATTACAGGCGAGCCACCGTGCCTGGTCCTTTTTTTTTTTTTTTTTTTTTTTAGTAGAGACAGGGTTTCACCATGTTAGCCAGCATGGTCTCGATCTCCTGACCTTGTGATCCACCCGCCTCGGCCTCCCAAAGTGCTGGGATTACAGGTGTGAGACACCGCACCTGGTCCTTTTTTTTTTTTTTTTTAACTTGAACAAGATAAAGGAGTTAGATAAGCAGGAAAAAAACATTGAAGAAACGATAGTAACAGAGATACCAAAATAAACTAGACAAAGAGAAAGTTAAAATAGACAAAAAGCCTGATGAGGAAGAGTTTAGTTATCATTTTCCAGGAAGGCAATGAAAGACACCGACTGCATATCCAAAACCCAGTGGACTGTATAAGATGATATCCTCCAGGGCCTTGTGAAGCCTATTAGCTCCGAGACTGCTAATGACAAAAGCCATAGCGTGAAATGCGGGCCTTGGGCAGCAGCATCTAAAAACAGGAGGTCCTTATGCATCTCGGGTAAGATGGCCACACTTCTATTGGTGGTGGTCACTCCCCATCTACATTCCCATAACATGGGCATATGCAGATACTACACCCACACTGCTACCTTGTGCAGTTCTGTTTCTTCCCCTGGGGCACTGGTTCTTACAAGGGGACCTAGATTGCTCAGCAACTCTATAACTAGCACACACTGTCCTCATTAATATTTGCATCTCTGGATCTATGCTGCTCAGTGTAGGAACCACTGCACACATGACTGCTGAGCACTCGATAGGTGGTGAGTCCAAGTTAAGCTGCGCTGTTAAGTGAAAAACACACAACAGATTCTGAAGATGCAGTATTAAAAAAAAAAAATCTCATTCATTATTTTTGTATTGATTATATGTTGAAATGTTACAAATATTTAATTTCACCCATTTCTCTTTAATGGCTTTCATGTGTCCACTTTAACGTTACATAGGTGGCTGGCATCTCTTTCTAGTGAACAGAGCTGGTCTGGAATTTGATACAGTACCTATCTCATGGCAGATGCTCATAGTGTGACTGCAAATGAAATGAAATGCAACATACCAAAAAAAAAAAAAAAAAAAAAAAAAAAAAAAAAAAAAAAATATTTTATATTCTTTCTTTCTTTTTTTTTTTGAGATGGAGTCTCGCTCTGTCGCCCAGGCTGGAGTGCAGTGGCGTGATCTTGGCTCACTGCAAGCTCAGCCTCCCGGGTTCACGCCATTCCCCGGCCTCAGCCTCCGAGTAGCTGTGACTACAGCTGCCTGCCACCATGCCCGGCTAATTTTTTTTTTTGTTTGTATTTTTAGTAGAGACGGGGTGTCACCGTGTTAGCCAGGACGGTCTCTATCTCCTGACTTCGTGATCTGCCCGCCTCGGCCTCCCAAAGTGCTGGAATTACAGGCATGAGCCACCGCACTCAGCCTCCTTCAGGTAATATTTCCTTCTCTTAGTGGCGATTTTTTTGTTCTCCCTTTCAAACATTCGTAGTTGTTTAACATAAAAGATCAAGATAGTAAACCAAAGGGCACTTCCAGATACTATTTCTGTAAATAAAAAATCTCTATGTCCCTCTGTGTTATCCCCTTCTCCAAGATGTAGCAGTCTCGAGGACAGTGAGATGGCTCACCATACAGGGAGAAGCTGCAAGCTATCAACTTTGGATCTTTTCTGGAGACACTGAAATTGGTTCCAAATTCTAAATTGTCTAAATTCTAAATTCTTTTCGAGGTCATACAATGCATTCAAAGTCTATATCCATAAGAAGTACTGCATCAATCAGGGTACATAACTAAAAATTATGTGTTAAATGTGGTTAAATTCAATAAAGCTTTGAGCTTGAATTAGGAATGTGGGGGAAAATGGCGATTTGGAGAAGAATTTCAGGCTTTTGTTTGCTGAATCACTAGGGAGAAGAAACGTCACGTACATTACATTTCAGGTTTTCAGAAAACTGTGACAACTGCTGGAATCAGAGGGCAAAGTTTGAAGTTCAACACAGTGATAACTTCACATTCATTTTCTAGTTCTCTTACCCACATTTTCCACATATAACTTTCATCCAACACATTCCACCCCCCAGGTTGATCCCAGGACCAGGTGGGACTGGGCTAGTGCGGAAGGAGATGCGGGAAGGGGTCTGGGGAGGAGTGGGTGTAGACTGGCGCCAGGAGAAGGCTGTGGTTTTAGGGTATTTGTTTGTTTGTTTAATTAGTTGTTAGAATGGATTTAGTTTCTCTCCCCAGAAGAGATACAGATTTGAGATGAATTTTAGATGTTTTTAGAACAGAAATTCTACTCAGTTGAATTTCTGTTTTTGCCATAGACATGCAATCGAGCTGGAGGGAATGAAAGCACAAGTAACTCCCACCAGAATGAAAACCTTTTTGTTTCTTCCACGTCACAGAGACTTCATTCTGTTTCTGAGGAAGAAATAGTATCCTGAAGGATTCCAGAAAAGTTGGATGATTAGACAAATATGTTTGCTCACACAGCATGCCATTTGGTACCAAAATTATATCCTCTTTGTAAAAAAAGGAACAAAAAAATGTAACCCTTCTCCTGAGATAGAATTATAATTGATAGAAAGATAGAACTGAGTTGTTATAGCTGTAAAAGCATTTAAACATACTAGAGCTTTTTCTGTCGTATTTTTACTTTGCTCAAACGAAAGATAACGGGCTGGGCGTGGTGGCTCATGCCTGTAATCCCAGCACTTTTTTGGGAAGCCAAGGCAGGCAGCTCATGAGGTCAGGAGTTCGAGGCCATCCTGGCTAACACAGTGAAACCCCGTCTCTACTAAAAATACAAAAAATTAGCTGGGCGTGGTGGCGGGCGCCTGTAGTCCCGGCTACTCGGGAGGCTGAGGCAGGAGAATGGTGTGAACCTGAGAGGTGGAGCTTGCAGTGAGCCAAGATTGCGCCGCTGCACTCTAGCCTGGGTGACAGAGCGAGACTCCTGTCTCAAAAAAAAAAAAAAAAAAAAAAAGAAAGATAACAACTCGTGCTAACATCCTCCTCCACTCTTTTTCGAAGAATGCCATGAAATTGAGGAAGGAAATGAGACTGTTTGTCTCATGTTGCCTTAATAGTTGTAAAAACCACACTTTTACAAAAGGTGTATTGTAGTATGTCAATTGTCTTCCACACAGAGTTAGCTTAATGGTAGTTATATAAGGCAAACTTTAGGACAAAAATTTGTCCACTGCTTTCCCTTTATTTCTAAGTGCAGTGGATAAATATAGCACATTCTTGTTGCCCAAAGCAGACACTTAGATAAACAGCAATTGTTATGGACATAACAATATGGCAATAAACCACATGTACTATATGCTTACTTTATCTGCACATCATGTGAATCATTCATTCATTTACTCAGTACATGCGTACTGAGTGCATACTTTGTGCCAGTTCCTGTGCTAACTTCCAAGAATATGAATATGGAAAAGACAGTGTCTGTCTTCAGGAAGCTCTCAGCCTAGCTGGGGGAGATTATAAATACTAAAATTCACAATTCGATGACATTAAGTAGTATATAGAAATAGAATATAGAGGAATACAGAAAGCACTACATAAAGGTATTTAACAATACCAGCTGCACAGAGAGGGAAGAAGTAACTTAATCTGTGGGATCTGGAGCCAACTTCCCAGTTGAAATGAGTTTTCACGAAGGTCTTGAAGATTAAAGGTATGGCAGGAGGGCTGTTCTGGATATGCACGTACCCCAAAGAATAAAAGCATGTGCTGTGTTCAGGAAACAGGAGGCAATTTGATGTGAGTGAAGTGCGGGGTGCCTAGCAGTGGGAGTGGGAAGCGATCTGAATTGTGAAAGATCTTGCATGCCAGCTTAAGTTTATATTTAATTTTTAGATAAAGTTATACGAAATGGACCTCCAGTCAAACAGGGTCCCCTTAATTTCACACTTCTTCACATTCCCTATGTTCTAAGTAAAAGGCCATGAAAGACAAAGTATAGGAAAGGAAAAAGCAAACCTAATAAAATATACCCAAACATGGCTGGGCGCGGTGGCTCACATCTGTAGTTCCAGCACTTTGGGAGGCCGAGGTGGGTGGATCATGAGGTCAGGAGTTCAAGACCAGCCTGACCAGTATGGTGAAACCCTGTCTCTACTAAAAATACAAAACTTAGCCAGGCGCAGTGGCTCATGCCTGTAATCCCAGCACTTTGGGAGGC